>NW_027507764.1:19558445-19923200 GCF_037356315.1 Lithobates pipiens | reverse complement strand
TGTGTGGGCTTGTCCGCTGTACTTTCGAAATGAGCGGACTGTTCCAGCTCGGAAAGTCCGCCCATTTCGAGCGCGTGTACAGGTAGGCGGGGCCCGCGAAGGAGACGTCGCGGGCTCCGCCGCCTGGAATGGGCTTAAAGGGGAACCCCAACGCCGAAAAAAATCGGCGTGGGGGTTCCCCCCAAGTCCACACCAGACCCTTGTCCGAGCACGCTACCCGGCCGGCCAGGAAAGGGGGGCGAGCGAGCGCGCCCCCCCTCCTGAGCCGTACCAGGCCGCGTGCCCTCAACATGGGGGGTGCCTTGGGGAAGGGGGGGGCCGCGCGGCCCCCCCACCCCAAAGCACCTTGTCCCCATGTTGATGAGGACAAGGGCCTCTTCCCGACAACCCTGGCCGTTGGTTGTCGGGGTCTGCGGGCGGGGGGCTTATCGGAATCCGGGAGCCCCCTTTAAGAAGGGGGCCCCCGGATACCGGCCCCCCACCCTATGTGAATGAGTATGGGGTACAATGTACCCCTACCCATTCACCTGTGAAATAAAGTACAAATAAAAACACAACACAGGGGGAAAAAATATTTTATTGCACAGCCGGGGGTCTTCCGTCTTCGGGGGTCTTCTCGCCGGACTCCTCCGCTATGTGTGTGTAGCTCTTTTGCCAGCGGAGGAGTCCGGCTTTCTTCCTCCCCGCCGCCGGCCTCTTCTCCCGACTTCGGGGGTCTTGTCCCCCTCTTCGGTTCTTCTGCCGGGCCACCGCGCCTGGTCCGGTGGCCCGGTCTTCTGTCACCGTCTTCCGTTCTTCTGTCGCCGCCTTCGGTTCTTCTGCCGGGCCACCGCGCCTTCTTGTAGCTCTTTTACAGGCGGTGGCCCGGTCTTCTGTCGCCGTCGCCGCCTTCCGTTCGTGTTCTTCTTCTTGTTCTTCTTGTTCTTCTCCAGGCGATGTTGACTCGACGAGCTCTCCGGCCGGAATGCCGGGGACGCGCTGTGCGGTCACTTATATAGTGACAATGGGGCGGGGTCACATGGTATATGTCACATGGGTTGGTCACATGGGTTGATGTCACATGGGGACTATGACATCGTAAGGGGGCGGGGTCACCATGTGACATCAACCCATGTGACATATACCATGTGACCCCGCCCCATTGTCACTATATAAGTCACAGCGCAGGGCGGCTCTGGCATTCCGGCCGGAGGGAGCGACGTGTCAACATCGCCTGGAGAAGAACAAGAAGAAGAACACGAACGGAAGGCGGCGACGGCGACAGAAGACCGGGCCACCGCCTGTAAAAGAGCTACAAGAAGGCGCGGTGGCCCGGCAGAAGAACCGAAGAGGGGGACAAGACCCCCGAAGACGGAAGACCCCCGGAGCTGTGCAATAAAATATTTTTTCCCCCTGTGTTGTGTTTTTATTTGTACTTTATTTCACAGGTGAATGGGTAGGGGTACATTGTACCCCATACTCATTCACATAGGGTGGGGGGCCGGTATCCGGGGGCCCCCTTCTTAAAGGGGGCTCCCGGATTCCGATAAGCCCCCCGCCCGCAGACCCCGACAACCAACGGCCAGGGTTGTCGGGAAGAGGCCCTTGTCCTCATCAACCATGGGGACAAGGTGCTTTGGGGTGGGGGGCCGCGCGGCCCCCCCTTCCCCAAGGCACCCCCCATGTTGAGGGCACGCGGCCTGGTACGGCTCAGGAGGGGGGGCGCGCTCGCTCGCCCCCCTTTCCTGGCCGGCCGGGTAGCGTGCTCGGACAAGGGTCTGGTGTGGACTTGGGGGGAACCCCCACGCCGATTTTTTTTCGGCGTTGGGGTTCCCCTTTAAGCCCATTCCAGGCGGCGGAGCCCGCGACGTCTCCTTCGCGGGCCCCGCCTACCTGTACACGCGCTCGAAATGGGCGGATTTGCCTCCTCCTTACGTGGGCGAGTCCGTTCATTTCAAAAGTTGAGCGAACTGTTTGCCCAACCTTGTTCGTCAAACAGTCCGCTCGTGTGTGGGCAAGTCCGCTCATGCAAATTTTGAGCGGACTGTTTGACAAACTGTTTGCCGAACAAGGTTGGGCGAACAGTCCGCGCGTGTGTACGCGGCCTCAGACACAATATTCCAGCCTATAAAATGTTCCTCACTGGAAGGTAATCCAACCTAATTCACTTAACCTCTTATTGTCTAATATTTCATAAATATATTTTTCACCTTGTCAAAACATGTAGCCTTGGATTCTTCCAGTAAGTTTATATTAGGATAAAGGATAATAGTTTGCAGATGTGAGAATATACCATAGTGGGCTGAAAGATTCCTCTACCTGAAATATTCAAACTTTTATATGAAAAAGCTGCTCTAGGCTCTGCCAATAGAAAAAAAATAAAATCTATTTTGTTATAAAAAAAAAAAAAAAAAAAAAAATATATATATATATATATATATATATATATATATATGGCTCTTTTTCAGTGGAATACATTTCCAGCATGAGGTACTAGAGTGTGCTGGAGGGTCTATTGATGCTGGTTGCTGGGGGATCTATGGTCATGGGGGGGTCTATTGTTGTGGGGAGGGGTCTAGTGTTGCTGGGGAGGTTTATTGTTGCTGGTGGAGAATCTACTGTTGCTGGGGGGGGGGGGGGGTGTCAGTCGTTGCTGGGAGGGATCTACTGCTGAAGGAGGGGTCTATTGTTACTGGCTGTTAGGAGATCTATTGTTGCTAGTGGGGGGTCTATTGTTGCTGGGGTTGGTGGAGGGGTTGATTGTGGTGGCTCTGTTGTTGGATGGATCTTTTGTAGCTGGGAGGGGGGGGGGGGTCTATGGTTGATGTGGGGTCTGTTGTTGTTGGCTGCAGGGGATCTATTTTATTGCTCTTCTTGTTATCAGTGTGAAACTCCATACTATTTTTTTTTGTTTTTTTAGTCCTTAAAAGGGGCGGTAGTGGGGGGTGGGTAGGAGGTGGAGACAAGGGGTGATTCGCAAGGGGGGCAGCACCTGCACCTATTCCATGAGAAAAAAAGCCACATACATATATATTCATATATATATATATATATATATATATATATATATATATATATACAGTACGTGTGTGTGTATATGTGTATGTATGTATATATGTATGTGTGTGTATATGTATATATATATATATATATATATCTACAATGGGGCAAAAAAGTATTTATTCAGCCACCAATTGTGCAAGTTCTCCCACTTATAAAGATGAGCAAGGCCTGTAATTGTCATCATAGGTATCACCTCAACTATGAGAGATAAAATGAGGAAACAAATCCAATCACATTGTCTGATTTTTTAAAGAATTTATTTGCAAATTATGGTGGAAGATAAGTAGGTGGAGGTGGATTCATGCATATGATCTCTCGCAAGTCACACTTCTGGACTCCGTTTCCCTTCCTCCCCTCTTTTGGGCTGGTTACAGCGACAAAGGCCAATTGTGCGATCTTTGGTACATCTATGCAGGGCGGGAGAGGAGTGTCTTGAGCTACGTGTGCCTTCCAATGAGGATCCCCACTGTGGACCATAGTCTTATTGTGTGTGATGCACATTAATTGGTAATTATACAACATTGTGACGTTAGATATGTATATATTGCCTACAGCAAATTGTTCTTAGTATACTACGATGAACAACTCCCTTTTTTTATGTATATCTATTTATAGTTGTCTTTTTCTTCCATAATAGACAAACCTTCTGAAGAAGACCCCTGTGAGGGTCGAAACGTGTCAGTGTCATTGTCGCATTGTATATACAGGTGTACAGTGTTTATGCGATACAATTATCTTTTTGTCTATACATGTGCATCCATAATATGTTTTTATTGCCAAGTGGAGTTCAATTCTTGACTATTATGTCAGCTATTTAATCCTCTTTTTTATTTAATAAATATTATAAAACAATAAATTCGCCCAATATTCATTTTTTTTCACTAGCTTAATCCCTACTTGCATATATATGCCTTTTACTACATTATAGATATTATATTGCTGCCCAAAAACCCCGCCACAGGGGACTTTCTTTTTCTTTTTTGATAAGTATTTGGTCTCCTACAAACAAGCGAGATTTCTGGCTCACAGACCTGTATCTTCTTCTATAAGAGGCTCCTCTCTCCTCCACTCATTACCTGTATTAATGGCACCTGTTTGAACTTGTTATCAGTATAAAAGACACCCGTCCACAACCTCAAACACTCACACTCCAAACTCCACTATGGTGAAGACCAAAGAGCTGTTGAAGGACACCAGAAACAAAAAATTGTAGACCTGCACCAGGCTGGGAAGACGGAATCTGCAATAGGTGAGCAGCTCGGTGTGAAGAAATCAACTGTGGGGGCAATAATTAGAAAATGGAAGACATACATGACCACTGATAATCTCCCCCCATCTGGGGCTCCACGCAAGATCTCACCCCGTGGGGTCAAAATGATCACAAGAACGGTGAGCAAAAATCCCAGAACCACACGGGGGGACCTAGTGAATGACCTGCAGAGCGCCGGGACCAACGTGACAAAGGCTTCCATCAGTAACACACTACGCCACCAGGGGCTCAGAACCTGCAGTGCCAGACGTGTCCCCCTGCTTAGGCCAGTACATGTCCGGGCCCGTCTGAGGTTTGCTAGAGAGCATTTGGATGATGCAGAAGAGGATTGGGAGAATGTCATATGGTCAGATGAAACCAAAGTAGAACTCTTTGGTAGAAACACAACTCATCCTGTTTGGAGGGGAGAGAATGCTGAGTTGCAACCAAAGAACACCATACCTACTGTGAAGCATGGGGGTGACAAAATCATGCTTTGGGGCTTTTTCTCTGCAAAGGGAACAGGGCGACTGATCCGTGTACATGAAAGAATGAATGGGGCCATGTATCGTATTGTGAGATTTTGAGAGCAAACCTCCTCCCATCAGCAAGGGCATTGAAGATGAAACGTGGCTGGGTCTTTCAGCATGACAATGATCCCAAACACACCACCCGGGGCAACGAAGGAGTGGCTTCGTAAGAAGCATTTCAAGGTCCTGGAGTGGCCTCGCCAGTCTCCAGATCTCAACCCCATAGAAAACCTTTGGAAGGAGTTGAAAGTCCCGTGTTGCCCAGCGACAGCCCCAAAACATCACCGCTCTAGAGGAGATCTGCATGGAGGACATGGAGGCCAACATACCAGCAACAGTGTGTGACAACCTACCTTGTGAAGACTTACTGAAAACGTTTGACCTCTGTCATTGCCAACAAAGGATATATAACAAAGCATTGAGATGAACTTTTGTTATTGATGAAATACTTATTTTCCACCATAATTTGCAAATAAATTCTTTCAAAAATCAGAGAATGTGATTGTCTGGATTTGTTTCCACATTTTGTCTCTCGTAGTTGAGGTGATACCTATGATGACAATTACAGGCCTCGCTCATCTTTTTAAGTGGGAGAACTTACACAATTGGTGGCTGACTAAATACTTTTTTGCCCCACTGTGTGTATATATATATATATATATATATATATATATATATATATATAAATATACACACATAATTGTCAAAAGTATTGGGACGTCCGCTCTTAGCCCCTGTACACACGGTCGGAGATTTTGCCAACCAAATCCGTTGGATTTAGTCCGATGGATTGTGTCCGAAACTGTTGCATACACACGGTCGGGCCAAGTTGGCGAAAAATCCGATCTTTCAGAACGTGATGACGTAATTTCGTTACGATGGGACTACGTTCAGACTAGTAGCCAATAGCTTTGATGTATGAATTTGATCTGAGCATGCGTGGCACTTGGTCCGATGAAAATGCTCTACACATGATCGGATTAGGTCCGTCCGGCCCAGTTGGTGGGGAAATATTTCCAACATGTTGGAAAATTGGGTCGGACGGAGATTCGGACGGAATCAGTCCGATGCATACCACACACAGTTGGATTATCCGACGACGCGGTCCGATAAGACTCATTCCGACAGATTCTCCGACCGTGTGTACAAGGGCTAACACACACATGAACTTTAAAGCGGAGGTCCACCCTAAAGTGGACCTTCCGCTCATTGGAACCCTCCCCCCCTCCGGCGCCACAATTGGCACCTTTCAGGGGGGAGGGGGGTGCAGGTACCTGTACAGTACAGGTATCTGCACCCACTTCCGGCGTAGATTCTGCAGAAGGTACGCCCCTTTCCGAAGGTCCCCCGCTGCCTGCTGGGAAACACACGGATCCCAGAGACAGCGGGGACCATCCTTATTGCGCAGCGTGACTCGCGCATGCACAGTAGGGAACCGGGAAATGAAGCCAAAAGGCTCCACTTCCTGATTCCCATACCCAAGATGGCAGCGGCAGCACCCGAAAGACGATCGAGAGATCGGCTTCGGGTGCCGACATCCCGGGCGCGCTGGGCGGGTAAGTGTCATTATTTTAAAAGTCAGCAGTTGCAGTATTTGTAGCTGCTGGCTTTTAAAAAAAAAAAAAATGGTGGACTTCCGCTTTAATGGCGTCCTAGTCCGTAGGGTTCAATATTGAGTTGGCCCACCCTTTTGCAGCTATAACAGCTTCAACTCTTCTGGGAAGGCCGTCCACAAGGTTTAGGAGTGTGTCTATGGGAATGTTTGACCATTCTTCCAGAAGTGCAATTTGGGAGGCCAGTCACTGATGTTGGACGAGAAGGCCTGACTCGCAGCCTCCACTCTAATTCATCCCAAAGGTGTTCTATCATCTTGAAGTCAGGACTCTGTGCAGGCCAGTCAAGTTCCTCCACCCCCAAACTCTGGTGCAGAGAATGGTGGGGATAGTTTAATGTCCTCTGTAAAAAAAGGAAGAGTTATAATAGTAACTTTAACAGTAATATTAATAATAATAATAAATATTAGACTAAAGGTAAATCATATAATTGGATATTTATCCTATGCTATTTCATAGAAGTATTGGAAGTTATTGACTTTGTTAAACGGTTCCATTATTGCCCCGACTTTGAACAGCGGTCTTAATTATTTCGGAGACATTGATGGATGGACCCCGCTGCTACATTTGAACGTATTATTTCCCTGCGCTCTGGATTTGTTCCAGATGTGACGGTGATTAAAGTTTGTTCTGAAGATAAGGACATCGTTAGGGGTTAATTCATCCTATGACAGAACCTTCATAATTTTATTGGGAAATTAATAACATGTGGAAATTTCCTTTTTTTTTTGGGCCAAGATCTTATTTTGCTTTTAATAAAAAGAGGGGCCACAACATTTAGTTAAAAAGGTAACTGACAGATTGTTATTTATTGTAGCAAATAAAATACAATCATCTAAATAATAATAATTAAAAAAAAGAATGAGTGCAATATGGCGGCGTGTAATTTAATCATAAATACATTTAAAGGAAAACACGTGGCTACAATAATTAAAATATACAAGCAATAGCCCAGAAACAAACTTACTAATGCAAATGATTCAATGTTTCCATTGTTCTTTTTATCCTTTAGAATAATCAAATTACACAAGTTAAGTCTTCAGAAACACGCAAGTCCGGGGCATCAATAAAATGCCCTATGCTTTGAGGAACTTTGTTTAACCTTTGGCTCTTGCTGAGATTGTGATCTCTGACTCATCAGGTTTGGTTTTAAATACCAGAAGATCAGATTAATATTTTTAGGCTCAATACACATTCTCAGCCAATGAAAAAAAACATGGGGATTAGATGACATCTTCTGCTAAAACTGCTAGGCATTTTTGTACGAAGGCTTTGGGGGAGCCTCAGGAGGAAAATGTGACCTATCAACAAGGGAAGATGTACCCTCATAAATAGTGTACCTCACAGTGAATTCCGGGGCAGTTCTGGTAACACAGGCAAATGGCTGGAGGGATCCCCGACCCAAGGATATGCCAGACCCCCATCCTCAACATTTTTGTGCAAAGGCTTTGTGGAAGGCTCTGTTGAAAATGTGACTTATCAACAATCGAAAATGTTCCCCTTATAAACAGTGAACCTCATAGTGAAGTCGAGCATAGCTCTGGTGACACAGGCAAATGACTGGAAGTATCCCAGATTCAAGTATATTCCAGAACCCTATCCTCAACATTTTTGTGCAAAGAATTTGTAGGAGGCTCAGGAGGAAAATGTGACTTATCAACAAAGGGAAGATGTCCCCTAAATAACAGTATACCTCATAGTGAAGTCCAGGTGAGTTCTTGCAACACAGGCAAATGGCTGGAAAGATCCCATACCCATGGATATTCCAGACCCCTATCCTCAAAATTTTTGTAGAAAAGCTTTGTGGGAGCCTCAGAAGGAAAATGTGACTTATCAACAAAGAGAAGATGTACTCTCATAAACAGTATACCTCATAGTGAAGTTCAGGGCAGGTCTGGTAACACAGGCAAATGGCTGGAGGGATACCAGAACCAAGGATATGCCAGACCCCCATCCTCAAAATTTTTGTATGAAGGCTTTGTAGGAGGCTCTGGAGAAAAATGTGACTTATCAACAAATGAAGATGTACCCTCATAAACATTGAACCTCACAGTGAGGTCCAGGACAGCTCTGGTGACACAGGCAAATGTCTGGAAGTATCCCAGACCCAAGGATATTCCAGACCCCTATCCTCAACATTTTTGTACAAATACTTTGTAGGAGGCTCAGGAGGAAAATGTGACTTATCAACAAAGGGAAGATGTACCCTCATAAACATTAAACCTCATAGTGAAGTCCAGGGCAGCTCTGGTAACACAGGCATATGTCTGGAGGGATACCAGACCCAAGGATATGCCAGACCCCCATCCTCAACATTTTTGTACCAAAGCTTTGTAGGAGGCTCAGGAGGAAAATGTGACGTATCAACAATCGAAGATGTACCCTCATTAACAGTGAACCTCACAGTGAAGTCCAGGGCAGTTCTGGTAACACAGGCAAATGGCTCAAAGGATCCCATGCCCACGAATATTCCAGACCACTATCCTCAACATTTTTTGTACAAAGGCTTTGTGGGAGCCTCAGAAGGAAAATATGACTTATCAACAAAGGGAAGATGTACCCTCATAAACTATACCTCATAGTGAAGTTCAGGGCAGATCTGGTAGCACAGACAAAAGGCTGGAAGGATCCCAGATCCAAGGATATTAAGTAAGACTTTGTAGTAGGCTCAGGGGAAAATGTGACTTATCAACAAGGGAAGATGTACCCACAATACACTCACCGGCCACTTTATTAGGTACACCGGTTCAATTGCTTGATAACACAAATTACTAATCAGGCAATCACATGGCAGCAACTCAATGCATGTAGGCATCTAGACATGTTGAAGGTGACTTGCTGAAGAAAACCGAGCATCAGAATGGGAAAGAAAGGGGATTTAAGTGACTTTGAACGTGACATGGTTTTTGGTGTCAGACAGGCTGGTCTGAGTATGTCTGGGATTTTCAGAGAAACTATTCAGTGAGCGGCAGTTGTGTGGAGCAAAATGCCTTGTTGATGTCAGACGTCGGAGGACTGGTTCGAGATAATAGAAAATCAACAGTAACTTAAATAACCACTCGTTACAACCAAGATTTGCAGAATACCATCTTTGAATGCACAACAGATCGAATTTTGAAGCAGATGGGCTACAGCAACAGAAGACCACACAAGGTGCCACTCCTGTCAGCTAAGGAAACTGAGGCTAAAATTCGCACAGGATCACCAAAATTGGAAAATAGAAGATTGGAAAAACGTTGCCTGGTCTGATAAGTCTGGATTTCAGCTGTGACATTCAGACGGTTGGGTCAGAATTTGGCATAAACAACATCAAAGAATGGATCCATCCTGCGTTGCATCCACGGTTTAGGCTGGCGATGGTTGTGTAATGGTGTGAGGATGTTTTCTTGGCACGCTTTTGGCCTCTTAGTACCAATTGAGCATCATTTAAATGCCACGGCCTACCTGAGTATTGTTGCTGACCATGTCCATCCCCGTATGACTACAGTGTCCCCCCATCTTCTGATGGCTCCTTCCAGTAGTATAATGCACCATGTCACAAAGCTCCAATCATCTCAACACTGGTTTCTTGAACATGATAATGAGTTCACTGTACTCCAACGGCCTCCACACTCACCAGATCTCAATCCAATAAAGCACCTTTGGGATGTGGTGGAATGGGAGATT
Source organism: Lithobates pipiens (assembly GCF_037356315.1). Classification (NCBI taxonomy): domain Eukaryota; kingdom Metazoa; phylum Chordata; class Amphibia; order Anura; family Ranidae; genus Lithobates; species Lithobates pipiens. The sequence goes on along the minus strand of NW_027507764.1, from coordinate 19,913,100 downwards.
CGCATCATGGCTGTGCAGCCCACAAATCTGTAGCAACTGCACATGCTATCATGCCAATATGGACCAAATTCTCTGAAGGAACTTCCAACACCTTGTTGAATCGGTGCCACAAATAATTAAGGCAGGTTTTGAAGGCAAAAGTCCAACCCGGTCCTGGCAAGGTGTACCTAATAAAGTGTCCGGTTAGTGTCCGGTGAGTGTCCGGTGAGTGTCCGGTGAGTGTTTATAGCAAGAAGTTTGGATATCGACCATTTCTCATTGGAATTATGCATTTTTCTCAGTGAAAGCGCTCTGGTAACACAGGTGAACATCTGGAGGGATCTCAGGCCCGGTGACACACCAGTGCCACCACACTGGAACTAGAGTACTCTGAATAAATTGGTGAGGGGCTCAGTAGCTGCATCTTTCATAGAGGCTTTGTGTTATTAGTAATAAAGAACGTCGAGTTGAGGTTGATATAGAGAGTTCAACTCAAACTCAAAATTTTCGAGGTTTCCCAAATGGGAAAACAAAATGGCCTTAGTCATCCATCTGAAGCTCTGGCTGCTACTGTCACTAATTAGCGACTTCCTAGTCAGTTGTTTTGGCTTGTCTCACATCTCGGGTGGCTTCAGTGACCAAACATGGTCATGATCATATTCGGGCAATGAGGCCAGACGACATCACCGGCTGATCAACGAACTGTCGTGATCATCAAGAGTTGGTTGGGAAGCAATCATGTTTATGACGGTGGGTCGTTAGGGTGATCAACGTCGCTGGAGAACAGGATGGACAATGGATTTCCACAATTTTCCCATGCAGTGAGGCTGTGGCGGCACTACACATGTTGACCGCTTGTTTTTTTCCTAGGGTGGAGGAGAGCGGTGATCGGAAATATACTTACCTGATCCTTCGATCCTTCCAGCACAAGACTGATCTTGCACCCCCCACCTTCCAGAAATCTTGAATACTGGGCTGTTCCTGACGTCATCACTCCCAGAGCAAGCTCCATTGTCCTGGAACAGTCCACTGCTGGACTGCGGGGAAGCACTGTTTTCCGGAGGATCGAAGGATTGGGTGAGTATAAGCTTTTCTGCTCATCCCTAAGACAAAAGAAGTAGTTGACCGGGGGCTTTCAGATTTCCCCCTTTTACCCGTAGACTTCCACTGGGTCAGGGATATGGAGATATAAGACTGCTGTCCCAATGGGGACAACAGGGTATGGGGGCCCTGGCAAGATACCCTTCTGACGCTGTGGCCTAGTATGGTTCGGGAAAGGGAGCTCAATGCTGCACCCTTTTCTGTCCAGCCAGGCTGCATGCCATGATAAGGAGTTTGGGGGGAACAGGGCGACTATGGATAACAAGGAGACACGGCGTGACCCCGATCTATGGAAAGACCCACGTCCGCGGCTCTTTAAACATGTGATCGGCTGTGTCCAATCACAGCCGGTCACATGTAAGCAAGGAAGTGCCGGTACACTGGCATCTCCACACAGGAGGAGCACTGATCATCAGTGCCCTGATTACAACAGTGAAAAACAGTGCCCCCCAGTGGCAGCAATCAGTGCCCACCACTGCCCACAAGTGCCACCAATCAGTGCCCATTAGCGATGCCAGTCAGTGCTGCCTATCAGTGCTGCCCATCAATGCCCATCACTGCTGTCAATCAATGCCCATCAGTGCCCATGAGTACCGCCTATCCATGCCGGCTATCAGTGCCAACCAGTGCCACCTATTAGTGCCCACTAATGCAGCCTATTAGTGCCAAATAGTACCACCTATCAGTGCCTACCAGTGCCGCCTATCAATGCCCATCAGTGCCACCTAAGAGTGTTCATCAGTACCACCTATCAGTGCCCATAAGTGTGGCATATTAGTGCCTCCTCATCAGTGCCACCTAATCAGTGCTCATAAGTGCTGCCTCATCAATGCCCACCAGTTCAGCCTATCAGTGCCCATCAGTGCCGCCTCATCAGCGCACATCAGTGAAGGTGAGAAATTACTTAGTTACAAAATTTACTGACAGAAAAAAAGTGAAAAACATATTTTTTTTTAAAAAAAGTTTTTTTCTTTTTTTGTAAAAATTTTTTAAATCCAGCATTGATTAAAAACCACCAAAAGAAAGCTCTATTTGTGTGAAGAAAATGATAAAAAATGTGTTTGGGTACAGTGTAGCACGACCGCGCAATTGTCATTCAAAGGGTGACAGCACTGAAACATGAAAAATGGCCTGGGCCATTAAGGGGGTGTAAGTGCCCGGTAGGCAATTGGTTAATGACAAGGAAGGGTGAAAAACAGGATGGAAGTGAAAAACAGGCATTTCAATGAATCCAAAACGTATAGCGGGATTCCTCCTGGGAGTAAAAACAGCTGCAGGTGGAAGTTCCAGCCGACCAGCGGTGGGGAACAATGTGGGGCTGATTTACTAACATGAATGCGCTGCGCCGGTTCATACCTCCATTTGTGCGGCAGGTACATTTTCAAGTGAGCGTATGAACCGGCACGCGCATAAGCGCAACACAGAATATGCTGGCGCAATTCATAGTAGCGAGCGCCGTATCATTAACAGTGCATTCACACAGGGGCAACACGACTTCCAGCGCGACTTTGGGAGACAACTTGGACACGACTTGAGTGTGAATCACAGCGCGACTTGCGGCGACTTACAACACGACTTTAAGTCGCCCCAGGCCAGGCGACTTTAATTTAGAAAAAAAAACCTACATGAGTTCCCCTCCAAGAGCATACCAGGCCCTTCAGGTGTGGTATGGATATTAAGGGGAACCCTGCGCCAAAAAAAAAAAAAAAGGACTGGGGTCCCCCTCAAAATCCATATCAGGCCCTTCAGGTCTTGCATGGATATTAAGGGGAACCCCGCGCCAAAAAAAATGGCATGGGGGTCCCCCTCAAAATCCATACCAGACCCTTCAGGTCCGGCATGGATTTTAAGGGGAACCCCACGCCAAAAAAAAATGGCGTGGGGGTCCCCCTCGAAATCCATACCAGACCTTTATTTGAGCACACAACCTGGCAGGCCGCAGGAAAAGAGGGGGGACAAGAGAGCGCCCCCACCCTCCTGAACCGTACCAGGCCACATGCCCTCAACATTGGGAGGTTGCTTTGGGGTAGTGGCCCCCCCAAAAGCAACTTGTCCCCATGTTAATGAGGACAAGGGCCTCATCCCCACAACCCTGGCCGTTGGTTGTGAGGGTCTGCAGGCGATGGGCTTATCGGAATCTGGAAGCCCTCTTTAACAAGGGGACCCCCAGATCCTGCCCCCCCCCCCCCCGTGTGAAATGGTAAGGGGGTACCTATCATTTCACCAAAAAAGTGACAAAAGTGTTAAAAATGACAGGAGACGGTCTTTGACAAGTCCTTTATTAAAGTCTTCTTCTTTCATCTTCTTTCTTCTGGTCTTCTTCCTTCTTCTTCTCTTCATCCTTCGGTTTCTTCATCTTCTTCCTCCATCTTCTTCTTCCTCTGATCCTCTGCTTCTTGCTCCGGTGTTCTCGTCCGGCATCTTTCTCCACGGCGTCTCTTCTTGGTTCTCGCTTCTCTTTTAATTAATGGGATACAATTTTGCTCCGACTTTGAGATAGTCCATCTTGTCCTTTGAACAATCAAAACAATCCCGGTATGACATAAATTCCCTTTCCTGCTGCTGTAATCCATGTCTGATGTCACAAGTCAGATGGTTAAGAAGATGATCCAACTTTTTTTTCTGTGGGCGTTCGTCATGAACCATAGGCTTTGAAAAATAAATTTACTGGTGTTGTGCTTTAGTCTAGTGACAGTACTGCCACATCCCGGATGACTATTTACCAAAAAAGAAGGAACCCTCTATGGGACTTTAACCACTTGCTTCCTGGGCACTTAAACCCCCCCCCCCCCCCCCCCTCCTGCCCAGACCAATTTTCAGCTTTCGGCGCTGTCACTCTTTGAATGACAATTACGCTACGCTGTACCCAAATTAATTTTTTATCATTATTTTCACACAAATAGAGCTTTCTTTTGGTGGTATTTAATCACAGCTGGGGCTTTTATTTGTTGCTAAAAAAAGAAAATTTTTTAAATTTTAAATAAAAAAAAAAAAACATGTTTTATAGTTTGTTACAAAACTATGCAAACAGGTAATTTTTCTCCTTCATTGATATGCGCTGATGAGGCGGCACTGATGGGCACTGATAGGCACAGATAAGGCGGCACTGATGGGCACAAATAAGGTGGGTCTGATGGCCACTGATAAGATGGCACTGATGGGCCCTGGTAGGTGTTACTGATAGGTACCACCACTGATAGATGGCACTGATAGGTGGTACTGATGGGCACTGGTAGGTGACACTGATGGGCACTGGTAGGTGGCACTGATGGGCAGCACTGTTGATGAGGCACTGATTGGTGACATTGATAGGTGGCACTGTGGGCACTGATAGGTGACACGGTGGGCACTAGGCTTGTGCAATTCGTTTCGTAACTAATCGAAATTCGGACGAATTTTGCATCTTTCGGAACATTCGGATGCATCCGGATGTCCGAATAAAAAAATAACGAATTACAACGAATACGAAAGAAATATAACGAATGAATTCGAATGAATTCAACATGATTCGGTAATTCTTTAAAGATCTAATGAAACAAAAGTTCAGCTCAAAGTAAATCTTATAGTCCAATCAGTTAATAAATTTTGTGCCGGAGGTTGGATTACTGGCAAAGTGCATTCCCGAGAACTGAGTGAGAAGGGTGTTGTATTGTATTTGAGCCGAGGAGAAGAGACGTTGTCATTGTGTGAGTTAAAAGATTCAATAAACAAACGACTTTCCAAACTACGAATCATTATCACGAATGTCTATACATAAATAGCGAATTTCAACTAATACTAACAAATGAATTCGGCACTCTACGAATAATAACGAATTATCCGAAAACGTATTAACGTAACATAACGAATATAACAGAATGAAATGATGTATTTTACGAATGACAACGAACCGAAACTAAATGAAATTTTCCATTGTGCACAAGTCTAGTGGGCACTGGTAGATGGCGCTGGTGGGCAGTGGTAAGTGGCACTGTTGTTCATGGGTAGGTGGCACTGGGCAGGTGGGCACAGATAAGCTGGCGGCTGCTCTCCTTGATCGGGACTAATGTCCCTCTGACAGCCGCCAGTGATCGGCTATTAGCATGAGGAGAAAAAATAGCCGATTACCGCCTCTGTTTATATCACGCGATCAGCTGTCATTGGCTAACAGCTGATCGTGGTAAGGCATCTGGATTGACCCCTTATTCCGATCTGTGATCCAGCGAGTCTCATAAGCTGGCTGATCACAGAGCGTGCCGCATGTGCCCTGCAGGGGGTGCACACGCCTCTCAAGCACAGGAGGATATCTATTGATGCCCTCCCGGCAAAGTAGGTCCGCGCTATACCCTTCATTCGTCTATAGCGCGGATCTGAAGCGGTTAAGGGCAGTAGATAGAGCATAACCAATGTATATAAAAAAGTATACAATTTATCACAAATTGTTAAAACTATTTTGTCCATCAGTTCATAGGTATTGAAAAAAAGAAATGAACCATCATAACAATCAATGTACAGGCCCCAGGTCAGTCTCATATAAATATGGACTTAATTATACATTGGGGTTCACCAAACGACTTCTACTCCCAACATGTTTCGGAAAAACCGGATCAATTCCTTCATCAGGGGTGAATACCTCCAAAAAATATAAATGAAATAAATCTATATATGTACAGTGGAACCTTGGATTACGACCATAATCCGTTCCATGCTTGTAATCCAAAGCAATCCAAAGCACTCGCTTATCAAAGCGAGTTTCCCCATAGAAGTCAATGGAGACAAAGATAATTTGTTCCACATTGACTTCTATTACAATACCGCATGGGGCCAGAGGTGGGGGGAGCCTCGGGAATACTCGGGAACAGCTCGGCTGAACTCGGAAAGCCTCAGAAAGGCTTGGGAATGGAGTATTTCCGAGTGTTTCCGAGTATTTCCGAGAGGTTCTGAGTATTTCCGAATAGCTCCGAACCGTTCCGCGTGTCCCCGGCACCCTCTGGCCAAATGCGGTACTGCACACCCCATTAACTTGAATTCTGCTCGTTTTGCGAGACAACACATTCGCAAACCAAGTCAGAATAAAAAAAAAAAAAAAAAAGCTGCTCGTCTTTCAAAGCGCTCGTTAACCGCGTTACTCGTTAACCACGGTTCCACTGTATACGTAATATGGTAACATGACACGGCTTACAAAGTGTATCATACATAGCATGGAGATCATTGGAATACTCACTATATATGGTTGTTTATTGAAAAAGGTGGCAACATGACCCATGCGGATGCATCTCCCACATACACACATCAAAAGCTACTGAGAGGCCACCCGGTCAGCAAGCGGGGAATGGCGGTAGCATTCCCTGAACCGATGGAGAGGGAAGAGAGCTGCCCGGTGGACAATGATCAAATGGCCTGACAATGATCAAACCATAGGCTTTTAGCACAGGCACGGATATTTATTTGCTTTATATTAATTTCACATACATCTGTTTCCTGTATCCAATCTCTCTGGATGTTATGAAGACCGATGGCTTCTAATACAGCCCAAATCTAGAACCTAGGACATGTGAAATGCACGTCAAAAAGCAAAATGATCCTCTTTGCAGAATGCGCATTGAGTAACCTAGAACTGGCAAACCAGTTACATGACATCTGTAGGACTAAGCCCAGTGTATTATAAACCTTTTACTCCTCCAAATACCCTTAACCACTTCCCGTGACCCACCTTAAACAAACGACTGGACTACATATGGATTAAATGGCCATCCGGCCGTATTTTATTTAACAAATCTGTTTCATAAATAACATAAATAACTTTAAATAACCGTAAACCTTCCCAGCCTTTAAACGGGTCATGGGTACTAGCATAATAACATACTGGTCACTGCAAACGACTTTTGAACTTTGACCTCTTGACCTCCAGACGGAAACCCCTGTCTCGGAGGCTATACCTAAATCGTCGCAGTGGCCTACCCCTTTTAACCCTTCCAGGTTAACCCCTCGTTACCTGGAAGTACCAATAAACCACCCCCATCCATGGATGGGTACAACAGTTTACTACCCGTACCTCCCATTATTACTTTAAAACTGCCAAAGAACCGCCTGGCTCCCCTTGTATCATTAAAAAACCTCCCAACAAAAAGACCCTCATTCCCCAACTAGGGAGGGTGGGTGGGGATCACTTCCTCCTCCGCTCTGTGACTGAGCGCAGCACGTCCTGAATCACGGAGCTACGCGCTAGGCTCCGCCCCTGGCTCCGCCCACCTGGCCTCCTTAAAGCGGCCCTGATCTTCACTAAAGACGGCGACTGTGCAGTCCAGCACATGTCATGCCATCCCTACGCCCACCCCCTGCGGCTGCTAGCTCCGGGACTCTTTTTTTCACCCTTTGGATACAGGGGGGGGGGGGGGGGATTGGAACCCTTACCAAGCCTTTACTGCTATCTGGAGCTCCAAGAGAGATCTTTCCTCACTTGATGTCACGGTGACAAGTTTCACCAGACAGGAAAAATCTGACAGGTGGGTTCTAGACTCATCTATAAAAAAGGTATTTTTATTTTAGTCTATGTTGTTATTGAATATTTTCCCTTTCCATTGCCACTGGAACTGCAAGTAAGGGAAAATCTCTCCAACGAAGTCCAGAATAATAGTGCAAACCCAACAGCCGTTCTAATGCTTCTCCACCCTATCCAAAACGAAAAAAAATAGTTTTTGACTAGACCAGTGGTCTGCAAACTGCGGCCTGGGGTCGGATGCAGCCCTTGGCTTGCTTTCATCTGGCAGTTAGGGCAGTGGGCATTATTCCTCCCACTGTTGCTGACATCGTTTCTACCACTGATACCCACAGTGGGGCACTATTCCTACCACTAACACCAACGATGATGTACTATTTCTCCAATTGATACCAATGATGGGACACTAATCCTCCCACTGACACCAATACTCCCACCGACGCCAGGACTTTTATTTTACACCCACTGGTCACAGTCCGCCCCCCCTAACTTTGAAAGACAGTAAACTTGCCCATTGTTTATGTAGCACTACCCTCGAAGGAGCTGCTGGTTAGATCTGGGCTTACCGTTACCTTCTGCTTTCCTCGTTTCACGTCTAGGGATGTCCCGTGGTAGATGGCCCAGTAACTCGAGAGACTGACAACAGATCCACTTAAAGGGATTTTATTTGCAGAACGTAGACAATAAACAATCTCTTAAAATGGGATCAGAGGGTTGGAAAGGAAGTTCAGGTACTCTGAGCCCCTGTACACACGGTCGGAGATTTCGACAACCAAATCCGTCGGATTTTGTCCGTCGGATCTTGTCCAAAACTGTTGCATACACACGGTCGGACAAAGTTGTCGAAAAATCCGATCATTCAGAACGTGATGACGTAATTTCGTTACGATGGGACTACGTTCAGGCTAGTAGCCAATAGCTTTGATGTAGGAATTTGATCTGAGCATACGTGGCACTTTGTCCGATCAAAATTCTCTACACATGATCGAAGTATGTCCTATCGGACCAGTTTGCCAAAAATATTTCCAACAAGTTGGAAAATTGGGTCCGACGGATATTCCGACGGAAACAGTCCAATGCATACCACACACAGTCGGATTATCCGACAAACCGGTCCGATAGGACACATTCCGTCGGAATCTCCGACCGTGTGTACAAGGGCTTAGACCCCTTTCACACCGAGGTGTTTTTCAGGTGCTACAGCGCTAAAAATAGCACCTGTATAGCGCCTGAAAAAATCAGCCCCTTTTACTCCAGTGTGAAAGCCGGAGGGCTTTCATACTAGAACGGAGCGCTGGCAGGACGGTAAAAAAAAGTCCTGCTAGCCGCATCTTTGAAGTGGTGAAGGAGCGGTGTATTCACCACTCCTAAAACGCTCCTACCCATTGAAATCAATGAGGCAGCGTGGCTATATCGCTGGGAAAGCGCTTTGCGAGCAGTTTTAACCCTTTTTCAGCCACTAGCGGGGGGTAAAACAGCCCCGCTAGTGGCCGAATACCGCTGCTAAAACGACGGTAAAGCACCGCTAAAAATAGCGGTGCTTTACTGCCGATGCCTGCACCGCCCCAGTGTGAAAGGGGCCTTAATGTCAAAGTCAAAATGTTGAAGAACTTGCTTACTTTGACTGCATCCAGAGAATAGCCATTCACAACTGGATGATCACTCAGGTTGGACAGTCCCTCTCTCACAAGGCCTAGCAGCCAACAAGGTGCTTACTCCCTGTCTCTGCCACAAACATTGTTGTAGAACATACAAGAATAAGTCTCTGCCACAGACGTTGTTGTAGGACACGTAGGGGAACTAAACTTGAAGAACACTTGTAGGATACCTGGATCTTTCAGCTAGCTTGGCAATATCCACGAGACCGGATTCTCTCGGTTACTTCAGCCCTTCCAGGCTCTTACTAAGAAACCAACCCATACGTGGTCTTCTTCTGAAGAGTCCTCCCCTTGAATTCTTGAAGTCACTGGGTCTCTCCCAAACCGGAGACGGCACCCAACCACCTCAGAATCCTCCTTTAGTTTCCTTGCCTCGGGCTAGCCAGCCCCGAGACATCAAAATCGGGTGGATCCGCACCCCAGGCCATAGCCTTCCTGGGGGAAGGTCAGGAGGACCAGGACCATGAAGTCAGTACATCATTCTGGACCGGAAACCCCCAAACCACGTGACGTCTGCATCTTAAATACCCTCTCCCAGAAATCACAGCGAGAGCGCCACTCCCACTGGGCGGGCTCCGAGAGAGAGCAACTTAAGCACCTAACCCGACCATAGTTCCATGCCTGCCAGAACAGACAGTGCCCCCTGTGGCAAGGCTGAACATCTCCCAGTCCAGTCAGACTGATGCTGAAGTCCAAATTTAGACAATTGTACCCAAACCAAACTGCAGTTTAGGCATAACTTTAAGTTTGAAACAAACGCATGGCGCGTGCTCTTCAGGACCGCCGCTACATTTAGAATGTTTGGGGACCCCTGCACTAGAGGAATCACTAGCAGGAGGAAGGAGGTCCTGATTCCTCTATATAGAGCTTTATATCACTAGAGGAGTCACCAGCAGGAGGAAGGAGGTCCTGATACCTCTATATAGATCTTTATATCACTAGAGGGATCACCAGCAGGAGGTAGGAGATCCTGATTCCTCTATATAGATCTTTATATCACTAGAGAGATCACCAGCAGGAGGAAGGAGGTCCAAATTCCTCTATATAGATCTCTATATCACTAGAGGGGTCACCAGCAGGAGGAAGGAGGTCTTGATTCTTCTATATAGATCTTTATATATTTCATGGCACTGATCAGGCTGCTATTTATGGGTACAGGTAAGGCTGCATTTAATTGGCACAGGTCAGGCTGCATTTCATGGGCACTGGTAAGGCTGCATTTAATTGACACTGGTAAGGCTACATTTTATTGGCACAGGTCAGGCTGCATTTAATTGACACTGGTAAGGCTGAATTTACTTGGCACTGGTCAGGCTGCATTTCATAGGCACTGGTAAATATTTTAGAACACCATTTTGTTCACAATATATTTTTTTGTTTTTTTTCCTCCCCTAAAACCTAGGTGCATCTTATGGTCAGGTGCGTCTTATGGAGGGAAAAATATGGTAAGTACCTACAGTAAGAATAAAAATAATAAAACATAAAATAAATAATAAAATGAGCAGACTCAACAGACCACAACAGACTTTTTCTGTCATCGGTCTTCTGTTTCAATATTTCCTTCTGCCATCCCACAATATACGGGAAGGTTAATTGACTTCTGGCCAAATAAGCCCCTGAGAGTTCCCGTGTGTACAGTGGTGTGAAAAAGTGTTTGCCCCCTTCCTCATTTCCTGTTCCTTTGCATGTTTGTCACTATTAAGTGTTTCGGAACATCAAACCAATTTAAACAATAGTCAAGGACAACACAAGTAAACACAAAATGCAATTTGTAAATGAAGGTGTTTATTATTAAAGGTGAAAAAAAATCCAAACCATCATGGCCCTGTGTGAAAAAGTGATTGCCCCCTAAACCTAATAACTGGTTGGGCCACCCTTAGCAGCAACAACTGCAACCAAGCGTTTGCGATAACGTGCAATGAGGCTTTTACAGCGTCCTGGAGGAATTTTGGCCCACTCATCTTTGCAGAATTGTCCTAATTCAGTTACATTAGAGGGTTTTCGAGCATGAACGGCCTTTTTAAGGTCATACCACAACATCTCAATAGGATTCAGGTCATGACTTTGGCTAGGCCACTCCAAAGTCTTCATTTTGTTTTTCTTCAGCCATTCGGTGGTGGACTTGCTGGTGTGTTTAGGATCATTGTCCTGCTGCAGAACCCAAGTTGGTTTCAGCTTGAGTACACGAACAGATGGTCGGACATTCTCCTTCAGGATCTCTTGGTAGACAGCAGAATTCATAGTTCCTTTTATCACGGCAAGTCTTCCAGGTCCTGAAGCAGCAAAACAGCCCCAGACCATCACACTACCACCACCATATTTTACTGTTGGTATAATGTTCTTTTTATGAAATGCAGTGTTCCTTCTACGCCAGATATACTTGGACACACACCTTCCAAAGAGTTCCACTTTTGTCTCATCGGTTCACAGAATGTTGTCCCACAAGTCTTGGGGATCATCAAGATGTGTTGTGGAGAAATTGAGACGAGCTTTGATGTTCTTTTTGCTCAGCAGTGGTTTTCTCCTTGGAACTCTGCCATGCAGGCCATTTTTGCCCAGTCTTTTCCTGATGGTGGAGGCATGAACGCTGACCTTAACTGAGGCAAGTGAGGCCTGCAGTTCCTTGGACGTTGTTGTGGGGTCTTTTGTGACCTCTTGGATGAGTCGTCGCTGCGCTCTTGGGGTAATTTTGGGCGGCCGGCCACTCCTGGGAAGGTTCACCATTGTTCCATGTCTTCGCCATTTGTGGATAATGGCTCTCACTGTGGTTCGCTGGATTCCCAAAGCTTTGGAAATGGCTTTATAACCCTTTCCAGACTGATAGATCTCAATTACTTTCTTTCTCAATTGTTCCTGAATTTCTTTGGGTCTCGGCATGATGTCTAGCTTTTAAGGATCTTCTGGTGGACCTTACTGTGTCAAGCAGCTCCTATTTAAGTGATGCCTTGATTGTGAACAGGTGTGGCAATAATCAGGCCTGGGTGTGGCTAGAGAAATTGAACTCAGGTGTGGACAACCACAGTTATAGTATGTTTTAACAAGGGGGGCAATCACTTTTTCACACAGGGCCATGATGGTTTGGATTTTTTTTCACCTTTAATAATAAACACCTTCATTTACAAATTGCATTTTGTGTTTACTTGTGTTGTCCTTGACTATTGTTTAAATTGGTTTGATGTTCCAAAACACTTAAGTGTGACAAACATGCAAAGGAACAGGAAATGAGGAAGGGGGCAAACACTTTTTCACACCACTGTACATGTATGGGGGAGGGGGAGGGCATGGATAAACATTGAACAGATCAACATTTGATTTTTTTTGAAATTTTTGGAAAACCAGAGCAGAAACACGATAACAGGAAGGGTTGGAGTACGGGAATGGTTGTGTTTTGCTTCTGATAAGTGTTTTTCGAACATCTTGGAAGGATCTGAAATGCAATGTGTATATTTTTTGCATTGAGCGGTGCTCGGGTTGCTATGATCATGCCTTGCATTGCGTTTTCTGTAATCCCTCTGAACAACTTAATGTATATGTACTAAGTATAGTGTAAGCCACTTTCTCGGTAAGCACGCTGCTTCTGGTTTCGATGTCTGTGTACACTTTTCCTAAGTAAGCAATTATGTATGTTATATGTATCATTCTTTGAGTGGTAGTGGATTTTTTTTATTAATTTTGCCTCCTTTTCCCAAAAATTGCACTTCATACTTTTGCAATTTAACCACTTCAATACTGCTCCACTTTCACCCTCCTTCCTGCCCAGGGCAATTTTTCAGCTTTCAGCGCTGTCACACTTTGAATGACAATTGCGCAGTCATGCAACGCTGTACCCAAATGACATTTTTTTTAATTTTGTTCACACAAATAGAACTTTCTTTTGGTGGTATTTTATCACCACTGGGTTTTTTATTTATTGTTTTGCTAAATAAACGAAAAGAAGCAGCAAAATGTGAAAAAAAAAAAAAAACGTTCTTAGTTTCCATTATAAAATTTTGCAAATAAATAATTTTTCTTCATATATTTAGGCCAAACTGTATTCTGTTCTGCCCCATTTCTTTGGTGAAAATAAACCAAATCAGTGTATATTATTTAGGCCTCTTTCACACTTCTACTACATGTCCCACGAGTTGGGACTGCAAAGTAGCATGACACGTCGTTCCCCATGATTTCCAATGACAACCATTCATATTAGTAAGACTTCAAGTCGTTCCGACTTCAAAGTAGTCCCTGCACTACTTTGGTCTGACTGAAATTGCGGCAAAATCGTGGCAAAGTCGCAGACGCGAAATTGCCGTAAAATTGCGCGACTTTGAAATCGCCGTAGTGTGAAAGGGGCCTTAAGCCTCGTACACATGATCAGATTTTCCGACGGGAATTGTGTGATGTCAGGCTGTCGGCGGAAAATCCCACCATTGCCAGGATTTCACTCACTATTGCCAGGAATGCAGCCACCATTAGCCAGGAATGCACCCACCATTAGCCAGGAATGCAGCCACCATTAGCCAGGAATGCACCCACCATTAGCCAGGAATGCACCCACCATTAGTCAGGAATGCACCCACCATTAGCCAGCAATGCACCCACCATTAGCCAGCAATGCACCCACCATTAGCCAGGAATGCACCCACCATTAGCCAGCAATGCACCCACCATTGCCAGGATTTCACTCACTATTGCCAGGAATGCAGCCACCGTTGCCAGGAATACACCCACCATTAGCCAGGATTTCACTCACTATTGCCAGGAATGCACCCACCATTAGTCAGGAATGCAGCCACCATTAGCCAGGAATGCAGCCACCATTAGCCAGCAATGCACCCACCATTAGCCAGGAATGCACCCCCCATTAGCCAGGAATGCACCCACCATTAGCCAGGAATGCACCCACCATTAGCCAGCAATGCACCCACCATTAGCCAGGAATGCATCCACCATTAGCCAGCAATGCACCCACCATTAGCCAGCAATGCACCCACCATTAGCCAGGAATGCACCCACCATTAGCCAGCAATGCACCCACCATTGCCAGGATTTCACTCACTATTGCCAGGAATACACCCACCGCTAGCCAGGATTTCACTCACTATTGCCAGGAATGCAGCCACCATTAGCCAGGAATGCAGCCACAATTGCCAGGAATGCACCCACCATTAGCCAGGAATGCACCCACCATTAGCCAGGAATGTACTCACCATTGCCATTAGTGCAGCCTTGGAGGGGACATGGAGGGGGCAGGACGAGTGCCAAAGAACAGGAGAATCTCCTGTTTACACAGCAGCCTCTTTAAGAGAAAGTCCTGCCTCCTTTGATGGACAGAACAGTCGTCCAATGGCGGAGACGGGACTTCCTATTACAGAGGCTGCCATGTAAACAGGAAATGCTCCTGTGTGCACGGCACTCGTACCGCCTCCTATCTCTGAGGCAGCCGGACTATATATCTTTTGTGGCCCCGGCACTGGGAGATAGTTTAGATAACCAGGCGGGCCGTTCAAAATCGGACCGCGCCCCGCAATTGGCCCACGGGCCGGACCTTGGACATGCCTGCTCTAAGGACTCCATCAGTAATTTAAAGGAGCCAGCTATCTGATTGGATGCTGCAACCTCTGGTGGACATCTTGGGGTGGGACCTTTTAAAAAGAGGGTACCCTTATTTTTCAGGCATGCCTGGAGTGAGTGGAAGGGTGGGGAGAGAGCCCCCTGTCTGTTAGGGGAGACAATATAGGGCAGTTCCTGCTGTTCAGAGGAAATATTCTGGGACCTGGACCAATAAAGTGGGTCTCTTCTCAGCAGCATCAGAGTGCCTTTCAGGTTCACGGTAGACCGCCACCCTTCCAGCAGGAGCCATCCACCGGTAATACAGGACCAAGCCTGGTGACATGTGTGGTGTACAAATACCAACTACTATATGCCCAATATCAGTGCCTACAAAAGCTGTCTTGTTCATTACCACTAGTCTACACTCACCGGCCACCTGTTCAATTGCTTAGTAACACAAGTTGCTAATCAGCCAATCACATGGCAGCAACTCAATGCATTTTAGACATCTAGACATGGTAAAAACGACTTCAAAGTTCAAACCGAGCATCAGAATGGGGAAGAAAGGGGGTTTAAGTGACTTTGAGCGTGGCATGGTTGTGGGTGCCAGACGGGCTGGTCTGAGTATTTCAAAAACTGCTGATCTACTGGGGTTTTCACACACAGCCATCTCTCAGGTTTACAGAGAATGGTGGGGAAAGATAGAAAATATCCAATGAGTGGCAGTTATGTGGAGAAAATGCCTTGTTGAGGTCAGAGGAGAATGGGCAGACTGGTTAGAGATAATAGAAAGGCAACAGTAACTCAACTAAGCACTCCTTACAACCAAGTTATGCAGAATGTACCATCTCTGAATGCTCAACTCATCCATCCTTGAAGCAGACGGGCTACAGCAACAGAAGACCACACCGGGTGGCACTCCTGAACAGGAAACTGAGGCTACAGTTCGCACAGGATCACCAAAATCGGACAAAAGAAAATTGGAAAAACTTTGCCTGGTCTGATGAGTCTCGATTTCAGCTGCGACATTCAGATGGTGGGGTCAGAATTTGGTGTAAACAACATGAAATCATGGATCCATCCTGCCTTGTATCACCGGTTCAGGCTGGTGGTGGGGTTGTAATGGTGTGGGAGATAATTTCTCGGCACACTTTAGGCCCCTTTGTACCAATTGAGCAACGTTTAAACCCCATGACCTACCTGAGTATTGTTTCTGACCATGTCCATCCCTTTATGACTACAATGTCCCCATCTTCTGATGGCTCCTTCCAGCAGGATAATGCTCCATGTCACAAAGCTCCAATCATCTCACCACTGGTTTCTTGGACATGACAATGAGATCAATGCACTCCAATGGCCTCCACACTCACCAGATCTCAATCCAATAGAGCAGTGGTCACCAACCCTGTCCTCAGGGCCCACTAACAGGCCAGGTTTGCCAGAAAACTGAAATACATCACAGGTGATATCATTTGCTGCTCAGTGATTGCAGTATCCTAATCTGCATCTTCCCAAGGTAATACACAAAACCTGGCCTGTTAGTGGGCCCTGAGGACAGGGTTAATGACCAGTGTTGGTCATCTTACTTTAAAAAAGTAATTAGTTAAGTTACAAATTACTTCTCACAAAAAGTAATTGCGTTAGTAACTCAGCTACTACATTGGAAAAGTAATTAGTTATTCAGCAAAGTAACTGTGACTTTTTTTTTTATATTCTAAGGGGCGAGTTTAGCATGCACTGCTGTAAGCAAGGGGTGTGTCCCCCCCTGCACATCTATTTCCCCTCTGTACCCCCCTGCACGTCTGTCCCCCCCACACATATATCTGTTCCCCCTCTGTACCCCACTACACGTCTGTCATCCCCCCACACACATATATCTGTTTCCCCTCTGTACATCTGTCCCCCCAAACTCACGGATCGGATCATTCCTCGGATCAGAGTCACGGATCGGATTATTTTTCGGATCAGCAAATAATAATTGAATTTGCAAAAATCTGTGAAAATTCCTCCACCATATAGTCCCCACTGTAATATCCACAATCTCCCCCACTGTAATGTCCACGTCATCTCCCCCACTGTAATATTGGCCAAGTATGGCTGGGTACGGCTGAACATGGCTGGGTATCGCCGAGTATGGCTGGGTATTACCGAGTATTGCAGAGTATGGCAGAGTATGGCTGGGTATTACCGAGTATGGCAGACTATGGCAGAGTATTGGCTGGGTTTGGCAAAGTATTGGCAGGGTATGGCAGAGTATTGTCAGGGTATTGCAGAGTATTGGCAGGGTATTGCAGAGTATTGCAGAGTATTGGCAGGGTATTGCAGAGTATTGGCAGAGTATTGTCAGGGTATTGCAGAGTATTGGCAGGGTATTGCAGAGTATTGCAGAGTATTGGCAGGGTATTGCAGAGTATTGCAGAGTTTTGTCAGGGTATTGCAGAGTATTGCAGAGTATTGTCAGGGTATTGCAGAGTTTTGCAGAGTATTGGCAGGGTATTGCAGAGTATTGGCAGAGTATTGGCAGAGTATTGGCAGGGTATTGCAGAGTATTGCAGATTTTTGTCAGGGTATTGCAGAGTTTTGCAGAGTATTGGCAGGGTATTGTAGAGTATTGGCAGGGTATTGCAGAGTATTGTCAGGGTATTGCAGAGTATTGCAGAGTATTGTCAGGGTATTGGCAGGGTATTGGCAGGGTATTGCAGAGTATTGCAGAGTATTGTCAGGGTATTGCAGAGTTTTGCAGAGTATTAGCAGGGTATTGCAGAGTATTGTCAGGGTATTGCAGAGTATTGCAGAGTATTGTCAGGGTATTGTCAGGGTATTGGCAGGGTATTGCAGAGTATTGTCAGGGTATTGCAGAGTTTTGCAGAGTATTGGCAGGGTATTGCAGAGTATTGGCGGGTATTGCAGAGTATTGGCAGGTTATTGCAGAGTATTTGCAGAGTATTAGCAGGGTATTGCAGAGTATTGGCGGGTATTGCAGAGTATTGGCAGGTTATTGCAGAGTATTGGCAGAGTATTAGCAGGGTATTGCAGAGTACTGGCAGGGAATTGCAGAGTATTGGCAGGGTATTGGCAGAGTATTGGCAGAGTATTGGCAGGGTATTGGCAGAGTATTGGCAGAGTATTGGCAGGGTATTGCAGAGTATTGGCAGGTTATTGCAGAGTATTGGCAGAGTATTAGCAGGGTATTGCAGAGTACTGGCAAGGAATTGCAGAGTATTGGCAGGGTATTGGCAGAGTATTGGCAGAGTATTAGCAGGGTATTGCAGAGTACTGGCAGGGAATTGCAGAGTATTGGCAGGGTATTGGCAGAGTATTGGCAGAGTATTGGCAGAGTATTGGCAGAGTATTGGCAGGGTATTGGCAGAGTATTGGCAGAGTATTGGCAGGGTATTGCAGAGTATTGGCAGGTTATTGCAGAGTATTGGCAGAGTATTAGCAGGGTATTGCAGAGTATTAGCAGGGTATTGTCAGTATCCCCTCTGTACCCCACTACACGTCTGTCATCCCCCCACACACATATATCTGTTTCCCCTCTGTACATCTGTCCCCCCAAACTCACGGATCGGATCATTCCTCGGATCAGAGTCACGGATCGGATTATTTTTCGGATCAGCAAATAATAATTGAATTTGCAAAAATCTGTGAAAATTCCTCCACCATATAGTCCCCACTGTAATATCCACAATCTCCCCCACTTTAATATCCACGTCATCTCCCCCACTGTAATATTGGCCAAGTATGGCTGGGTACGGCTGAACATGGCTGGGTACGGCTGGGTATCGCCGAGTATGGCTGGGTATTACCGAGTATTGCAGAGTATGGCAGAGTATGGCTGGGTATTACCGAGTATGGCAGACTATGGCAGAGTATTGGCTGGGTTTGGCAAAGTATTGGCAGGGTATGGCAGAGTATTGTCAGGGTATTGCAGAGTATTGGCAGGGTATTGCAGAGTATTGCAGAGTATTGGCAGGGTATTGCAGAGTATTGGCAGAGTATTGTCAGGGTATTGCAGAGTATTGGCAGGGTATTTCAGAGTATTGCAGAGTATTGGCAGGGTATTGCAGAGTATTGCAGAGTATTAGCAGGGTATTGCAGAGTATTGCAGAGTTTTGTCAGGGTATTGCAGAGTATTGCAGAGTATTGTCAGGGTATTGCAGAGTTTTGCAGAGTATTGGCAGGGTATTGCAGAGTATTGGCAGAGTATTGGCAGAGTATTGGCAGGGTATTGCAGATTTTTGTCAGGGTATTGCAGAGTTTTGCAGAGTATTGGCAGGGTATTGTAGAGTATTGCAGAGTATTGTCAGGGTATTGCAGAGTATTGGCAGGGTATTGCAGAGTATTGCAGAGTATTGTCAGGGTATTGCAGAGTATTGCAGAGTATTGTCAGGGTATTGACAGGGTATTGGCAGGGTATTGCAGAGTATTGCAGAGTATTGTCAGGGTATTGCAGAGTTTTGCAGAGTATTAGCAGGGTATTGCAGAGTATTGTCAGGGTATTGCAGAGTATTGGCAGGTTATTGCAGAGTATTGGCAGAGTATTAGCAGGGTATTGCAGAGTACTGGCAGGGAATTGCAGAGTATTGGCAGGGTATTGGCAGAGTATTGGCAGAGTATTGGCAGGGTATTGGCAGAGTATTGGCAGAGTATTGGCAGGGTATTGCAGAGTATTGGCAGGTTATTGCAGAGTATTAGCAGAGTATTAGCAGGGTATTGCAGAGTATTAGCAGGGTATTGGAGAGTATTGGCAGGGTATTGGCAGAGTATTAGCAGGGTATTGCAAAGTACCGGCAGGGAATTGCAGAGTATTGCAGATGTAATTGCGGTAACGCCGCCCAAGTAATGGGAACAGCGTTACCATGAGGGGAAGAGTAATCAGTTAGATTACTCGTTACCCTCTAAAGTAACGGCGTTAAGTAACGCCGTTTACTTTAACTCAGTTAGTTACATCACTGTTGATGACCACTGCTAAAAAGCACCTTTTTAGATGTGGTGGAGATCGGCATCATGGATATGCAGCCGACAAATCTGCAGCAACTGGGTGATGTTATCATGTCACTTTGGAGCAAAATCTCTGAGGAACGTTTCCAACACCTTGTTGAATCTATGCCACTAAGAATGAAGGCGGTTCTGAAGGCCAAAATGGGGTCCAACCCGGTACTAGCATGGTGTATTTAATAAAGTGGTCAGTGAGTGTATATAGAATATACAACTGAAAATTTTGACATCAAAAAACGGAATGTGTGGTCTCTCCCTGGCTGGGTACCTTGGACCTAGGCACTGCTTACATATAGATGACAATAAGACCTGAAAAGGGTTTAACCTTATTTTAAAATAATACATTTAAAAAAAAAAAAAAAATAATGTTTTGGCTTTAGCTATATGTTAGATCTCACCCTTGTGCCTCTGAGTGTTGATCCTCCCGTACATCCATACGCACATTACCTATTATGCAGATGTTGGCAGTAAACCCAATCCTGCCACATTAAAACAAGAAGAGAGCGAGAAATAGGAGTGAGATAAATTCCATATGGTTTAACGAAATGCCAACTCCCCAGCAAAGCTTGACCTTGCATTTTTACAAGCAAAACAGAATGTTAGAGGGATGTCTATCCTGAAAATAATTAGAGATGATTTGACTTTTTGAACTGAACAGTTTCATACCCCCTTAACTTATTTAACCCACATGCTGTTTCGACTTAACGTCAGCGTTGTATGAAAACTGAAGAGCAGATAAAATCCAGACCAGCAAAATCGAAAGAACGGGGGGAGAGAGAGAGAGAAGCCTCCCTCGACTGGAAAAGAAACCCAAAAAAAAAACCTCCCGGAGGTTGATGATATGACTATTTATTAAGTAGATTTTCCACCGGGACCAATAAATTGAGGCTTTATTAGGATTTGGGAACTTGTGTTAGAAACCAGTGTCTGCAGACATTTAAATCATTAATGGCAACTTATTTATCTCCTCTTGTTTTTGCAGCAATCTTATTACAATATTACAGATTGTTTTCGGGTAAGCGATCCTCTCCCGGGAGAGAGCCAAGTCGGCGTTGAGGTAATTGGGCCGGATCATCTATGATTTAGTTTGAGTAGACCCCTAATAAATGTATGTACAAGGTGATTTCCATCAAGGATTCCTTTTACTGCATCTCTGAAAAGACTAAAAGATAATAATGTGAATAAATAATAACATAATAAACTATATATATATATATATATATATATATATATATATATATATATATATATATATATATATATTGTATCTCACAAAAGTCAGTACACCCCTCACATTTTTGTAAATCTTTTCTTCTATCTTTTCATGTGACAACACTGAAGAAATGACACTTGTCTACAATGTAAAGTAGTGAGTGTACAGCTTGTATAACAGTGTAAATTTGCCGTCCCCTCAAATAACTCAACACACAGCCATCAATGTCTGGCAACAAAAGTGAGTACACCCCTAAGTGAAAATGTCCAAATTTGTCCCAAAGTGTTAATATTTTGTGTGGCCACCATTATTTTCCAGCACTGCCTTAACCCTCTTGGGCATGGAGGTCACCAGAGCTTCACAGGTTGTCACCGGAGTCCTCTTCCCTTCCTCCATGATGACATCACAGAGCTGGTGGATGTTAGAGACCTTGCGCTCCTCCACCTTCCATTTGAGGATGTCCCCCAGATGATCCATAGGGTTTAGGGTTGGAGACATGCTTGGCCAGTCCATCACCTTTACCGTCAGCTTCTTTAGCAAGGCAGTGGTCATCTTGGAGGTGTGTTTGGGGTGGTTATCATGTTGGAATACTGCCCTGCGGTCCAGTCTCTGAAGGGAGGGGATCATGCTCTGCTTCAGTATGTCACAGTACATGTTGGCATTCATGGTTCCCTCAATGATCTGTAGCTCCCCAGTGCCGGCAGCACTCATGCAGCCCCAGACCATGACACCCCCACCACCATGCTTGACTGTAGACAAGACACACTTGTCTTTGTCCTCCTCACCTGGTTGCCCCCACACACGCTTGTCACCATCTGACACCAAATAAGTTTATCTTGGTCTCATCAGACCACAGGACATGGTTCCAGTAATCCATGTCCTTAGTCTGCTTGTCTTCAGCAAACGGTTTGTGGACTTTCTTTTGCATCATCTTTAGAAGAGTCTTCCTTCTGGGACGACAGCCATGCAGACCAATTTGATGCAGTGTGCGGTGTATGGTCTGAGCACTGACAGGCTGACCCCCCACCCCTTCAACCTCTGCAGCAATGCTGGCAGCACCCATACATCCATCTCCCAAAGACAACCTCTGGATATGACGCTGAGCACGTGACCTCAACTTCTTTGGTTGACCATGGCGAGGCCTGTTCTGAGTCAAACCTGTCCTGTGTTCTTGGCCACCGTGCTGCAGCTCAGTTTCAGGGTCTTGGCAATCTTCTTATAGCCTAGGCCATCTTTATGTAGAGCAACAATCCTTTTTTTTCAGATCCTCAGAGAGTTCTTTGCCATGAGGTGCCATGTTGAACTTCCAGTGACCAGTATGAGAGAGTGAGAGCGATAACACCAAATTTAACACACCTGCTCCCCATTCACACCTGAGACCTTGTAACACTAACAAGTCACATGACACCGGGTAGGGAAAATGGCTAATTGGGCCCAATTTGGACATTTTCACTTAGGGGTGTACTCACTTTTGTTACCAGCTGTTTAGACATGAATGACTGTGTGTTGAGTTATTTTGAGGGGACAGCAAATTTACACTGTTATACAAGCTGTACACTCACTACTTTACATTGTAGACAAGTGTCATTTCTTCAGTGTTGTCACATGAAAAGATAGAAGAAAATATTTACAAAAATGTGAGGGGTGTACTGACTTTTGTGAGATACTGTATATATATTAATATAATAATATATAATATAATAATACTATATTAATAAGAATAATAAAGGATGCACCAATACAAGTCCTTTAAAATCGAGTATCCAATACTTTTTCTTAAGTACTCACTGATACCAATTACTGATACATACACTATATTGTCAACAGTATTGGGACACCGGCCTTTACACGCACGTGACCTTTAATGGCATCCCAGTCTTAGTCCATTGGGTTCAATATTGAGTTGGCCCACCCTTTACAGCTATAACAGCTTCAACTCTTCTGGGAAGGATGTGCACAAGGTTTAGGAGGGTGTCTATGGGAATGTTTGACCGTTCTTCCAGAAGCGCATTTGTGAGGTCAGACACTGATGTTGGATGAGAAGGCCTGGCTCGCAGTCTCCGCTTGAATTCATCTCAAAGGTGTTCTATCGGGTTGAGGGCAGGACAGTCAAGTTCCTCCACCCCAAACTCGCTCATCCATGTCTTTATGGACCTTGCTTTGCACACTGGTCCAAATTATTTGGTGAAGGGGGGGATTATGGTGTGGGGGTTGTTTTTCAGGGGTTGGGCTTGGCCCCTTAGTTCCAGTGAAGGGAA
Organism: Lithobates pipiens; assembly: GCF_037356315.1. Taxonomy (NCBI): domain Eukaryota; kingdom Metazoa; phylum Chordata; class Amphibia; order Anura; family Ranidae; genus Lithobates; species Lithobates pipiens. The sequence goes on along the minus strand of NW_027507764.1, from coordinate 19,889,880 downwards.
CTCCTATGGCGTCAGCATACCAAGAGATTTTGGACAATTTCATGCTCCCAACTTTTTGGGAACAATTTGGGGATGGCCCCTTCCTGTTCCAACATGACTGCACACCTGTGCCCAAAGCAAGGTCCATAAAGACATGGATGAGCTAATTTGGGATGAAGAAACTTGACTGGCCTGCACAGAGAGCTGACCTCAACCCGATAGAACACCTTCGGGATGAAATAGAGGGGAGACTGCCAGCCCAGCCCACCGGAATGGGCTTTAAAATCTCACTGCAAACCAGCTGCACATATGTGAACGGAGTTGTGCAAATGCTTAGTATTGGCACCGATACCGCTAACAGCATTGCGCCGATACCTACACCAGTATCGGTTCAACACTAAGCTTAATGCTCTAAGCTTCTTAAAGCGGAGGTCCACCCTAAAATGGACCTCCGCTCATCGGAATCCCCCCCCCTCCGGCGCCACAATCGGCACCTTTCAGGGGGGAGGGGGGTGCAGTTACCTGGATAATCCAGGTAACTGCACCCACTTCCGGGCTAGCTCTCTGCGGAACGGGCGTACGTTACGCCCCCGTTCCGCAAGCGCCCGCCCCCTTCAGCAAGTGCCCCGCTGCCTGCTGGGAAACACACAGCTCCCAGAGGCAGCGGGGACCGTCCGGATTGCGCCGCGCGGCTCGCGCATGCGCAGTAGGGAACCGGGAAATGAAGCCGAAAGGCTCCATTTCCTGATTCCCATACCCAAGATGGCGGCGGGACCCGGCAGCCGAGCGAGCGATCGGCTTCGGGTGCCGACATCGCGGGCGCGCTGGACAGGTAAGTGTCACTATTTAAAAGTCAGCAGCTGCAGTATTTGTAGCTGCTGGCTTTTAAAAAAAAAAAAAAAAACGCGGAGTCCCGGTGGACTCCCGCTTTTAAGAGGATCTTCAGGCTGCATGAAAAAATATAAAAGTCAGCACCAAATACTGTAGCTGCTTACATTTAATAAGTCGAAGGATCCAGCAGAGTCCTCACCTAGGCCAGTTCTTCACTGGTCTTTCGGCCCTGGCACCGGCTGTGACTCCTTGTGACTTTGCAGTCGGCTTCCCAATGTGCATGTGCGAGCCGTGCCGTGCTTTGCGAATGGTCCCTCAACCTTCTGGGACCAGTGAGGTGGGGGCAAAGTTCCGTTCATGTTGCCAAAGTGATCCGTGAGGAAGGTTAAACGGGTCAAAACCAGGTATCTGCTCCCCCCCCAAAAAAAAAAATTTAGCCAAAAGTGGGAGAAGGGGAGGAAGTTTTGCTTTAAGTGTCTCTATGTACAGTGCCTTGCGAAAGTATTCGGCCCCCTTGAACTTTTCAACCTTTTGCCACATTTTAGGCTTCAAACATAAAGATATAAAATTTTAATTTTTTGTGAAGAATCACCAACAAGTGGGACACAATTGTGAAGTGGAATGAAATCTATTGGATATTTTAAACTTTTTTAGCAAATAAAAAACTGAAAAGTGGTGCGTGCAAAATTATTCGGCCCCTTTACTTTCAGTGCAGCAAACTCACTCCAGAAGTTCAGCGAGGATCTCTGAATGATCCAATGTTGTCCTAAATGACTGTTGGTGATAAATAGAATCCACTTGTGTGTAATCAAGTCTCTGTATAAATGCACCTGCTCTGTGATAGTCTCAGGGTTCTGTTGAAAGCGCAGAGAGCATCATGAAGACCAAGGAACACACCAGGCAGGTCCGTAATACTGTTGTGGAGAAGTTTAAAGCCGGATTTGGATACAAAAAGATTTCCCAAGCTTTAAACATCCCAAGGAGCACTGTGCAAGCGATCATTTTGAAATGGAAGGAGTATCAGACCACTGCAAATCTACCAAGACCTGGCCGTCCCTCTAAACTTTCAGCTCAGACAAGGAGAAGACTGAGCAGAGATGCAGCCAAGAGGCCCATGATCACTCTGGATGAACCGCAGAGAACTACAGCTGAGGTGGGAGAGTCTGCCCATAGGACAACAATCAGTCGTACACTGCACAAATCTGGCCTTTATGGAAGAGTGGCAAGAAGAAAGCCATTTCTCAAAGATATCCATAAAAAGTCTCGTCTAAAGTTTGCCACAAGCCACCTGGGAGACACACCAAACATGTGGAAGAAGGTGCTCTGGTCACATGAAACCAAAATCCAACTTTTTGCCCACAATGCAAAACGATATGTTTGGCGTAAAAGCAACACAGCTCATCACCCTCAACACACCATCCCCACTGTCACACATGGTGGTGGCAGCATCATGGTTGGGGCCTGCTTTTCTTCAGCAGGGACAGGGAAGATGGTTAAAATTGAGGGGAAGATGGATGCAGCCAAATACAGGACCATTCTGGATGAAAACCTGCTGGAGTCTGCAAAAGACCTGAAACTGAGACGGAGATTTATCTTCCAACAAGACAATGATCCCAAACATACAGCAAAATATACAAAGGAATGGTTCACAAATAAACATATCCAGGTGTTAGAATGGCCAAGTCAAAGTCCAGACCTGAATCCAATCGAGAATCTGTGGAAAGAGCTGAAAACTGCTGTTCACAAACGCTCTCCATCCAACCTCACTGAGCTCCAGCTGTTTTGCAAGGAAGAATGGGCAAGAATTTCAGTCTCTCGATGTGCAAAACTGATAGAGACATACCCCAAGAGACTTGCAGCTGTAATCGCAGCAAAAGGTGGCTCTACAAAGTATTAACGCCAGGGGGCCGAATCATTTTGCACGCCCCACTTTTCATTTTTTTATTAGTTAAAAAAGTTTCAAAAATTCAATAGATTTCGTTCCACTTCACAATTGTGTCCCACTTGTTGGTGATTCTTCACAAAAAATAAAAATTGTATATCTTTATGTTTGAAGCCTGAAATGTGGCAAAAGGTTGAAAAGTTCAAGGGGGGCGAATACTTTCGCAAGGCACTGTACCACTTGCTGCACACGGTATGGCCACATTTCAGAAAATCAGGGAGAATGACGCCCTTGTCATCCAAAAAAAAAAACATTCGCCACGACTTTCTGTGCTGATCACTAGCTCCTGAACTTCTTAGGCCTTGGAAGAGATGTTTAACGGCATTCCATGGACTGATTCTTTGTTTCTGGTTCGTAAAAATATGCCCACATTTCCTTCTCTGCCACCAGATTGGCTTCAAGCAGATCAGAGCAGACTTCTACCCTTCTCTCCTATCTGCTGAGGTGCCACAACTTTGCACACACTTTCCGATACCCTAATGCCGCGTACAAATGATCGGACTTTCCGGCGGACTTGGTCCGGTGGACCAGAGTCCGTCTGACAATTCGATCGTGTGTGGGCTCCAGCGGACTTTTTTTTTTCCCCAAAGGTAACTCGGATTTTAGTGGACAATCCATTAGTCTGTGTGCTGGTCCAACGGACTAAAACAGACACTAGGGCAGCTATTGGCTACTGGCTATAAACGTCCTTATTCTACGTCATCACGTTCAAATCCGTCGGACTTTTGGAGTGATCGTGTGTGGCCAAGTCCGTTCGCTTGAAAGTCCGGCGGACCTCAGCTGCAAAGTCCGTCGGATTGTCCGCCGGACCAAGTCCGTCAAAGTCCGGTCGTGTGTACGCGGCATAAGTCATCCACCATTTTCTTTATGGCAAAGTGACCACAGTCGCGGCTGATGGTCTCCCACTGTGTGGTTTGTTTTCATCGTTGGTTTTCCCTTCTTTAAACGTCTTCTTCCATCTGTGAACATTGCTCGTGTCAAAGGTGTCATCTCTGTAAACATTCTGTAACCTTCTATGGATGTCATACGGCCTGCACCCCTCCTTCATCAAGAACTCAATGATGGAAGGTTGCTTCTGCTAGGAATCCATTAGTTACCTGCAATGAAAAAGAAGAAGAATGCCGCGTACACACGATCGGACATTCTGACAAGAAAACCGTGGATTTTTTTTTCCGATGGATGTTGGCTCAAACTTGTCTTGCATACACACGGTCACACAGATGTTGTCGGAAATTCTGATCGCCAAAAATGAAGTTCAATAGCCAGTGCGGCTCTTCTGCTTGATTCCGAGCATGCGCGGACTTTTGTGCATCGAAATTGTGTTCCGATTGGATTGTGTTCCGATTGATTGGAATTTCCGACAACAAAATTTGTTGTCTCAAAATTTGGGAACCTGCTCTCAAACATTTGTTGTCGGAAATTCCAACAGCAAATGTCTGATGGAGCCTACACACGGTCGGAATTTCGGACATCAAGCTCACATCGGACACTTGTTGTCGGAAAATCCGACTGTGTGTACGTGGCAAAAGAGTCACTATAGGGGAAGAGTGAAAATTTCAACGTGAAAATTTAAAGGACCTGTGTAATTTAATAAAAAAAATATTCCTGCTTTGGCATTACTTTTGGTGTAGCCCTCGTAATTCTTTGGCAATGTCCTATTAAAAGTGAAACTAAAGGAAAAACCTAACTAACTCTAACTTGTGTCAGGTGACGTGGCAAGTGGACAATCCACAACTTGTGGCAGGTGATGTGGCAAGTGATGTGGCAAGTGGACAATCCACTTGTGGCAGGTGACGTGGCAGGTGACGTGGAAAGTGATGTGGCAAGTGGACAATCCACAACTTGTGGCAGGTGACGTGGCAGGTGATGTGGTAAGTGATGTGGCAGGTGATGTGACAAGTGGACAATCCACATCTTGTGGCAAGTGACGTGGCAGCTGACGTGGCAAGTGACGTGGCAAGTGGACAATCCAAAACTTGTGGCAGGTGACGTGGCAAGTGACGTGGCAGGTGACGTGGCAAGTGACGTGGCAAGTGACGTGGCAAGTGGACAATCCACAGCTTGTGGCAAGTGACATGGCAGGTGGCAAGTGATGTGGCAAGTGGACAATCCACAACTTGTGACAGGTGACGTGGCAAGTGATGTGGCAGGTGATGTGGCAAGTCATGTGGCAAGTGGAAAACCACAACTTGTGGCAGGTGATGTGGCTGGTGACGTGGCAAGTGGACAATCCACAACTTGTGGCAGGTGGCATGGCAGGTGACATGGAAAGTGGACAATCCACATCTTGTGGCAAGTGACGTGGCAGGTGATGTGGCAAGTGACGTGGCAAGTGGACAATCCACAACTTGTGGCAGGTGATGTGGCAAGTGACGTGGCAGGTGATGTGGACAATCCCCAACTTGTGGCAGGTGACGTGGCAAGTGACGTGGCAAGTGGACAATCCACAACTTGTGGCAGGTGACGTGGCAGGTGACGTGGCAAGTGGACAATCCACAACTTGTGGCAGGTGACGTGGCAAGTGACGTGGCAGGTGATGTGGCAAGTGACGTGGCAAGTAGACAATCCACAGCTTGTGGCAGGTGATGTGGCAAGTGACGTGGCAGGTGATGTGGCAAGTCACGTGGCAAGTGGACAATCCACAACTTGTGGCAGGTGATGTGGCTGGTGACGTGGCAAGTGGACAATCCACAGCTTGTGGCAGGTGGCATGGCAGATGACGTGGAAAGTGGACAATCCACATCTCGTGGCAAGTGACGTGGCAGTTGATGTGGCAAGTGACGTGGCAAGTGGACAATCCCCAACTTGTGGCAAGTGACGTGGCAAGTGACGTGGCAAGTGGACAATCCAAAACTTGTGGCAGGTGACGTGGCAAGTGACGTGTCAGGTGATGTGGCAAGTCACGTGGCAAGTGGACAATCCACAACTTGTGGCAGGTGACGTGGCAGTTGGACAATCCACAACTTGTGGCAGATGACATGGCAAGTGACGTGGCAGATGATGTGGCAAGTCACGTGGCAAGTGGACAATCCACAACTTGTGGCAGGTGCCGTGGCAAGTGACACGCTAAATACAAGTACACTGCAGCTCTCACAGCTGCTGCTACTCACTCTGGTCTCACAAAATTGCTGAAATAGTTAATAATACTGTTTTTTTGAGCTGGGGAGGGTCTATGATGTTAGCTTAACTAAACGCTTCTAGACGCAAACGCGGTAAAACGCGGTAAAACGCCGCTAAATCGCGGTAAAAATCGCGGTAAAAATCGCGGCAAAACGCGTGTTTCTAAACGCCGGTTTCAACATGTGTCCAGCAACGTTTGCATCTGCGTCTCGTGTGCATGAAGCCTAATGGCGCGTACACACGATCGGACATTCCAACAGCAAAATCCATGTTTTTTTTCCGACAGATGTTGGCTCAAATTTGTCTTGCATACACACGGTCACACAAAGTTGGTTGGAAATTCCGAACGTCAAGAACACGGTGACGTACGATGAGACGAGAAAAATGAAGTTCAATAGCCAGTGCTGCTCTTCTGCTTGATTCTGAGCATGCGTGGCACTTTGTGCGTTGGAATTGTGTACACACGATTGGAATATATACGACAACCGATTTCGTTGTCGGAAAATTTGAGAACCAGAACCGATGGAAAATGTCCGATGGAGCCCACACACGGTCTGAATTTCCGACAACAAGCTCCTATCCATCGGAAAATCCTATCGTGTGTACGGGGCATAAGCCTACTCTCACCCACATTCAAAGCCTAATCTAATTAGCCCTGTAAAGAAAAAATTGCTATACTTGCCTATTCTGATGCTGATCCAGTCCGGTCTCCAGTGGCACCTTCTGTGTACAGAAGAAAGAAGCTGGGACATGCCTTGGAAGTGATGTCATGTATAGACTTACTATGGGGCTTCCGTTGTCGGCTGCCTCTTCTACACATTGAAGCCTTCGCTGGCAGCTAAGCCTTGGACCGGACTGGCTGCAGAATAGAGAGTTATAGAAATTTGGTTCTTTACTGGGCTACATAGAATAGGTTTTAGAATGTGGCTGAGAGTAGGTTTAGAGTTAGTTTTAGGTTTTGCCTTTAGTTTCACTTTAAAGTGGTTATAAACCCTTACACCACACTTTGACCTACAGGTAAGCCTAGATTAAGGCTTACCTGTAGGTCCAAGAAGTATCTCCTAAACCTACACAGCTTAGGAGATATTTGACGAAAGACAGGCACTGCTGTCTACGGCGTATGCGCCGTAGACAGCGGCGTGCAGGCGCACTGAGCGCGGCACCGTCAACGACGAAGATGCTGTGTGTGTCGGCTCCCGTGCGCACGCGCAGGAGTGACGTCATCGCGGCTTCGCCGAATGACAGCGGCAGAGCAGCGAGACCCCACCGAGAAGATGGATGCGCCGGACTACAGGGGACAGCGGTGACATCGCTGGCTTCTGTGTCAGGTAAGTGACACATAATGGACTACTATGCGATGCACAGTAGTCCATTATGCTTTGCCATCAGGGTTTACTTCCTCTTTAAAGCGGTAGTAAACCCGCAATTTTTTTTTTTTTTTTTTTAAACCTGCAAAGCAAAAGGCATAATGAGCTAGTATGCACCGCATACTAGCTCATTATGAAATACTTACCTTAGAACGAAGCCCCAACATTTGGTCTGATTTACGCCGAGGGAGCTGACATGCTCCCTCGGCGTTTCTTCCGGGTATCGCGGCTCCGGCGCTGTGAGTGGCCGGAGCCGCGACATCGTCACTCCCGCGCATGCGCGCGGGAGACTTCATTCCGGCCGGCCACCGCCGGATTTTCAGGCCGAGAATCCCCTTGTGCGCATGCGCCGCTGCAGTCAGCGGCACATACCGAGGGGAATATCTCCTAAACCGTACAGGTTTAGGAGATATTTTTTTAACCTACAGGTAAGCCTTATTATAGGCTTTCCTGTAGGTAAAAGTTAAAAATTTGAGTATACAACCACTTTAAAATGGAAGTAAACCCTTCCAAACAACTTTGACCTACAGGTAAGCCTAGATTAAGGCTTACCTGTAGGTCCAAGTAATATCTCCTAAACCTATATGGTTTAGGAGATATTTGTCCGAAAATGGGCACCGCTGTCTACGGCGCATGCGCCGTAGACAGCGGCGCGCAGGCGCACTAAATGCGGCAAGTCCAAGAATGGATTTGCCTAATTTGTCGACTCCCGTGCGCATGCGCGGGAGTGACGTCATCGCGGCTCCGCCGAATGGCAGCGTCGGAGCTCCGAGACGCGACTCCCGTGCGCATGCGCGGGAGTGACGTCATTGCGGCTTCTCCGCTGTCATTCGTCGGAGCTGCGAGAGACGCCACAACCAAGATGGATGCGGCGGACTACAGGTGACAGCGGCGACTTCGCTGGCTCCTGTGTCAGGTAAGTGACACATAATGAGCTACTATGCGATGCATAGTAGTCCATTATGCTTTACCTTTGCAGGGAAAAAAAGAGGAAGTAAACCCATCAGGGTTTACTTCCTCTTTAAGTCTTCAGTCAGGTGGCACCAATCCATGACATGGGATTTAACAGTTTCAGTAATAGCAAACATGCCCCAGCATGGAGCTTCTATTTTCACTTCAAAGGCAGCTCTAGATAAGAGAAGAGCAAACCTTCTGAACATTCATGAACCTCAGATATTTAGAACTTCTGGAGTTTCTTTTAAGTTTATGGGAATCTGGACCATCTATGATTTAGCTTGAGTAGACCACAGTAAATATATATACACAAGGTGATTTCCATCAAGGAATTGTTTTACCGAATCGCTGAAAAGACCAAAAAAAATTATGATAAAACTTTGGCAATGTCTTATTAGGTATTTTGTATTAGACGATCGCACCCAATAGGTAATTCATTCAGTGTGTGATCGTAGCCTTGGTTCTCTCCTGCTTTAGAAGACAAAGTGAAATACTATCTATTTAAAATGCAACATATAAAAGGATTGAGAATATATCCCGAAGAAAGATCAGACTTTGTGGGCATAGCACAAGGCAAAAAATAATTTAAAAAAAGGTTCTTAAATTAACAATCAATTAACCACTTTCAGACCGGACCAATTTGCTGGTCAAAGACCAGACCACTTTTTGCGATTCGGCACTGCGTCGCTTTAACTGACAATTGCGCGGTCGTGCGACGTGGCTCCCAAACAAAATTAACTTCCTTTTTTTCCCACAAATAGAGCTTTCTTTTGGTGGTATTTGATCACCTCTGCGGTTTTTATTTTTTGCGCTATAAACAAAAATAGAGCGATAATTTTTAAAAAAACGCATTATTTTTTACTTTTTGTAATAATAAATATCCCCCAAAAATATATAAAAAAACATTTTTTTCCCTCAGTTTAGGCCGATACGTATTCTTCTACATATTTTTGGTAAAAAAAATCGCAATAAGCGATTATTGATTGGTTTGCGCAAAAGTTATAGCGTTTACAAAATAGGGATAGTTTTATAGCATTTTTATTAATAATTTTTTATTATTTTTTTTTTTACCAGTAATGGCGGCGATCTGCGATTTTTATTGTGACTGCGACATTGTGGGGGACCCATCGGACATTTTTGACACATTTTTGGGACCATTGTCATTTATACAAAAATGACAAAAGATGAAGGTTTTTAGGGACTTTAACGAAATCATGTCCTGGTAAAGGTCATGTAATTCCATCCCTAGGGACTTTGAGTGAAACCATGACCTGGTAAGGTCATACGTTTCCATCCCAATTTGTTGAGAAGGAGGAGAGCAAGGGGGCGGGACTTTATATGAAGTAAAAGGTAGCTGTAAAGTTGATTGGTGAGTATATAGGAATTTAATTGATTATGACAGTAATACATACATAATAAGCAGATACAAGGATGTAACATTAATATCATAAGATCAACATTTAAGCTTGTTAATAACATCAATTACTCATGGTAGATTAACAATCAGATTCCAAAATTCACCAGCAAAAGATTGGGTAAAAATGTTTAGCACGATAAAACCTGCAAGACCTATTGCCTCCCTAGGTCAATAAATGGACATAATACAATAATAACTTGAGACTCAAGTAAATGATGGTAAGAATACGGCAGTTTGTAGCTCTACGCGTGGCAGTGATTCCTGTGTAAATGACACTGGCAGTGAAAGGGTTAACCAGTGGGTGGCAGTGTAGGGGTTAAGTGTTCCTAGGGGTGTGTTACTAACTGTGGGGGGGTTGGGCTTTCATTTAGTGTACACTGATCTCTGCTCCAATCACATGGAGCAGAGATCAGCGTCACTAGTTGCTAGGCAGAATGGAAAAATGTTGTTTATACAGCATTTCCTCCATTCGGCCGCTCCGTGAGACGATCGCGGGGATGCCCGTGGCGATCGAGTCCGCGGGTCCCGCGACCAGACTCACGGGGGTCCCGACCAGCGCGGGAGCGCGCCGCCGGCGGCGCGCTCCCGATGGCACGGCGGCAACGAATATTGGACGTACATGTACGCCAATATGCCTGCCCGTGCCATTCTGTCGACGTACATCGTCGTGCGCTGGTCGGGAAGTGGTTAAAATGACATAAAACATTTAGACAACATCTTTTTAGATAAGGTCAACAGATACCCAATAATAACAAATGTCGAGGTTAGGATCCTAAGTAAAAGAGAAATATAGTGTGTATATAATTGATGATATAACAAATTATGATCCAACCACTCCTCCACACATTGCTTGTCAACACGTTTCACACTTTTGTAGCTTCCTCAGGACAATACTGGGTAGGCGCTGATAAGCCTTGAATCAAAATACGGGGACAACACACATCACAGGCTGCATATCATCAATTATATACACACTATGGGCTTGATTTACTAAAACTGAAGAGTGCAAAATCTGGTGCAGCTCTGCACGGAAACCAGCTTCCATGTTTTATTGTCAAAGCATAACTGAACAAGCTGAAGTTAGAAGCTGATTGGCTACCCTGCACAACTGCACCAGATTTTGCACTCTCAAGTTTTACTAAATCAACCTCTATATTTCTCTTTTACTTAGGACCCTAACCTCCACATTTGTTATCATTGGGTATCTGTTGACCTTGTCTAACAATAGGGTGTTGTCTCTGAACAACCCCTTCATGGTGTGGAAGGAAAGTGAGTTTATCACAAGCAGTTGTGTCGCAGACACTGGGTTAAAATTATTTGTGACTGCCGTTACTAGTTTGACATCATGATTTTTACCTCGTGGACCCCGGGGACCGGGGGGGCGCTCTATGCGCTTATCACGTTTAAAGCCCCATTAGGACCAATAGTGCTCATTACTGCACTGTTATGTTGTTTAGCAAACTTTCTTTTTTGACCTTTATGTTTTACCATCTGAATGTTCTTATGTTGTCACTCCGTGGCTATAATCCTTTTTCTCCTACTTGTTTTCAACGGTGGCCACCATTGTCCGCTTTTTTGACGTATTTTGTCTTCATACCCTGGAGATGGTTCCCACCCACTTACCCTGATCTCCTTCTCTCTACTCTTCTCTTTGCTCTTCTTTACCCCCTTTTCCCTACCCTGCCTGCCCCCCCGCCCCTCCCCCCACTTCTTGAGCAGGCCCTGGTGCATGGGCAGACCACGGTCAGACAGGATGTGGAGCCTAGACCTCTCCCACCATGACTCCCCTTGACCACATAACTCTAGCCTCCTTTAACTGCAGAGGTCTTAACACTCCAGAGAAAAGGAGCCAAGTGTTGTACCACTTCCATAAAGCTAAATTTCAAATCCTACTCCTACAGGAGACTCATTTCAAGAGCTCGGCCACCCCATCTCTAAACAGTCCTTATTATCATCAATGGTATCATAGCACCAACCCGTACGCTAAGTCTAAGTGGGTATCGATAGCCTTCCACAAATGATTTCACCCGCAAGTCATAGACTCATTGATTGATCGTTTTCTCTTCCTTAAACTAAAATTTAAATCTTCTATTTTTACAGTGGCTAATGTGTATGCACAGAACCAAGACCAGGGTTTTTTTCTTTCCATGGTCCTAGACAAATTACTGTCCTTTGGCGGTCCCTGTTTCATTCTGGGCAGAGACCTTAATGTGACTCTTTCCCCAGCTGTGGACACCTTCTCCGGTAAGTCTTCCATTCCACACTCCACCCTCATGCACATAAAGTCACTCCTACACTCTGCCCAACTAGTGGATGTTTGGCGGGTTCAGCACCCATTCGAGAGGGATTACAGCTGCTACTCAGTTTCTCACAACTCATACAGTCGCATTGACTATTTTCTTGTGTCTCAGTCCCTGCTTGATGTCCCTTTGCAAATGTCTCTTGGTAGTATTCTTTAGTCAGACCATGCCCCAGCACACTTAAGTTTGGCCCACCCGCCTAAATCCCATAGGACATTTTCCTGGCGCTTGAATGACAACCTGTTAAGAGACACCCCCTGCGTATCGGCTATTGAACAAGCAATCCGGGACTTTGTACAGGACCACCGCTCGGATGACACTAACCCACCTACTAAGTGGGAAGTCCTGAAAGGCGTGCTGTGGGGTACCTTTTTCCAGCATGGCTCCCGACTGAAAAAGGCCAGATCAGTGGATATTACAAGACTATTATGCATCCATACCTTAGAAATGGCCCATAAGAGAGACCTTTACCCCACTACCTTTGTGGACCTTTCCAATTCTCGCAGGGAATTGCTTCGCATTTTGGACGCAAACTCTCTTATTGCCAGAGACAAGGGAAGACACCGACACTATATTTTGGCTAACAAATGCGGACAGCACTTGTCTAGAGTCCTCCACCCACTTCCCCACGGTGCCCAATACCATATATCTGCTCCACCAACCAGCAAAAAATCCGAAACCCCCGTGCCTTTCAGCAGTACTACACCAAACTATACAATCTTCCCACATGCACAGGCCAGTCACACATGGATGACACACAGCACCCAGACCTGCAGAATTATATCTTAGAGATGGCCTTGCCACAAATTGACCCTTCTGATTCCGCTGACCTAGATAACCCCTTAATGACTTCGGACTTCCTACTTGCCATTAAAGGACTAAAATCTGGGAAGTGTCCAGGACCTGATGGCTTCTCCCCTAGGTTCTACAAATCATTTGCTCACTTATTGGTTGCACCACTCACAGTAGCATTTAACCATATTGATGACAACCACCCCCCCTCTAAGAATCTCTTATCTGTCACTATCTCTGTCATACCCAAGGACCCCTCCCAATGCAGTAGCTATAGACCCAATTCTTTCCTTAACCTAGACATCAAACTCTGCAAAAATCTTAACGAACCACCTCTCACCTCTCTTACCTATCATTGTACACAAAGACCAAGTGGGATTTATCCCTGGCAGGGAGGCCAGGGACAACACCACTAAAACTATCCACCTAATCTCTTACATCTGTCAAAAAAATTTAAAAGCATGTATCCTGTCCTTTGACGCAGTGAAGGCATTTGACCGGGTCAACTGGCAATTTTTACGCCTTTCCCTGGAACAGATAGGTCTTGGTCCCTCGTTTGCATCCAGGGTAATGTCGTTGTATTCTCATCTCACAGCCTCTGTCCTGGTCAATGGATCCCCGTCCACCGCATTTCCCATATCCAACGGGACCCGCCAGGGCTGCCTTCTATATCCTCTACTTTTTGTACTGGTGATACAACACCTTGCCATAGCTATTAAACGAAACAGTAACATTTCAGGGATACGGACACCTTCATCCGAACACAAACTCTCGCTCTACGCGGATGACCTCCTCGTTTATCTCCAACAAACTCACATATCCCTCCCCTCTTTAATGCAGGAATTCCACAGATTTGGTGAACTCAGCTATTTTAAACTCAACATGTCTAAGACAGAGGCCCTTAATATTTCCCTGCCTCCCTCCACTCTTTCACAAGTACAAACTAATTTCTCCTTCCAATGGGGATCGAAGGTCATTTCATACCTGGGGATCGCCATTCCATCCAACTTATCGGAGCTTTACAACCTTAATTATCTACCCTTGTTATCCCGCATCCGCAAGGAACTGGATACATGGAATACATCCAATCTACCCTGGTTTGGCCGTATTAACACACTTAAAATGGACACCCTCCCCAAATTGCTCTACTTATTCCAGACAGTGCCTATAAACGTCCCTAAGTGATTCTTCAACTCTCTAAGATCCTTGTCCATACGCTTTATCTGGCAGCAAGGGATGTCCCGCATGCGTCACACTTTGTTGACATACCCCAAAATACAAGGTGGAGTAGGCCTGCCAGACTTTGAAATGTACCATAAAGCTGCTGTACTATCTAGAATAATAGAGTGGTTCCCCTGACCCTTCCCCAAGGCGTCCACTATGATCGAACAAGATCTTTCCACTCTCGATCTCCGGGCCTTATTATGGGGTTATGGACAAAAATTGCCCCTCCTATCTAACTCCTCCCCATTAACAGTGGCGGCATTGCATCTTTGGTACAAAAAAGAACTGTCTTCACTATTATCTTCTGACCCCTCACCTCTCACATCACTTTTTGACCACCCGGACCGTCCACAGGGCATGGGATCTAACCTTGTAGGCCCCTATCTCCGCACTACATGGCCTACGGTGAACACTTTTATACACCCAACTTTGGGTTCAATCATCATGACAGAGAAACGAGGCAACTGGCTTACAGTTCTACATATGTCCTCCTTCTGCTCAAACGTATTCTCTTCTAACCAAATACACAGACCCTTGACGAGCTACGAGCAGCTGTGCTCCCTCTCAGAAACTCTCAAACACTTACTATCCACCTTATACAAATTACAAAATTCACTGATCCATGATCAACTCCCGTCTTACACCAGAAGGTGATCCACAGACCTTGGAAGGGACCTCTCATTAAGCGACTGGCAAAAGTCCTCCATCTCCTGTTATACGCAGGAGAAGAACTTTAAACTCCTATCCAGGTGGTACAGGTACCCCAGGTCACTACACAGAATCTTTCCCTCCACTCCTGCTTCATGCTGGAGATGCGGGGACGCAGATGGGAGTTATCTCCACATATGGTGGGAGAGCGGGGCCATACAACCCCTCTGGTCGCAGGTTTTCACCATATACAGTAGCCTCTATGATAGACCTACGACACCCACGCCGGAGGTTGCCTTGTTGTCTATGCTTCCGGGTTCCATACCCTCGCAGAAACGCACTCTACTCTGTTTCATCCTTTCAGCTGCCAGACAACTTATACCCCTTTTTTGGAAAACTAGCACCACCTCTCCCTTGTCTGCCTGGGTTTCTGTGGTCAATGATATCATGAGAATGGAAGAGATGATAGCTTTAGATAATGATACATTTGATAAATTTATAGTGCTCTGGCTGATATGGATTGATTATTCTACCTCAGATGCTCTAAAAGCCTTGTTGGCATCCCCAAACTGAACCGGCTCGGTCTGGCCCCCTAGCCCTGGCGTACTGCACCAGGGTCTGCTCACTCCCTCCATACCCCCCTTCCCCCCCCCTCTTTTTTCTCTCCCCCCCGACCTTCCCCTCTTTTTTCTACTTCTTCTCTATTCCTCTAAGTTATCCACATCAATGCCTCAGAACAGGCGACAATATCTGTATCCACCATTAGATGTCTTCCAACGCTCCATGTACATTGGGGATCGAAAGTTTGGGCATCCCAGGTAAAAATGTGTATTAATGTGCATAACAAAGCCAAGGAAAGATGGAAAAATCTCCAAATGGCATCAAATTACAGATTAGACATTCTTATAATATGTCAAAAAAAGTTAGATTTTATTTCCATCATTTACACTTTTAAAATTACAGAAAACAAAAAAATGGCGTCTGCAAAAGTTTGGGCACCCTGCAGAATTTATAGCATGCACTGCCCCCTTTGCAAAGCTGAGACCTGCCAGTGTCATGGATTGTTCTCAATCATCGTCTGGGAAGACCAGGTGATGTCAATCTCAAAGGTTTTAAATGGCCAGACTCATCTGACCTTGCCCCAACAATCAGCAGCACCATGGGTTCTTCTAAGCAGTTGTCTAGAAAACTGAAACTGAAAATAGTTGATGCTCACAAAGCTGGAGAAGGCTATAAGAAGATAGCAAAGCGTTTTCAGATGTCAATATCCTCTGTTCGGAATGTAATTAAGAAATGGCAGTCATCAGGAACAGTGGAAGTTAAAGCAAGATCTGGAAGACCAAGAAAAATATCAGACAGAACAGCTCACAGGATTGTGAGAAAAGCAATTCAAAACTCACGTTTGACTGCACGATCCCTCCAGAAAGATCTGGCAGACACTGGAGTTGTGGTACACTATTCCACTATAAAGAGATACTTGTACAAATATGGTCTTCATGGAAGAGTCATCAGAAGAAAACCTCTTCTACGTCCTCACCACAAAAATCAGCATTTGAACTTTGCAAATGAACATACAGACAAGCCTGAGGCATTTTGGAAAAAAGTTCTGTGGACCGAGGAGGTTAAAATAGAACTTTTTGGCCAAATGAGCAAAGGTACGTTTGGAGAAGAAAGGGCACAGAATTTAATGAAAAGAACCTCTGTCCAACTGTTAAGCATGGGGGTGGATCAATCGTGTTTTGGGGTTGTATTGCAGCCAGTGGCACAGGGAACATTTCACGAGTAGAAGGAAAAATGGATTCAATAAAATTTCAGCAAATTTTGAATGGATATCTTGATGCCATCTGTGAAAAATCTGAAGTTAAAGAGAGGATGGCTTCTACAAATGGATAATGATCCTAAACACACCTCAAAATCCATGGGGGATTACATCAGGAGTAGTGATGGCCCGAACCTCAGACGGGACGTTTCGCGAACGCGGACCGCGAACGAGGCCGACCGTTCGCGAAACCGAACGTTCGCGGCGGGCCCCATTGACTTCAATGGGAGGCGAACGTTTCAAACCTTTAGGTCGAATTTGCAGCCACAAGGTAATTATTAGCAGGGAAAACATAGTCCCACCACATGGCCAATGACATAACACATGTATGAGGTGAATTTGGGATCGATAACTACAAGCATTCTTTTTTTATATGGGAAATTGTTCTGACAATTCAGGACTGTGGAGCGCATGAAGGCAATGGAGGAGAGGGAAGGTCAGGGACCAGGGTAGGCAAAGAAGAGGGTGCTGGAGATGATCACCAGCAGCGTGAAATACAGCAATGACACATGCACCGTGATAGAGGCATCTGACAACAGCACCGTGATAGAGGGCACTGACATCAGAAGCGTGACATACAGCACTGACATCAGCACAGTGATATACAGCACTGACAGCAGCACCGTGATAGAGAGTACTGACATCAGAAGCGTGACATTAAGCATTAACACCAGCACCGTGACATACAGCATTGACAGCAACACCGTGATAGAGAGTACTGACATCAGAAGCGTGACATTAAGCACTGACATCAGCACCGTGATATACAGCACTGACAGCAGCACCGTGATAGAGGGCACTGACATCAGAAGCGTGACATACAGCACTGACATCAGCACAGTGATATACAGCACTGACAGCAGCACCGTGATAGAGAGTACTGACATCAGAAGCGTGACATTAAGCACTGACATCAGCACCGTGATATACAGCACTGACAGCAGCACCGTGACATTAAGCACTCACACCAGCACCGTGATATACAGCACTGACAGCAGCACCGTAAGCAGCCCCAGGAGTAAGTCAGCACAGCAAAGGGATGGTGTGATCCCCTCATAATAAGAACCCCCAGGAGGAAGTCAGCACAGCACAGGGATGGTGTGATCCCCTCATAAGCAGCCCCAGTAGAAATATGACACTGCTCAACCTCTTCAAAGAGGAGGGTAGGGGCATATATACACTTTTGTGGACCAAGCAGGTTGTGTGTCAGTGATTAGCAGACTGTACATCAGTCCCTATACCAATGAAGGACTGCTGCAGTATGGGGCAGCGGTCAGCAGTGGTGCACCTCAACCCTATCTATTGTGGACCGATACCGGTCCTTACAGAACAGCAGACTGTACCTCACTCAACCCTATGTACTGTAGCACCCTAGACCAAGTTACCAGTCCTTATAAGAACTTTTGTGGACCAAGCAGGTTGTGTGTGACTGATTAGAAGACTTTACGTTAGTCCCTATACCAATGAAGGACTGCTGCAGTATAGGGCAGCAGTCAGCAGTAGTGCACCTCAACCCTATGTATTGTGGACCGATAACAGTCCTTATAGAATAGCAGACTGTACCTCACTCAACCCTATGTACTGTAGCACCCTAGACCAAGTTACCAGTCCTTATAAGAACTTTTGTGGACCAAGCAGGTTGTGTGTTAGTGATTAGCAGACTGTACTTCAGTCCCTATACCAATGAAGGACTGCTGCAGTATAGGGCAGCGGTCAGCAGTGGTGCACCTCAACCCTATCTATTGTGGACCGATAGCGGTCCTTACAGAACAGCAGACTGTACCGCACTCAACCCTATGTACTGTAGCACCCTAGACCAAGTTACCAGTCCTTATAAGAACTTTTGTGGACCAAGCAGGTTGTGTGTTAGTGATTAGCAGACTGTACGTCAGTCCCTATACCAATGAAGGACTGCTGCAGTATAGGGCAGCAGTCAGCAGTAGTGCACCTCAACCCTATCTATTGTGGACCGATAGCGGTCCTTAGAGAACAGCAGACTGTACCGCACTCAACCCTATGTACTGTAGCACCCTAGACCAAGTTACCAGTCCTTATAGGAACTTTTGTGGACCAAGCAGGTTGTGTGTTAGTGATTAGCAGACTGTACATCAGTCCCTATACCAATGAAGGACTGCTGCAGTATAGGGCAGCGGTCAGCAGTGGTGCACCTCAACCCTATCTATTGTGGACCGATACCGGTCCTTACAGAACAGCAGACTGTACCTCACTCAACCCTATGTACTGTAGCACCCTAGACCAAGTTACCAGTCCTTATAAGAACTTTTGTGGACCAAGCAGTTTGTGTGTGACTGATTAGAAGACTTTACGTCAGTCCCTATACCAATGAAGGACTGCTGCAGTATAGGGCAGCGGTCAGCAGTAGTGCACCTCAACCCTATGTATTGTGGACCGATAACAGTCCTTATAGAATAGCAGACTGTACCTCACTCAACCCTATGTACTGTAGCACCCTAGACCAAGTTACCAGTCCTTATAAGAACTTTTGTGGACCAAGCAGGTTGTGTGTTAGTGATTAGCAGACTGTACTTCAGTCCCTATACCAATGAAGGACTGCTGCAGTATAGGGCAGCGGTCAGCAGTGGTGCACCTCAACCCTATCTATTGGGGACCGATAGCGGTCCTTACAGAACAGCAGACTGTACCGCACTCAACCCTATGTACTGTAGCACCCTACACAGACCAAGTTACCAGTCCTGATAAAGAGCTTTGTGGAACAAGTGAGTTGTGAATGATTAGCAGACTGCAGCAGAAGGGCAGCAGTCAAGTATAATATTCTTTCTATATTTGGAAGAAAGAATATTATACGTGTACAAGCCTATTACCGTACCACTGATACCAGTCCTGAAAAGAACCTTTGTGGAACTAATAGTAACAGCAACTCTTTAAACTGACCCTCACTGCCTGACACACTGCTTCCTTCCTGTCCCTATACAAACTGGCAAAAAAGAGGAGACTGGAACAATTACTGGTTACTCGAATAGCTCTTTTGTGGACCTGATAGTAACGGCTAATGATGATGATGATGATGATGACTAATCTGGCTGTCCCTAAAATAGCAGCAGACACAGCGTCCTGTCCCTTTTTTCTAAACTGACAAAAGACACTCAGGCTGCTGCAAGAATCAGTAGCACAGCAAACCTATATACACCTAACACCTATACCAGTCCTGAAAAGAACTTTTGTGTACCAAATATCTAGTGGTTTATCTGTCCCTACTCCACACAGCAACCTTTCCCTATAGTGACAGAAGAAAGAATGTAAAATGGCCACCGGATCGGGTGTATTTATAGGTTAGGGGGAATGTCCAAGTGTCCATGTGCTGTCATGTCTCAATTGGCTGTCCTGTACCCCATGATAGACGTGTCATCATAGGTCAAAGTTCTTTTACACATTAAACACGTAAGTCCGCCGGGGCGAACTACGGCAAAAGGCGAGCGAACGAGCGGACCGCAAACGACCGAAATTCGCCGCGAAACGACCGCCGGGCGAACCGTTCGGCCATCACTAATCAGGAGGCGTAAACTGAAGGTTTTGCCATGGCCTTCACAATCTCCTGACCTCAACATTATTGAAAATCTATGGATAGACCTTAAAAGAGCAGTGCGTGACAGACAGCCCAGAAATCTCAAAGAACTGGAACACTTTTGTAAGGAAGAATGGGCAAAGATACCTCAAACAAGAATTGAAAGACTCTTGGCTGGCTACAAAAAGCGTTTACAAGCTGTGATACTTGCCAAAGGGGGCAGTACAAGATATTAACTCTGCAGGGTGCCTAAACTTTTGCAGACACCATTTTTTGGTTTTCTGTAGTTTTGAAAGTGTAAATGATGGAAATAAAATCTAACTTTTTTTGACATATTATAAGAATGTCTAATCTGTAATTTGATGACATTTGGAGATTTTTCCATCTTTCCTTGGCTTCGTTATGCACATTAATACACATTTTTACCTGGGGTGCCCAAACTTTCGATCCCCACTGTATGATGCAACTTGGTTTACTTGCAATGTATACGTGAACCATGTTGGTTTCTACTTGAAATATAGCCATGATACAGATTGTTTTGTATATACCCACTGTTCTGCATATTCAATTGCACCATGCTTGGTAATGTATTACCTTCTTAAAAAATGTAATACAAATATATTTGACTCTAACAATAGGGTGTTGTCTAAATGTTTTATGTCATTTTAATTGATTGTTAATTAAAGAACCCTTTTAAACTATTTTTTGGCTCATGATATCCCCACAAAGTCCACTCTTTCTTTGGGATATATTATCAATCCTTTTATATATATATATATATATACATATTGGATGTTGGCATAGTGAGGGTCTTCACTTTCTATTTAAAATACATTAGTTACTTGACCCAAATAAGATAAAAGTAGATCTCAGGGAGACTTTATATTAAGTGTTACTCCATTCTTATTTATTCCATTGTCCTCTGGTGGCACCAATCCATGACGGTATTTTACAATTTCAGCAATCGGAAGCATTCCCTACCATGTAGCTCCTTTTTTTACTCCGTTCGTGTGTACGCAGCATTACAGATATCAATGATGACATTTTTCCACACTATTTTGGTTCCCTAACCTTTCCTATGCAGTTGGTCTTCCAAATTTTGGGCTGCTTCCTAGAATAAGAGCTCAATGATTATGACAGGCATACATACAGAGCACAACTCACAGAGCCTCATTTAGTTACCTGCTTCTCCAAACTCTAGTTCAACAACTTGCCTCATAGCATTTGGAAGTGTTATGGTGCCCACTGGCAGGTGACCTGGGCTCACTTGAGGTGAAGAGCTCAATGGCAGTTAGTCTTCACAAGACTCTCCTGATGGTGGAGATGGACCAAGAACCTTAGTGGTCCCAGTTTACTTCGCTGAAAACTGATACCAGGTCACAGTCCTCGGGATCACCCCCACCAGTGGGGGTGGCTGGAACAAGGCTACAGACAAGAAAAAAGACTGGTTCAGGCAGGGCATGAGGCAGCAAAGAGAAGGGAATTTGTCACAGATCCAGGCAGGTAGTAGACATGTGCAAAAGGAAAAAAATTGTTTAGTTTCGTTTCGTTTTAATTCGTTAATTCATTAATTTCGTTTAGTTATATTCGTTAACTTCCTTAAATTCGTTTTTGGATTTTGTCTAGTTTTCTACCTAATTGGAAAAATCGGCCACATTCGAAAATATTTCAACCAAATTCGAAAATATTTCTACCGGATTCAAAATGATTTCAACATGATTCGATATTATTTCAACCGCATTCGAAATGATTTCAACATGATTCGAAATTACTTCAACCACATTCAAAATGATTTCAACATGATTCGATATTATTTCAACCGCATTCGAAATGATTTCAACATGATTCGAAATTACTTCAACCGCATTCGAAAATATTTTGTGACCCGACTTTAGGGCCATGTATCTCGGGGTCACTTGGTGCCAGAAACTCCAAATTTGGATATGTTGTAGTGCTAGTACTATTGTGTTTGCATACCAAATTTGGGGTTTCTAGCACCAAGTGACCCCGAGATATGTGGCCCCAAAATCGGGTCGCAAAATATTTTCGAATGCGGTTGAAATAATGTCGAATCATGTTGAAATAATTTTGTGTGCAGTTGAAATCATTTCGAATCATGTTGAAATCATTTAGTACTTCGGCTCAAATACAATACAACACTCTTCTAACTCAGTTCTCAGGAATGCATTTTGCCAGTAATCCATCCTCCAGCAAAAAATTTATTAGCTGATTGGACTATAAGAATTACTTTGAGCTGACCTTTTGTTTCATTAGTTCTTTAAAGAATTAACGAATCATGTCGAATTCATTCAAATTAATTCGTTATATTTCTTTCGTATTCGTTGTAATTCGTTATTTTTTTTATTCGGACATTCCGATGCATCCGAATGTTCGAAAGATGCAAAATTTGGCCGAATTTCGATTCGTTACGAAACGAATTGCACAAGCCTAGCAGGTAGCAAGCAAGAGTGTAGTCAGGTCCAAGCAGAGGTCTAGGCATGCAGCAAGCAAGGGTATAGTCAAGTCTTAACAGAGGTCTGGGTAGGTGGGAAGCAAGATAGTAATCAGGTGAATCTGAGTCGGCAACAAACAGGCAATTGGAGAACCCAGCAGTACTATAACTCACCTTTATTATTTGCTGTGTTCATAAGTTATTGCACTGCACAGACACTGGTCTTCTTGGACCCCAAAGAAGTACAAACCCAGGCCTTGGCTTTACCTGGCTTTGCCTAGACTCTACATACCCAAGTTCCTGCATGTACGCACCATTTCAAACTCTTAATGCTCACCTATATGGGTTGATTTATACTCAATGATAGAATTCCCAGACTCTTGAAGCTCCATCCTCAATTTGCTATCCTGCTTGTCCAGATTGGCACCCTACCATTCTATCCCATCCCATCCCTAATACCATGGCCTTGTTGGGACCTTTGCTGTACATCTAACCTTACTTATCCGTGGCTCCATAATGGAAATGCATACCAGAGCTGTTACTATGGTCCACCATGGGAGGCTTGACTTATATTGTTCTGCAGAGCTCTTAAAAAAAAAAAATGTAACGAGGATATATTTCTGTGAACAATAATGGTTACATCAGAAGTAGTCTAGCCGATTCAAGAAAAATACTCAGTGGAACTTTAGAAGGATTTGCCACGCATATACTCTCTCACACTTTAATGACGTTGATAAATTGACCTATAACATTCTACACATGCTTCCAAATCTGCCTGCATCCTGGCCAGGTCATGGGTAAAATACTACTTTTTTTTTTGAAGGGATTTTTGTTCTGGCCGCAAGCCCTCCCAAGCTAAATAAATGTAAGAGACACCAAAGCACTCTATCATGATTTTCCCCTTTCTGTTATCGTAAAATTCTCTGCCAGGTCTGATTTTGGCAGGAGCTTCTAACTATGTGACAAATGTATAAATGTTTTTTTAGCCATCATCAAACACTTAACACAGCTGCAGGCATAAAAACCGGGAGAAGACGCAGCGGTCCCATCGTGTTCTCATCTGTATCCTTTCACAGACTCGTACGAAACATTAGACCCTTTCTCACGTTCGGCCGTCGTCTCTATCAATTCGCCCATTGTCTTTTCAGTCATCACCTATTTTCAGAGGAGCAACGAGGGAGGGCGATGGTATACAGACAGGACTAGACAGGACGAATCCAGAGGGATTAGAAGGGTTTTCCGGCTGGTTAAAAACAGGCCATTTTTGTAGTCCTCTTTAGGCGGACCTCTCCTAGGTGGTGCTCCAAAACTGGCACAACTGGTACACAAGGCTGAGCCGTCTAGGTGAAAGCTTTTCCTCCCTCCACTGTTGCATGCACCTACGTGGCTCTGGTGATGGGACGTAGATGGTGCGTCTGCCCAGGCATCTCCCGTCGTAGGTTCACACATTCCATCTTTCTCTCTCACTAGTATGATCACACTTACGTGGATCGACTACGGTCCTTCTCAGTTGACATAGGTACACAACATGTTCTTTTTTTATTTTTTCACTTTATTTGCTCCTTTTTTTCTTGCATCATCCATCCATCACTACTGCAACACTTGTTTACAATTCATATTTTTATACTTTATTTCACTTAGGTCCCCTTTGGGGTTTCTTTCAATCATTAATGTTCACATCACACCCATTGCACTCACCGACTCTGGAGGTGTTCTTGGCGGTTGCAACCATCCATGCAGGCTACTGTGCTACCTGGGGGCTTCACTTTGCGGTCTTTTTTTTTGGCGATCCTCGATGCCACCCAGATGGTGTGCGGATGCAAATGTAAGTTGGATGCACAGTTTTTCTTTCAATATGGGCTAACACCAGGGCCGTCTTTAATATTGATTGGACCCTGGGCAAAACTTTTCTTGGGCCCCTCCACCCCCCATGCAGTTTTGCTCTCCACCTGCTCTGAGACATCCAATAAATAGCAGCTAGACTCAAAATCAGTTTACTGAATCAGATCAGCTATTGCGATTGGTTGCCAGAGGTTACAGTGTATCATTACCGCTCACTGACTGGTTGCTAGAGGTTACAGCACACATTACAGCTCACTGATTAGTTGCTACAGGTTACAGCACATGATTTCTGCTTGTTGAGATTACTGTACAGTAATACTCCTCACTGATTCATTGCTAGAGGCTACAGCACATCATCTCCTCACTCCAGGGGTCATGCTATACATATGGATGCTGCCTTTATTTACATATCTATGCAGCTATTTACATATGAATGCTGGTTATTTACATGTAAACACAGGGTCTGCAGGTGAGTCATCTGTATACAACAATAGGGCAGAGCCGGGCAGCATTAGTAGCATCACTTCACACTGAGATATCAGGACACAGCAAGAAACAAGGAAATTTAAACTGGGATAGTTGGCAAGTATGAGGCAGCTGCTTTGGGCCCCCACAACAATGACAGGGCCCAGGGCAGCTGCCCCTTTTGCCCTGCCTTAAAAACGGCCCTGGCTAACACCCATTTTTAGCTCATTTTTGTTTCATTATTTTCCTTTTATTATTTTTTGCTATTTTTCTTTTTTTAGATCTATTCCATGGTACTTGCTCCTGATGAGCGGCTATAGCACCGTGAAACGCGTAGAGCCTTGAATTATTACCTTCTTTTTATTGTAATCATGGAATATCAAGTTTTTTTACATAATCTGAATTTTTGGTTAATTTACTTACTAACTAAGGTCTCAGAACTACTCAATACATGTTTATTTATCGAACTGTGATTTATATTGTACGAGGCATGTTGCCCCAAGTATTTTTTTAGAGGCCTGTTGCCCAAAATACTTGCAAACAATGTATGATTTGTGAAATATAAATAAATTAAAAAAAAATTTAGTCACTGGACCAATCCATTTACTGTTGTGTGCTTCACTCAAAGTCCCATCTCTCTCCTCTCCTTATAAACTGGTACACAAGGCAATTTAAAGCTGAACTTCAGGCACACTGCTAAATACACAGACGAAGCACATATATGGGAGGTCTTTTACCCAACAATTATTCGTACTTCTGTCCATCCAGTCCCGAGGATGAGCTGCCATACATATACCAGCATCCCTTGTTTGTACCGGAAGCCCCCCAACATTGTCACCAACAGCTCCCAGTTACACACCTCCCATCCAGGCCAATTCTGACATTCCTCTCCAACATGTAAAATTATTTTTTTGCTAGAAAATTACAAAGAACCCCCAAACATAGTTACATAGTTAAGCAAAAAGGGGGGGAAATTTGGGACTTTAAATGAAGCAAAACATAATGCTTCCATCCCGATAATCGATAAAAATTGAAGGGGGATTGGGACTTTAAATGAAGCAATTGTATAGTAAAAATGAACAATAAATAAGTAATATTTAAATATTTAATTGATGACATTCATCTACAATCATAAAGAGTATAAATTTATTTCATATATATATATATATATATATATATATATATACATAATGCACATAAAGCATAGACATAAGTAGAATAATACAGTCAAAATGGCGCATGATCAATGTCAAATAAATAAATATATAAAAAGGAGAGAATGATTTAAAAAATAGAAATGAAGAAAATAAAAATAATAATAAAGGAAATAAAAATAAAAAAATTGAAAAAAATATATAAATGCTATGGCACAAAAATGCCACAGCGACAGACCCAAGACTGGCACGTGTACCCAAAAGGTATATATAAGTCTATTGGCTAATATAAAAACAATATCATAGAGTATTGATAATAACTAGGTAGGGATCAATCCATATGGAATACAACTGTGTCATTTAGTATAGCTCGACGCGTTTCATGGATTTTTCCACTCATCAGGAGCAGATGCACCAGACATTCCTGTAAAGGTATATAAAATATGTCAATATTTAAAATAGAATTATACATAATGTTGTATGCCAATAGAGGGCTCACTGAACAAACTCACCAACCCGGATAGCGCACGCAGCGCATGGTGACCGGCGCAGGATCATCAATTTTTATAGTTACATAGTTAGTCAGGTGGAAAAAAGACACAAGTCGATCTAGTTCAACCAGAAAAAAAAAATATCATACAATCCCATATACCCAATTCTATACCCACAGTTGATCCAGAGGAAGGCGAAAAACCCCAGAAGAGTATGATCCAATTTGCTACAGCAAGGGAAAAAATTCCTTCCTGATCCCCCGAGAGGCAATCGGATATTCCCCGAATCAACTTTACCTATGAATGTTAGTACACAGTTATATTATGTAAATTTAGGAAATAATCCAGGCTTTTCTTAAAGCAATCTACTGAGCTGGCCAGAACCACCTCTGCAGGGAGTCTATTCCACTTTTTCACAGCTCTTACTGTGAAGAAACCTTTCCGTATTTGGAGATGAAATCTCTTTTCCTCTAGACGTAAAGAGTGCCCCCTTGTCCTCTTTGTTGACTGTAAAGTGAATAACTCAACACCAAGTTCACTATATGGACCCCTTATATATTTGTACACGTTGATCATATCCTCACTTAATCTCCTCTACATTATATATGATTTTTTTTTAGCAAAGACCCTAGAGAATACAATGGCGGTCATTGCAACTTTTTATCTCGCACGGTATTTGCGCAGCAATTTTTCGAACACTTTTTTTTTTTTTTTTAAAACAGCTTCATGCTTTAAAATAAAAACAAAACATTAAAGTTAGCTTAATTTATGCATAATGTGAAAGTTATGCCGAGTAAATAGATACCTAATATGTCATGCTTAAAAATTGCACGCGCTCGTGGAATTGCCGCAAACTTTGGTACGTAAAAAAAAATCCCCATAAGCGATGCTTCAAATTTTTTTACTGGTTACATGTTTTGAGTTAAAGAGGAGGTCTAGGTCTAGAATTATTGCTCTCACTCTAACGTTCACGGCGATACCTCACATGTGTGGTTTGAACGCCGTTTTCCTATGTGGGCGGCACTTAGGTATGCGTTCGCTTCTGCGTGCAAGCACACGGGGACAGGGGCACGTTCATTTTTTTTTTTTGTTGTTAATTTTACTTTTCTTCTTTTAGTTTGATACAATGGCGGTCGTTGCAATTTTTTTATCTCGCTCGGTATTTGCGCAGCAATTTTTGAACACTTTTTTTCTTTTGGAAAAAAAAGTTTCATGCTTTAAAAAAAAAATTAAAAATGTAAGTGATCCCAATTTTTTGCATAATGTGAAAGATGAAGTCATGCTGAGTAAATGGATGCCTAACATGTCACGCTTAAAAATTGCACACGCTCGTGGAATGGCGCCAAACTTCGGTACGTAAAAACCCCCATAGGCGAAGTTTCCAAAAAAAAATTACAGGTTATTTGTTTATTTACAGAAGAGTTCTAGGTCTAGAATTATTGCTCTCGCTCTAACGTTCGCGGCGATACCTCACATGTGTGGTTTGAACACCGTTTTCATATGTGGGCGGGACTTGCGACTCTTAATGCGAGCTCACGAGGGACAAGGGTGCTTTCACTTTTTTTTTCTGTTAATTTTACTTTTCTCTTTTTAGTTTGATACTACAATGGCGGTCGTTGCAACTTTTTTATATCGCTCGGTATTTGCGCAGCAATTTTCCGAACACTTTTTTGCCTTAAAAAAAACAAAAAACATTAAAGTTAGCTAAATTTTTTACATATTGTGAAAGATGAAGTTATGCCGAGTAAATAGATATCTTACATGTCACGCTTAATTAAAAAATTTTTTTTACCGATTACATGTTTTGAGTTACAGAAGAGTTCTAGGTCTAGAATTATTGCTCTCGCTCTAATGTTCGTGTTGATACCTCACATGTGTGGTTTGAACACCGTTTTCATATGTGGGTGGGACTTATGTATGCGTTCGCTTCTGTGTGCGAGAACACGTGGACAGGGGAGCTTTAATTTATTTATTTTTTTTATTATTATTATTGTTAATTTTACTTTTCTTTTTTTAGTTTGACATTTAAAAAAAAAAAAAGTGATAATTTTTATTCCTATTACAAGGAATGTAAACATCCCTTGTAATAGGAATATGGCACGACAGGTCCTCTTTACAGTGACATATGGGGTCACTAAGACCCCGCATCTCACCTCTAGGCTGGGAAGCCTGAAATCAAAAAATAAAAATGTAACCATCACGGCTTCCCAGCCAAGGCGGCGCCATTAGTTTGAATGCAGAGGTCGGGCGTGATGTCATAATATCGCGCCTCTGAAAAGATCATAGAGACTCCGGCAACCATCTGGTCCACCAGAAATCCCTATGATCACCATCCAGGGCCGGCGGATCCATAATCCGACTCACCAATGGAAGCGGTGAGTCGGTAGTAGCACCGGAGGGCGGCGGGGGGGGAGGGGTGTCCCCTCTCGCCGTCCGTAACAACGTTTCTAGCAGTGGAACAGCCGCTATGATCGTTCTTATGGTGTAGGGAATCGGCGGCACTAAAAGATGACATCTGAATGATGTCTATAGCTGCACCCATCATTCAGATAAAGTCAAGGATGTCATATGACGTACCTTGGGCGGGAAGTGGTTAAAGATCGGGTGCTGGTGGGACGGGCTCCTGATCATCTACTTTTTACATTTTGGCATGGGGCTCCCCTAAAATCCATACCAGACCATTTTTTTTGGGGGGGGGGACTTCTCACGTTTTTCTTTTTTAATACCAGAACCAAAGGGCCTGGAAAGGATTGAGGGGACCTCCATGTTCCTCCCCCAAAGAACCCCCCCATGTTGACGGCATGTGGCCTGGTATAGTTCAGGAGGGGAGTGGCACCCCCCATGTTGAGGGCATGTGGCCTGGTAAAGTTCAGGAGGGGGGTGCCTAGCTTGACCCCCCCCTTTCCTGGCCTGCCGGTCTGTATGCTTGGATAAAGGTCTAGTATGGATTTTGAGGGGGGACCCCACACTAATGTTTAATTTAATTTTGCCATGGGTTTCCCCACAAAATCCATACCAGACTCGAAGAACCTGGTATTAATTGGGGGGGATCCTCGTACCCCCCCAAGTAACCCCCCCCACCCATGTTGAGGTCATGTGGCCTGGTATAGTTTAGGGGTGGGAGCACTTTCCTGGCCTTTTTCCGGTCTGCATACTCGGAGAAGGGTCTGGTATGGATTTTGGAAGGGGGCCCCACACCATTTTTCTTTTTTGGCATGGGATTCCCCCTAAAATCCATACCAGACCATAAGGGGAAGACCCATGTTGTATTTTTTTATTTTTTATTTTGGCCTGGGGTTCCCCTCAAAATCCATACCAGACCCAAAGGGCCTAGTATGTATAAGGGGGACCCACAAGCTGTTTATTTTTTTTTTTTTTTTTTTTTCAACCTCCACTTTTTTTTACATTCTGCTGGCAGTGGTGAATCCCGCTGACAACAGATGAGTCATGGTTGTTACGGATGGGGGGAATAGCCACCCACTCCTTAACAGCTAGCTATTCCGAAAGCTCATTTCCCCGCCTTTCCTGGCCTTCCAGTTTGCATACTCAGAGAAGGGTCTGATATGGATTTTGGAAGGGGGCCCCACTCCATTTTTTTTTTGGCATGGGGTTCCCCCTCAAAATCCATACCTGACCCAAAGGGCCTAGTATGTATAGGGGGGTGGCACAAGCAGTCGTGGTTGTTAAGGACGGGGGTAGCCACCCGCT
The DNA here is from genome assembly GCF_037356315.1 of Lithobates pipiens. Classification (NCBI taxonomy): domain Eukaryota; kingdom Metazoa; phylum Chordata; class Amphibia; order Anura; family Ranidae; genus Lithobates; species Lithobates pipiens. The sequence continues at coordinate 19,859,831 of NW_027507764.1, read as the reverse complement.
CCTTAAAAGCTAGCTATTCTGAATGAAAAGAACCGAATACCGAAGATACTAATTCCGAAAAGGAATAGGGTCCATTAACCACTTCAGCCCCGGACCATTTTGCCGGCCAAAGACCAGACCACTTTTTGCGATTCGGCACTGCGTCGCTTTAACTGACAAGTGCGCGGTCGTGCGACGTGGCTCCCAAACAAAATTGGTGTCCTTTTTTTTTCCACAAATAGAGCTTTCTTTTGGTGGTATTTGATCACCCCTGCGTTTTTTTTTTTTTTTTTTTCATTAAAGAGAAAGTTTATTTGCATGAATAAAACACAAAAAACATGGGCGCATAATTGACACAAATGAGTTAGTACAAGCCAGGATAAAGCGTAAACATGTCAACATTGTTTACATAAACAACAACAGAGGTATTGCCTTCGGAGAATCAGATTCCTCCAAAATAGGCCTAAATAGCCCTTGGAGGTTGGGTCATCAAAAAACACCGCAATTCAAACTATTCCCACATATATCTAATAAATGAAGGGAACGAAGGAAGAAAGAGTAATAGACTAAAGAAGAGGCAGGATATACTAAACATCTAGAAGAAAGAAATAGAGGAAGTAGGAGAAAGAGTGGGGGGGGATGCCTATACCAAGAAGTAGCGTAAGGTAGCACATCACTGATTAACTAGTACATGAAATGCACAACCTGTAATCCCTAGGTCAGTACAGAGATATCTGGAGGATTTAGCCGAGACACAGGACTAACTTAAGCGACCGACCTTCACTTAGGCAGTCCCACCTAAGTCATCATGTCTCGATAAGTCTGGGAGTATCTAAAGACAAACCACGGAGTCCAAGTCTTATGGTAGCGCTCCACTCTCTCGTTGGATTGAGCAGCCGTGTCCTCCATCTCACAGATGAAGGAGATTCTGTTCAACCAATCCTTCAAAGTGGGGATGGCTGTAGATTTCCAGAAAAGTGGAATAAGGGAGTTGGCTGCATTCAACATGTGCCTCGTAAGAGAGTGTTTGTACTGTCTAAAAGACATAGTGGACACATGTAGCATACAGCAAGCAGCGTCCAACCCAAGTCTGGTCTCTGTGATTTGGATTATCAGTTTCTTAACCCCTGTCCAGAATGGCTTCAACAACTCACAGTTCCACCATATGTGAAACAGAGAGCCCCTCTCAGTGCCACATCTCCAGCACCTATCAGACGAACATGGGTACCACCGGTGGATTTTCACTGGGGTGGCATACCAATGAGTAAGGACCTTGTAGGCCGTTTCCTGCATTTTTGTGCTTAGAGAACATTTGTGCGAAAGGATACAAGCCCTATACCACTGATCGTCAGAGATCGACAGTCCCAGTTCTTGGATCCAACGCTCCCTGAGTCTAAGGTCCTCCCGCGGACCCAAGGATTGTAGCCAGGCATAGGAAAGCGATGTGGTCTTCGGAGTTGGTTCTCCCCTTGAACACACCGATTCAAAGTTTGTTAGGTCTCTCGAAAAGTGAGGCCTACGACTGGTGGCATTGACGTAGCTGCGCAGTTGAAAGTACGTCCACATAGGCAGATGTGGGATGCTACAGTCCAATTTAAGTTGAGCAAAGTCTTGTTGTTGAGGAAACAATCAGTCGCCAAAAGTGGCCTACTCGGATTGGACAGTGTGAGCAAAGGGTTACCCAAGCCCAGGGGAAAGTCCGGGTTGTCTCGCACCGGGGTAAGTGGGCTCAAGGGTGAGGAGAACCTGGAATCCCTTGCTAGTTTATGAAATATGTTAAGGGTAGTTCCAATGGTAGGGTGCGTCAGCATGGCCGTAGGGCATTTCGCACGTGGGATCCAGGACAAGAACCTGAGAGGGCTTGTGCCAGAGTTTTCCTCCAAGAGGACCAAAGTCCTTAAGGTGAGAATGACAATGCCAGTCGATAATGCGTGCAATGTGTGTGGCGTAGTAGTAATTTTTGTAGTCGGGGACGCCAAGGCCCCCCCTGTCTTTGGGTCTGGTCAGTAGCGTCATCTTCAGTCGGGGCGGTTTATGGCCCCATATAAATTTCATCTGGAGCGAGTGAAGCGCTTTAAAGAAACTCATGGGTATCTTAATTGGTAAAGTTCGCAGCAGATACAATACCTTTGGCAGGACGACCATCTTGCATATGGCAGCCCTGCCAAACCATGAGAAAAACCCCGAGACCCACCTCTGTAGGTCCTGTGTTAGATTCTTAAGGAGGGGGGAAAAATTCTGCACAAACGTCGTTGATAGTCTTGGTGTTAGCCAGATTCCTAGGTATTTAATGGCCGACTCGACCCAATGGAAGGGACTATTAACCTGAACCCTGGTCAATGAATTTTGGGGAAGTGAGATATTCATCGCTTCAGATTTAGAGTAATTTATTTTGAGATTAGATAGATATCCATAGCTAGCAAATTCTTTCAAAAGAGAGGGGATGGAGACATGAGGGTCTGTCAGGAAAAACAACAAATCATTGGCAAAAGCCGCAATTTTGTAATCTCGGCCATTGAGGTGGAATCCTCTAATGGATGGGTTCCCGAGTACGTGTCGTATAAAGGGTTCAAGGGAAATAATGAAGAGTAGGGGCGACAAAGGGCACCCCTGTCTGGTACCATTTTTAATATGCACTGTGTCAGACAACGTCCCATTCACCCTGAGCCTGGCCGATGGGTTCTGGTACATCGCTGAAATCCAGGCCATCATATTCGGACCCAGTCCTGTATGTTTGCACGCCTGCAGCATATAGTCCCAAGCTACTCGATCGAAGGCCTTCTCCGCGTCGGTTGACAGGAGGAAGCCCTCGATCTTTCACTGGTGTGCCAGGTGGATTAGGTTCAGGGATTTCATAACATTATCTTTGGCCTCTCTAACGGGCATGAATCCGGCCTGGACGGGTCCTATCAAGTCGTGAAGCAAGGGTCTCAATCTGTTGGCTAAAATTTTCGTTAGAAGTTTGACGTCAATATTTAAGAGTGAAATCGGCCTGTAACTAGAACAGTTTAGAGGATCCTTCCCCTCCTTGGGTATGACTGTAATAAAAGCCGACAGGAAGTCATTGGAGATCAGTCCCTGGGTTGTCAGAGAATTCATAGCGTTCTTAAAGGGGGTAAGTAAAATGTCCAAGAAAGTCTTATAATATATAGCACTAAAACCGTTGGGTCCAGGGGATTTACCTGTTTTCAAATCTCTAACAGCAATTTTAATTTCGGCGTCCTCTATAGGCCTATCCAGCTGAATACGATCGTCATCATTTAACGCGGGGAGGTTAGCTGCCTCTAGGTAGGCCTGTATCGCCTGGGCGCGGTCGCTCTGCATGTCGGGAGGTCTATGCATATGTGGGAGATTGTATAGAGTTGTATAGTAATTGTGGAAATGTCGGGCAATGTGCACCGTATCGCAATCAATCTTCCCCCCTTTGCCTTTTATACCCATAATGTGGTTGTGATTTGTCTGGGACCTCAGGGCTCTTGCTAGAATCTTGCCCGTCTTATCCCCATGCTCGTAGTAAATCTTCTTTTTGAAAAATAGGAATCTCCTGGCAGTATTGTCAAAAATTTGTTTCAGGGTCTTTCTGGCTTCGAGGAGTTCAGTCGCCGAGTCAATGGTAAGGGAATGTTTGTGGAGGGATTCTAAGGTACGGATCTTGACAGTCAGGTCAGAGATTGCTTTGTCCCTCTCCCTTTTTTTCCTGGCCCCCATACGGATCAGTTCGCCCCTAATGTGGCATTTGTGGGCTTCCCAAAGCGTAAGGGGGTTCATCCCAGGTGTACTGTTCAGCCGGAAATATTCAGTCAGTGAGGAGACCAAGTCAGGTAGGAGCGTCGGGTCCGTCAGCAGCGACGAGTTCAGTCTCCATGTGTTGTGTCTGGTAGGAGTATCTGACAGGTCTAAGGAGATAGAAATAGGTGCGTGATCCGAAATGGTTTGCAAACCTATGCGAGCATCATGTAGCAATGGGAGGTCCCTCTGGGCTATAAAAATGTAATCGATTCTCGAGTGTCGATTGTGTGGGGCCGAGAAGAAGGAATAATCCCGTCCATCTGGATTTAAGTGGCGCCAGGTGTCCACTAGGTTCAGTGAGTGTAGAAGCTTCTTAATGCTCTTTAGGACTTTGTACGTGATAGCTGATTTGCCAGTGGATGTGTCTTCAGTCGGTATAAGAGGAACATTAAAATCTCCCCCCAGTATCAGTCTACCGGAACTAAAGCTCAACAGCTCGTCCACCACCTTCCGGCAGAAAGTGAGCTGGGCTGAGTTGGGGAAATAAACGTTCGCCAGTGTCAGGGGGACTCCCCGGCACAACCCCGTGAGGAAAATAAATCTCCCCCCAGGGTCTACCAGTTTGCCCGTCACCGTAAAGGCAGCGTCCCTGCTCACCAGTATCGAGACCCCCTTGGATTTGGTCTCGGGACTGGCAGCATGGTGGGCCTCAACAAAGTAAGAGTCAGTAAGTCTTGGTATGTGATTGATTTTAAAATGGGTCTCTTGGAGGAATACAAAACCAGGCTTACCTTTCCTAAGCTCCCTCAATAAAGTGGTTCTCTTCTCAGGGATGTTAAGCCCCTTAATGTTGTGAGAGATGACCGTGGGACCACGACCTACATCAGAATATGCCATGGCTCAGACTCAGGGAAGCGCGGATGTCGGAACCTGTAAAAATAGCTCAGCAGTTATATGTGTATACTTAAGGCAGTACAGAATCTCTAATTGGATATAGGCTAAGGTAAGGTAAGGAGAAGAGTAGAGAAGTAGCAGAAAGTAGGAAAGAAGTATAAGGAAGATAAAGTATAGGTTACTCTCCCTTCAGACGGGCAAGCCGTGTGAGGACGGGCCCCAAACGGACCCATACTGGACACTATTGGGGGGGTTAGGGAGGCCCACCCCAGAGACAGCAGCAACCACCACGCAGAACACACCAGGCTAACAGTCCAGGTGTCTACGCCGTGTAGAGAGGAAAAATTAAATATCAACAATTAATCAAACTAGAGCAAGTACTCGATTAACCAAATAGGGGTCGTCGAGCGTGGCTCATTACATATCTATGATAAGTGCTGAACAGTCTGTCATCCACCGACGAACTAAGAAATGATAACAAAGAACCTGAATAAAAAAGCTATAAGCAGCTAAAGTGATGAACATGTATAGCATCCGAACATCAGCAACCCCTCGAGACACTGGGCAGGTAGACCCCCCAGGGCCCTACCAGCAGAGTATCTCCATTACCCCAGGTCTTCCTGCAACAAATAAAAAAATAAAAAAACATTAGCTGTGCAATCAAAGGAGCAGGAAAGCTGGGCACGTGGGTAATAAACACAGGAGCCTCCGGTGGACATTTCACTCCCTGCCCTTGCCATAAGTTGGGTGTATAGATAAGTACTTGGGGTCACCCGGCCAGTTATCCCAAGGGTTCTAAGCAGGTAGAGGGCAGGATGTAACCGACAGTCTTTTGCTCCAATGTAAATAGAACAGATCGGGCCTCCTCTGCTCTCTCGAATAGAGGGGGGGGGGTAAAACAAAAGAGGAAATAAAATGAAAAAATAGGAACACACAGCCTCTTCCCCCAGTCAATGAGAGGGTCCGAGATACATTGTTGAGGAAGCTGCAGATGTTTCGTAGGCAGAAGTAGAGGCAAGTAAACGGGGGGAAGTGTGAAAATAAAAAAAAAAGGGTAAAAAAACAAAGTCACATACAAAACCCCGTAAATGCAAAGTTACCGCAGTGTGCCTAAGCGTCCATCAGAATCCTGGAAGAGTGAGGGCGACTTCGGGGAGTGCCCCTCGGTGAGGCGTCGGTACGGCCTTGTCTCCGCTTCTTAGTGGAGTGTTTCTCAGGAGATGCCAGTGGGGAGAAAGGTGGGGTCCTATCCTTGGGTGGTAGTGAGAACTCCCAATACCAGTCAGGTAAGGCAATCAGTTCAATCTGGAGGGCCGCGCAGAACTCCGGGAGGTCTGCAGGTGTGCGTAGAATATGCTGCTTGCCGCCATGATTGACCAAGAGGGCGAAGGGGAAGCGCCAGGAGTAACGCAGCTCTTTCTCCCTTAATTTATCCAGCAAGGGCCGCAGCGCCCTGCGGTTTTTCAGGGTAATTTGGGAGAGGTCTTGAAAAAGTTTGATGCTTTCCCCATTGAAAACAATCTGGTCTTCCCTGCGCGCCCGTGACATGATGTCCTCTTTAAGGTCAAAGCTCTGGAGACAGCATACTATATCACGAGGAGGTAAAGTGTCCGGGCCTCTCATCCTGAGCGCCCTGTGTGCTCTGCCGGAATCTATGGCAGTCTCTTCTGGCCTCTCCAGGAGGGAATTAAAGACCCTCTGCAGGACTGAGATGATCTGATCCGCCATTACCGATTACGGTATGCCGCGTACCCTAATATTGTTACGTCTCCCCCTGTTGTCCAGGTCTTCCAAATGCCTGTTTATTTCAATGAAGTGGAGGGAATGTGTGGCTACCGCTTCGTCTAGCCTATTAATGGATCTGTCCCTCTGCTTCCCCGCAGCCTCCGTGGCTGCCATCTTCTCTTGTAGTACAAGGAAGCTAGTCTTTAGGTCAGTGATGGCAACGGAAAACGAAGCCTTGATATCGGCAGCGAAGCATGACATATCCTCATAGGTAAGGGGATGGGTAGAGCGGGTGCCTCTCCTACCGTTATCCTCCGCGGCCGACTGTGAATCTTCACTGCAGTCCTCCTCCGCATGGCCCGGCGCCATCTTGCCTCCCTCCACCACCTTCAGCGCTGAGGCCTGGGATTTGAAAAGATCTGAGATGTTTCTCCCGGTGTTGGCAGCCTGGGAACGGCGTGAGCGAGTCTGGAGCAGTTGCCTGTTCTGTCTGTTCATCTTCAGGCGTTCGTCGGTGAAAACAGACGGGCTTGGGCCACTTTATCGACGGAGCTCCTCTGTTAAGCTGCCATCTCCGTCGCGCGCCAAGCCACGCCCCCACTTTTTTTTTTTTTTTGCGCTATAAACAAAAATAGAGCGACGATTTTGAAAAAAACTCATTATTTTTTACTTTTTGTTATAATAAATATCCCCCAAAAATATATAAAAAAACATTTTTTTCCCTCAGTTTAGGCCGATACGTATTCTTCGACATATTTTTGGTAAAAAAAAATCGCAATAAGCGATTATTGATTGGTTTGCGCAAAAGTTATAGCGTTTACAAACTAGGGGATCGTTTTATGGCATTTTTATTAATAATTTTTTTTTTTACTAGTAATGGCGGCAATCAGCGATTTTTATTGTGACTGCGACATTATGGCGGACACATTGCACATTTTTGACACATTTTTGGGACCATTGTCATTTATACAGCAATCAGTGCTATATAAATGCAGTGATTCCTGTGTAAATGACACTGGCAGTGAAGGGGTTAACCAGTGGGTGGCAGTGTAGGGGTTAAGTGTTCCTAGGGGTGTGTTACTAACTGTTGGGGGCTGGGCTTTCATTTAGTGAACACTGATCTCTGCTCCAATCACATGGAGCAGAGATCAGCATCACTAGTTGCTAGGCAGAACGGGGAGATGCTGTTTACAACGGCATCTCTCCGTTCAGCCGCCCCATGAGACGATTGCGGGTATGCTCGTGGCGATTGAGTCCGCGAGACCCGCGACTGGACTCACGGGGGTCCCGACCAGCATGCGAGTGCGCCACCGGCGGCGCGCTCACGATGGCAGGGTGGCAAATTTAAAGGGACATACAGGTACGCCCATTTGCCTGCCCGTGCCATTCTGCCGACGTACATCGGTGTGCGCTGGTTGGGAACCAGTTAACTAAACCATCCCTATCTAATTCTATGCATGAAGGCAAAAAACCTTGAGATTGCCCAAGACCGATCGTGATCCAGCGATTGTTGCACGAGAGCGTCTGCCTTCCGAGATCTCTGCCTCTTCATTGGCTGAGAGACAACAGCGGGGGCCACTGGCTGCTGTCAATCACGGCCAGTGAGGAGGAGCAGAGGGTGGGACAAAGTCGCGTTCTGTGTAGACATGTGCACTGCCGAAAAATACATTAGATTTAGTTTCATTCTTTTTTGTTTTTTGTTTTTCATTCGTTATGATCGCAATTCGTAGATTTGTAAATGCAAAAACCCAAAAATAAGAAAGAAAATCAGAGAATTCTAAATACTAACTAATTAACTAATAATAACTAACAATTAAATGATACCGTATATACTCGAGTATAGGCCGACCCGAATATAAGCCGAGGCCCCCAATTTACCCCCAAAAAACTGGGAAACTTATTGACTCGTTTATAAGCCGAGGGTGAGACATGCCTGTCCATCCCTGTGTGTGTGTCCGTCCCTGTGTGTCCGTCCATCCCTGTGTGTCCGTCCATCCCTGTGTGTCCATCCATCCCTGTGTGTCCGTCCATCCCTGTGTGTCCGTCCATCCCTGTGTGTCCATCCATCCCTGTGTGTCCGTCCATCCCTGTGTGTCCCTCCATCCCTGTGTGTCCATCCATCCCTGTGTGTGTGTCCATCCATCCCTGTGTGTGTGTCCATCCATCCCTGTGTGTGTGTCCGTCCATCCCTGTGTGTGTGTCCGTCCATCCCTGTGTGTGTGTCCATCCATCCCTGTGTGTGTGTCCATCCATCCCTGTGTGTGTGTCCGTCCATCCCTGTGTGTGTGTCCATCCATCCCTGTGTGTGTGTCCGTCCATCCCTGTGTGTGTGTCCGTCCATCCCTGTGTGTGTGTCCGTCCATCCCTGTGTGTGTGTCCATCCCTGTGTGTGTGTCCGTCCATCCCTGTGTGTGTGTCCATCCATCCCTGTGTGTGTGTCCGTCCATCCCTGTGTGTGTGTCCATCCATCCCTGTGTGTGTGTCCATCCATCCCTGTGTGTGTGTCCATCCATCCCTGTGTGTGTGTCCGTCCATCCCTGTGTTTGCAGCCTTGTGTGTCCAGCCTACCTGTGTCCCGAGCCTGCGTCCCGCCTCCGTCCCGAGCCTGCGTCCCGAGCCTGCGTCCCGAGCCTGTGTGCTTCTGCCATGCCAGGATTGCCGCTCTTCTCGTCTGACAGACGGCGTCGGCGCCTCGGCGGCCATTCCACTGTTCAAAAGCCGCGCCTCTGTCTGTGATAGGCGGAACACTCAATTTCCCAGCAGTCAGTGTTCCGCCTATCACGGACATCCTCTCATCCTCGTCTGTAGTATGAGGATGAGCGGATGTCCGTGATAGGCGGACCACTGACTGCTGGGAAATTGAGTGTTCCGCCTATCACAGAGAAGGGGGCGCGGCTTTTGAATAGTAGAATGGCCGCCGTCTGTCTGCTCGACACGCTGATCGGGCAGGCAGACGGCGATGACTCGAGTATAAGCCGAGGGGGGCACTTTCAGCCTCAAAAAAGAGGCTGAAAATCTCGGCTTATACTCGAGTATATACGGTAAGTATTGGAATTTCCTTTTAAATTGGCTGTCAGTGAACGTAACTTATACAAATTTATCCGAAGTTATGAATAATCCGAAATAGCTAGACATGTGCGATTCGTCTCGTACGAAATGAAAATTTGTACGAATTTCCGGAAATGATTACATTCGTACGAAATCCGAAATATGAATTTTTATACATACGGATTCTGTACGAAATTCGAAATTTAGTTTACGAATTTCGGATCCAAATTCATAACGAAAATACATAATTAAGGAAAAAAATTAACGAACCTAAAAGTTAAAAACCCAGGAAGTCGGCACAGCACAGGGATGGTGGGAACCCCTCATAACGAAAATTCGTAATTGTTCAAAAAAGTTAATGAACCTAAAAGTTAAAAACCCAGGAAGTCGGCCCAGGGATGGTGGGAGCCCCTATGGGGAATTTCTATGCTTACGAATTTCATACGAAATTTCGTTAACGAATTTCGGAATTTTCGGATCCAAATTAACAGAATTGTGACCGGTGTTTTGTTCACCAATCAGAGGAAGTCAGCTCAGCACAGGGATTACAGGAACCCCCTCACAATGATAAATTTATCATAACGAACTTTTGTTATTTTAACAAAAATTTTTTACGAATCTAACGAAAATTCGTATTTCGTACGAATCCGAATTGAATTTCGTACACAAATACGATTTTTATTTTTTTTCGTACAAAACTAAACAAATTTTTTGGACGGCGCCCATGTCTAGAAATAACCAATGCCCCAGCTGAACAAATGGAATGGAACAAATTAATACTAAATAATAATAATAATAACATTTCTATATTACTATTACCCTGTTTCCCCTAAAATAAGACCTAGCGTGAGTGTCGGTGATGGCTGCAATATAAGCCCTACCCCCCAAATAAGCCCCACCCTCTTTCCCCGAAAATAAGCCCTACCCTGAGAATAAGACATAGAAGGACTTTAACTAGGGCTTATTTGGGGGGGTAGGGCTTATATTGCAGCCATCGTCGACAATCACACTAGGTCTTATTTTAGGGGAAACAGGGTAGTGTTATTTATTATTATGAATTTGTTACGTTCCTTTCGTTTAGATGCGGCATTCGCTATTGCGGATAATTCGTAACTTCGGATAAATTCGTATTCGTTACGTTCACTAACAGCCAAATTTGAAAGGAAATTCCAATACCTATAATTTAATAGTTACCCTGTTTCCCCTAAAATAAGACCTAGCGTGATTGTCGACGATGGCTGCAATATAAGCCCTACCCCCCCAAATAAGCCCTAGTTAAAGTCCTTCTATGTCTTATTCTCAGGGTAGGGCTTATTTTCGGGGAAAGAGGGTGGGGCTTATTTGGGGGGTATGGCTTATATTGCAGCCATCACCGACACTCATGCTAGGTCTTATTTTAGGGGAAACAGGGTAGTAATGGTTAAGTTATTATTAGTTAGTTATTATTTCAGATTTTAACATTTTCTGATTTTTTCGGACTTTCGAACTTACGAAATTTCAAATTTATGAATTTTTCCGAATATTCGAACTTATGAATATTCAGAAAACTTTATTAAAAAAACGAATTTGGAACAACATACTGAAAAAACTAATTTGGAACAAAACGAATTGCACATGTCTAGTTCTGTGTGCCTTATGGAGTGCCTTATGGAGTGGCTCGCTATGGAGGCACTCTGAAATGAGGAGGAGTCAGGACTGCTGGCAGGGGACCCCAAAAGAGGAGGATCTGGACTCCTGTGTGCACAACAGAGCTGGTAGGAATGGTTTGTTTATTTTTTTTTTACATTTAACATCACTTTAATTGTTGGGAACCATGGCCCATTGGTTTACTGTGCATGCCCCCAAATGTTTTTAAAGTGTCTCCTCTCTGCCCCTGGGCCCCCTGGCCAAACTGATGGGGCCTGAGGAACTTTTATTTCAACCGGGGGGGGGGGGGGTTTATTTTGTTTTTGAATTTCAGAAGAGAATAAAATAGAATAGAATATAATAGAGTACAATAGAATAGAATACATAATAAGAGGATGGAAACAAATAAAATAGAAAATAAAGGGATGGATTTGGGGGTTTTGGGCCTTGCCTGGCACAGCTTGATCCCCATGGGGGTGTCGGGCATAAGGGGTTCTACCCTGGTCCACCCTGATCTCTCTACGTCTGATTTTGCCTATACGGCACCCAGAGATCCGACATACCCTGTTTCCCCTAAAATAAGACCTAGCATGAGTGTCGGTGATGGCTGCAATATAAGCCCTACCCCCCAAATAAGCCCCACCCTCTTTCCCCGAAAATAAGCCCTACCCTGAGAATAAAAGGAGGAGGAGTATCGATAGCCTTTGGGAATACGTGCCCTTTGACATCTATAGTGGTGAACACAGACCCAGAAGGGCGGTTCCTTTTTATTAAAGGAACATTACAGGGACAAGGGTACACATTTGCATCAATATATGCACCAAACACACGCACAGTTGATTTTCTGGGAAAAACACTAAGAGCGTTAGAAAAATTTAGGGAAGGGTTTTTGATTCTCGGAGGGGATTTTAATGTTATAGTTGACACTAAATTAGACACAACAACAGGGAAAACACCTTTATCATTTAGAGCACTTAAACAGGTAAAAAAAAATATTTCAATCCTCACACTTGGTAGACAGTTGGAGGGCACTAAATGGAGAAAAAAAAAACTATAGTTACTATTCAAAGAGCCATAACACCTATTCCAGGTTGGATTGGATCCTGGTAGACCAATATTATTTAGAATATGTAAAAGCAGTAAATATAAAGCCAATAACGATCTCAGATCATGCCCCGGTAGTGGCGGTGATCTCCCCTATACACGCAGGTCATAAGGAACGAACATGGAGATTAAACTAGTCACTATTAGACGATAAAAAAATAATAGAGGATCTTCAACATAAACTAGAGGAGTACTTTGTATTAAATACATCAGAGGAAGTATCTGAGCAAACTGTGTGGGAAGCCCACAAAGCGGTAGTTAGAGGAGAATTAATAGCTCATGGGACACAAGTAAAGAGGGAAAAACGAAAAGAGATAGAAGATCAGTTAGAAAGAATAAAGGAACTAGAGAACAAACATAAGAGCACTCGTGAACCAGAAGATGCCAGGCAGTTGGGAATTATGAGGGAGGAGCTTACCAAGTGTCTGGACAGAAGGGTCAGGGATAAATATAGGTTTATAGCACACAGATTCTATGGACATGGGAATAAATGTGGCCGATTACTGGCTAGTCAACTAAAAAAAAAGAGGGAATCATCCCATGTACATGAAATCAGAGTGAATAATAAACAAGTAAAAGATACAAAATTAATAGCAAAGGAATTTCAACAATTCTATGAGAAGCTATATAATATCCAACCCACTCCGGAGCAGGTGGAAGATAGGGGGAGGATAGAAGAGATGAAAGATTACATTAATGGTTCTACAATATCAATGTTCCCTGCTAGGATAATAGAAAAACTAGAAGAACCAATAACTAAAGAGGAAATTAGAAAAGCAATTGAGAACCTGCCGAGGGGGAAAAGCCCAGGACCCGACGGGTTAACTAATGCATATTATAAAAAGTTTGCTCAAATCCTAGAAACACCTTTATGCAGATATTTCAATAAAATCTCTGCCTCTAGTACAATGTCCCCAGAGGCACTGCTAGCATATATAACAATATTACCGAAACAGGGGAAAGATCCACAGGAATGTGCCAATTACAGACCCATATCATTGCTCAATTCAGATACTAAACTAATAGCCAAAATCATAGCAACTAGAATACAAGAAGAGGTAACACAACTGGTCCATCGCGACCAAACGGGTTTCATGAAAGGTAGAGAAACCAAAGATAACACCATTCGAGCTCTACATATACTTCACTGGATGCAAAATGGCCCAGACAGAGTACCCAGGACAATTCTATCAATGGATGCCGAAAAGGCATTCGATAGAGTTGACTGGGACTTTATGAAAGAAGTGCTGAGAGCAATAGGCATGGGAGACCGATTGATGGGATGGATAGTAGCCCTATATGCAAAACCTAGGGCAAGAGTGAAAGTAAATGGTACTCTATCAGGATGCTTTGAAATACGAAATGGCACAAGACAGGGGTGTCCCCTGTCCCCAATACTGTTTGCCTTAACCCTTGAACCATTTCTGTGCAGGGTGAGAAATAATAAGGGAATAAAAGGAATTAGAATAGGATCTGAAGAGCACAAGGTATCAGCATATGCTGATGACCTACTATTTTATCTTTCAGAACCACAGGGATCAATAATGGCATTGATGGAGGAAGTTCAGAGATATGGAAGAATGTCTAACTTTAAAATAAACATGGAAAAATCCATATTATTACCCTGTCATGTCCCTCTATCAATGTCAATATCAATGAAGAATAACCTGCCATTTAGATGGGAAAAGAAATCACTATATTATTTGGGAGTACATATAACGGCAGAGGCTAAATCTTTATATGAATTGAATTATGAAACCTTAATAACAGAAATAACCAAAGATTTAAATAGGTGGAAGGATCATTCATTGACATGGTTCGGAAGGATAAATACTTTGAAAATGAATATATTACCCAGAATAATATATATCATAAACACTGTCCCGATAGCAGTGCCTCAGGTCTTTTTCAAGAGAATACGTAAAATGTTTATATCTTTTATATGGAAGGAGAAAAATCCTAGGATAGCATATGACATCTTGCGCAGAAATAAGAAGGAAGGAGGAATAGGGCTCCCAGATGTTTTTATGTATTATAAAGCGATGGCTATGGTACGTATATTAAATTGGTGCCATGACTCCGTAAATAAAGCATGGGTATCAGTGGAAGAAAGTATGGCGGGCAGAAATCTAGCAGGGGCCCCATGGATACAGGCCATGAATAGAGCACTATCAAAGTGGACATCACCATTAACACGGAATACGTTAGCAGTGTGGGACAGAATGAATAAAAATGAAAAATACGCTCCACGTACATCACCACTAGCTCCATTAGGGGGATACCCATGGTTTCCACCGGGGGAAGAAAAGGGAGCATTAGGCTCCTGGGGGTCAGGGGGGAACACAAGGTGTTTAAGATATGCTCCATGGGGAAGTTTACTCCCATTGACAGAACTAATATCAGCACAAGGAGATATACATATGTCGAGATGGAGATATTATCAAATGAGAGATTTTTTCAATAAATTAGAACCCCAAGTAAGACCCCTGAGCTCCCTCACGACATACGAGAAGATGTGTCTGAAATTAGAAAAACCAAGTAATTTACTATCTCAGATGTATAAATTAGTTCTAAGTGAACAAAGCAGCACAACCCCTTACTTTATAAGAGAGTGGGAGAAGGAACTAAGATGCACATTTAAACCAACACAAGTAAAAAAAATCATGGAAATGACACATGTGACATCAATAAGTGCAGCAATACAAGAAATGTCATATAAGTTTATAGCCAGATGGTACCGAACCCCAGCTAGAATAGCAGAGATATATCCAACAGCGGATGGGCATTGCTGGAGAGGATGTAAGGATAAGGGGACATATCTTCACTTATGGTGGGAATGCCCAAAAATCAGGAATTTTTGGGAGGGAGTAGCTAAATGGATAGGGAGGATAACAGCAAAACCTATAGAAATGACACCCCTACAATATCTGTTTCATGGGACAGAAGGATCCATCAAATCTTATAAAAAGGGTGTTACACCACATTTGTTGAACGCAGCCAAAATATTAATACCTAGATATTGGAGGCAGACAGCATGTCCCACTTTATTGGAATGGAAGGGAGAGGTAGATAAAATAATGGAAGCTGAAAAATGGATATACAATATAAAAGAACAACCGGAAAAACATAAAAATATGTGGGCAGGCTGGAAGCACTACTCCCAAGAAATAGAGTAAGAGTAGGCCATGTCAGATTAATAACCTAGATAATCCCACCTAAAACCCCCCTAGAGATCTCCGAGAGGAGAGGGGGGAGGGAAGGGAGAGAATAATCAAGAAGTTGCTGAGTAAGCTCGTATCCCCCAAAGGTGCACCGTAGAAAGGGTAAAAGGGAAGGGAGGGGAGAGGGAAAGAAAGAGGGAAATGAGAACCGAACCACAACCGTTAAATTTTGTTGTCTTGTTGTATTGTTATTGTTTGTAGTATGATTTAAGATAAATGGGAAGTAAAAAAGGGTTGGAAAGGGCTAGGGGGGGGGGGGGGGGGGGAGAGCGGAGATGACCATATGTGGAGACACCAAAATAAATATCACAATCACAAAGAAAAAAAAGGAAAGGGAAAAAAAAATTTTTTATTTTTTTTTAGCACAAAGTATAAATAATGCACCGAAGGAAGGTTATAGAAGGAATAAACTCATGTAATAATAAATAAAGGCCGAAGGCCAATAAATTAATAAAGAGAAAGGACAAACACAAAAATATCTCGCTTTTTTTTTTTTTTTTTTCCTTTTAAAAGGAATCACAAGGGAACAATAAGAACACATAAAAAGAGGAAGTGACACAAAAGAAGGGTAAAGGAGAAAAAAAAGAAAAAAATTATTATTTTTCTTTTAAAAAATTTATTTTTATTTTTTTCCCTCCACAGGATATCTCCACTCCAATAACCCCCCTCTAGAGCCACCATACCATATTATTATGGATATGTAAAGGAATGTATGAATGTGAAGATATTGGGGGGATATGTGTAAACCCCAAATGCCTTGAGATTGAAAGTAATGGTTTGATGTATTTATTATAAGAAAAATAATAAAGAGGATTTAAAGAAAAAAAAAGCCTGAAAAATCGACTGCAGTCCATGAATGTCAAACTGATCCGGTTCTCGGACTTTGGCGCGGCTGCGGCGTGTTCTGTACGGCACGAGGGGTTCACGTCTTTTAGTCCCCGGCTGCAGTTTCTTATTAATTTGCCCAGCAGGTGATAAGGAGATCCGGGGGGGGGGGAGGGGGTTGGTAACGTCACGGCTCAGCGGTGGACTGTGACAGATTGCGATACGCTTCCCACATTCCTCCTCCCAGTAAAAAAAAAAGACGGCATCTTGTCCGCTTCAAGCCGCGGCGGAGGATGGAGCGGCGGACCGAGCAGATTTTCCCAGAGGTGTTCTGGCCGGTTTTTGTTTATCTGTCTCATCGTCCCATCTGTTCTTTAATCCTCCTTTTCTTTTACTGTAACGTATTCTGGCAGAATCTGGCAGAGCGGCGCTGTGATACATCATTGGTGCATTCTGAGGACGGGTCACAACCTTCGATGCGCTGCGGAATGTTACAGCAACGCGGCTTTCTTCTTGTGATATTCCGCAGTTGTGATCGAGGGCTGTGTGCGGCTTCCAAGTGTCAGCGCAAAGACCGTACGCTGAGCAGTTCTGAAGAGCACGTTTTCTTTTTTCTTTTTTTTTTGGAAGGAGCTCCTTCCATAACGAGGCCCGAGACTTCCAAATTCTGACTGGTTTTGTTGTGTTGACCGACACCAACAGCGAGGCCGTCTCTGCCGAATCCGCCATACCTTCAATGACTTGAGAGTATAGCCTGAAGCAAAAATAAAATACAAAATAAAATAAATAAGCGTAGGGCTAGCATGACTGAGGACACGGGGTAAGCCGGGAGAGATAGGGTTAAATGTTCTTATGGTTTTTACCACCTACCTAACTGGTTTGTCCAGCAGGGAGGAGGAGGAGCTGCAGGGGGGTCATCTTAGCCGTAGGTCAGTTCCCGGCATCCGGTGAAGAATCGTGGGGGGGGGGGGGGAACGTTCCCAACCGCCTGCCTGCCCTGTATTGGATCAGTTCTTCTTCATGTGTTCTTAATGACCTGGTGGTTGGGGGTCTTTGAAGGTATTTTAAAAAACCTGCTGTGCTGATCATACTAAGGACCCATCTACGGTATGGAGTCCCCGGTGGAATGGCAGTTAATGGGGGGTTAACTGGTAAGTAAAAATTGTGAGATATCTGCCATATGTGGAAGTAGTCCCCAAGCCGGTGGTGGGGGTGCGGCTGGGGACCGTGTTAATAGTTACGCAGATACGAAGGGGTCTTTGAAGGTATTTAAAAAAAAAACTGCTGTGCTGATCATACTAAGGATCCATCTACGGTATGGAGTCCCCGGAGGAATGGCAGTTAATGGGGGGTTAACTGGTAAGTTAAAATTGTGAGGTATCTGCCGTATGTGGAGGTAGTCCCCAAGCCGGTGACTGGTGGTGCGGCTGGGGACGGTGTAAGTAGTTAAGCAGCTTCAAAGTGGATTATTGATACTTGGTGCCTCCAAAGATCGACAACCTTATTTTTGGTTATTGTCGTAATTATTTTGGTTTCCTGTTTTAAGGAAAGTTTGTTATGTTTTACTATTGGTTTAATAAATGGTTGTGACGGACAATTTTACTCCAACAACTGTGTCATGTGTTTTTTCTGTACACACGATCGGAATTCTGGCCAGAAAAAGACCGATGAGAGCTTTTCATTGGAAAATGTGACCGTGTGTACGCTCCATCGGAATTTAGCTGTCCGAATTCCCACCAGCCA
The DNA here is from genome assembly GCF_037356315.1 of Lithobates pipiens. Lineage (NCBI taxonomy): Eukaryota > Metazoa > Chordata > Amphibia > Anura > Ranidae > Lithobates > Lithobates pipiens. Next base: position 19,841,937 of record NW_027507764.1, on the reverse strand, counting down.
AAAATTGATAGCATGTTGTCAATTTTCCCGAAGGAAAAACTTTCTATCGGTAATTCCGATCGTGTGTATGCAATTCCGACACGCCAAAAATCACGCATGCTCAGATTCAACTACGAGACAGAAGCTATTGGCTACTGGCTATTGAACTTCCTTTTTCAAGTCGTGTCGTACGTGTTGTACGTCACCGCGTTATAAACAATCGGAACTTGGTGTGACTGTGTGTAGGCAAGACAGCTTGAGCCTAATTTCGTCGGAATTCCATCGGGAAAAACCATCAGAGCTTTTTTCCGACGAGAATTCGATCATGTGTATGCGCCATTACAGTTTAATTTGGGCCAAAGGATAGGGTTTGGTAAGCAGATATTCTTAATGCCGCGTACACACGGTCGGAGAATCCGTCGGAATGTGTCCTATCGGACCGTGTCGTCAGATAATCCGACTGTTTGTGGTATGCATCGGACTGATTCCGTCATTTTCCAACATGTTGGAAATATTTCCCGACCAACTGGGCTGATCGGACATACTCTGATCATATGTAGCGAATTTTGATCGGACCAAGTGCCACGCATGCTCAGATCAAATTCCTACATCAAAGCTATTGGCTACTAGCCTGAATGTAGTCCCATTGTAATGAAATTACGTCATCACGTTCTGAAAGATCGGATTTTTCGACAATTTAGTCCGACCGTGTGTATACAACAGTTTCGGACAAGATCCGACGGACAAAATCCGAGGGATTTGGTTGTCGAAATCTCCGACCGTGTGTGCAGGGGCTTAGAGAAAGCCACTGAAGACCATCCACATGAGTTTTGCCTACTCTATTTCGTCTAATTTGGCATGGAACCAGCTGGTGATGTAGTGACATGATCTAAAGAAGTGATTCTCAACCTAAGTCCTCAAGTACCCCTAACGGGCCATGTTTTCAGGTTTTCCTTTACTTTACACAGCTGCTTTAAATCGATATCAATGACATGGTATTGATAAGAGCTATTTTATCTAAGGGAAGTTCCCAAAACATGGCCCGTTGAGGGTACTTTAGGACTGAGGTCGAGAACCACTGATCTAAAGCAATGGTTTCCAAATTGTGGCCCAGGGTCGAGATGCACCCAAGGTAGGTTTTTTGTTTTTTTTCTTTTGCCTAAAGTGATTGTGAAGCTAAATTCTCTTTTAAATTAAAATAACAATCTCGTTATACTTACCTGCTCTGTGCAATGGTTTTGAACAGAGCGGTCCGAACCTCCTGTTTTGGGGTCCCATGCCAGAGCTCTCTGCTCCTCCTCTTCTATGAGATCCCCCATAACAAGCTTCCTTCTACAGGGGCATTCTTGCAGGCATGCTCCTGAGCCAGACCATGCGCAACCATAGACACATGCAGTGTGGCTTAACCCCGCCCCTGCTCCCTCCTCACAGTATTTGACCGACAGCAGCAGATGCCAATGGCTCCTGCCGCTCTCAGAAAAGCCAGCTGAATGCAGGAAGTGTGCAGAATGGGGCTTTCCGACGGGGACAGCGCTGGATTGAAAGTGGTGTCAGATAAGTGTTTGAGGGGGGGGGGGAGAGGGGCACCTTAGGGGCCTTTAGAACCACTTTCATTTTGTGCATTTTCTCGCTATTTGACTGTTTTAACGCAAATTAAAGAGAGTAAAAAAAAAAGTAAAACACAACATTTAAAGTGACAGTACACAATCAAAAGCCAACAATCTTCTTCTATGTCTTCCCAGTTCTTTGTTGGCCTTGTGTGGTAATTGGCATTTGAACACCCAAAAGTTTGTGCCCCGCTCAGACCAGTTTGATCAAGAAAAATGACCACGCCAAAACTATATTGCATGACCTTACATAATGGAGCCTGCAAAGACATGTACGTAGCTGTAGTGCAACGTAAGCGTAGGACATACATGACAGGGTGCAAGGCTTACGCAGGGGAATGGTACAAGGGGTTAAGAAAGTTACAAGGCTTACCTGATTGGAGGATGGAGTAAGAGGGGGTGGAGTAGAGTTGATGTGAAGGCACGTGAGTGTAGGAAGGTCAGCAGTCTGGAGCAGCAGGTCAGGAGGAACGTTCCCGCCCGCCCGCCATTAAAAGAAGGAGGGTTTGGAATAAGATTAGTTGAACATGAGTGCAGGTGGCGGTAGGGTCCTTGACGGCTGGTATACAATTTATACTGTTCAAGATGAGGTTTTGGAAAAGTTAGGACCCATCATAGGTATGGAGTCCTCCCGGGTGGTCTGGCGGCTGGCCAGACTGACTGTCATGGTTATGCAGTGATCTTCCTGTGTTTGCTTACCTTCCCCCAAGTCTTCAAACTAAGAAACCAGCCACTTCGACCTGGGGTTTTTTATAACCTCTCCTCTAAGCATGGCTCCACCCCAAGCCCTATCAGGGAGCCCTATATTAACCTGTGCACTGCAGGCCTCAGTGCTGATCAACCATTGTGTATCCATTGTGTATCAGCTTCCTGTTTCCTGCCGTGTGCTCTGCTACTGGTTTCCGTTACCGACTTTGGCGTGTCTTGACTATCCCTGCTTGCCTGTGACCCTGACCTTTTGGCGTGTACCCGACTATCCTTGTCTGCTTGTGGCCCCGACCTTGGCTTTGTCCCTCACCATCCCTATCCTCCTGTTGCCTACTGTGGGTGTGAGCTGGGGGACCCTGGGGGTCGCGACCTGGAGCCAGTTGCAGCCAAGTCCATCCTCACCACTGAAGGCTCTGGTGAACACCTACTGGCTCTTAGACTCCGCGCCCCAGGGAATCTCACGCTCTATCCCCAGTGGGATCTGTCCCCCGTCTGCAGCAGTCAGCCGTAGGGTCCACAACCTTGCGGTGCACTCCGGATCCCTACGGTGTGCACCTGTCACCTCGCCTCAAGGTGACCTGACACTGACGGGCTAATAAGTTGGGGGGTCTGTGGTCAATTGGTAAGTCCCCGAGGCAAGTTGGCGGCTGGGGACGAATGCCATAAAAAGTTGGGATTACAGGCTCAAGAAGAAATGGGGTCGTCAGGGATCAACAACTGTTTATCTGATGAACTGATTTTGGTTATAAGAAAATAGATGGTAAAATAAAATGGTTTACAGAAGTTTTAAATAAAAAAGTTTAGTTTGGCTTATTGTTAAAATAAAGGCCTAAAAGGCCATTTACATCCAGCAGGTGTCTGTGTCATTATTTATAGAATAAGGTATAAAAGGGGTGTACATGTATGGATTGGCGTAGTAAGGTACCGGTATCTGGCTACCTTGTCAAGGCTTTCTTAGCTGAGGAACAAATGTGTTCATGAAGTTGAGCAATTTTTTTTTTGTTTAACACCTACAAGTTTTTGTACTTTTCAGTTTAGTGAATGTCCGGTGTCAGATTTATGCTCAGTAGAAAAAGTATTTCATGAAAGATTTCCAAGTTAGTTTTATATAACACAACAAGGTGAAAATGTCAATTTTATTATGTATGCCGCGAGGATCCGCCGCATCTTCTTCAGCACGCTGACCTCTTGACTTGAGCAAAAAAAAATTGTTTGTAGTCCAAAAATATTGGCTTGCCGGCTGCCTGTTAGGCTGGGCTGTTTAACATCAAAATGCGTGTTGTCTTCTCCGGTGAAAGCCTGGGGAGCCTTGGCCATGTAACCTGACAGCTCTCTAGCTGGGAGCCTGGGCTCATATTGTACTTGGATGTTTTTGAACCTCCTGTTTAGGATCTGTGAACTTTTGATAATTGTGGGCTGCACATGAAGACAGGAATATGTGTGTTGCGTAATACACAATGGCTTATCTTCATCTTGAAAACATCAGGGTCACAGAAAGATCACCATCCTCCTTCAGGAAAAAAAGGCAGTCCAGGCCAGTTATAGAAGGCTGAGTTTAAAGTCGAACTCCAGGAAAACAAATACACAGTTTAAATACATATATGGAAGATCCAGCTGTTGTAAGGTTATGGACTATCAGCATAAAGTTGGCGTACGCCAGATGGAGACAGCGGATCCGCTGCACAAGAGTTGCTACACGAGTTCCAGTGCTGAAGACATCGGAGCAATCTGGTCGTTGGTGAGAGGGCAACAGAGGCGTAGCTTGAAGCTTGTGGGCCCCGATGCAAAAGTTGACATGCCCCCCCCCCCCACTACCACCCACCCTTTCCAACGTGCGTGCAGATACACCCACCGCACGCCAAGATACTCAAAGTGGTTTTGATTTCCCAGAGTTCCTCCTTACATCAGAGAACAGGGATCACAGCTGAAGAATTAGCCCTTGTACACACGGTTGGAGATTCCGACAACCAAATCCGTCGGATTTTGTCCGAAACTGTTGTATACACACGGTCGGACAAAGTTGTCGGAAAATCCGACGGCGATGACGTTATTTCGTTACGACGGGACTACGTTCCACGCTAGTAGCCAATAGCTTTGGTGTAGGAATTTGATCTGAGCATGCGTGGCACTTTGTCCCATCCGAATTCTCTACACATGATCGGAGTATGTCCGATCGGAGCATTTTGTCGGAAAATTTTACCAACAAGTTGGAAAATTGGGTCCGACGGATATTCCGACGGAAACAGTCCGATGCATACCACACACAGTCGGATTATCCGACAAACCGGTCCGACAGGACACATTCCGTCGGAATCTCTGACCGTGTGTACAAGGGCTTAGACCCCTTTCACACAGAGGCGTTTTTTCTGGCGCTACAGCGCTAAAAATAGCACCTGTATAGCGCCTGAAAAAAGCAGCCCCTTTCACTCCAGTGTGAAAGCCGGAGGGCTTTCACACTGGAACGGAGCGCTGGAAAATTTTACCAACAAGTTGGAAAATTGGGTCCGACGGATATTCCAACGGAAACAGTCTGATGTAGACCACACACAGTCGGAATATCCGACAAAACGGTCCGATCGGACACATTCCATCGGAATCTCCGACCGTATGTACAAGGGCTTAGAGTACAGGGATCACCGATGGAGAATCAGAGGAAAGGGACCCCTAGTAGGTCACTTGGCAGAGCTCCTTTCCTATGCCAACATTGTATACAGCTCCCCCCCCACACACTACACAGGGCTGGAATCACATTCCTTTACACACAACATGTCAGCCTCCACAGGGTGTATCTGGCATTTATGTTTCCGTTCTGACCTGTGAAATTCTCCGGTCGGAATGGCAGTGTAGTTGCAGTAGGCAGATACACCCTGTGAAGATCGTGGCTGACTGGAGTTGTAAAGGAATGTGATTTCAGCCCTGTGGAGGAGGAGCAGTATAGAGTGCCAGAATGGGAAAGGAGCTCAGCAGCTGGGCATAGCATCCAGGGAGGAAGGGGGTGGTCAGGGGGCTTTGGGGGGGGGGGGGGGGTAACTTAGATCTGAGGGGGAAAGCCATGTGACACAAAATCTGGAGCCTGCAGCCTCTCAGGGGCCCCTCAGGAGATGTTAAGGGATTTTTTTTTAGCATTTTATGAAGGTTTCTTTGTCAGTTTGGCAGGTATTGGGGGAAGGTCACCTCCCAGAGGTGTGTGTTTTTTCCCCAGTTGTCAGGGAAGTGGGGTAAGCAGACATCTCCAGGTTGGGGGGTATAAAGAATCCCAGCTGGTGGCTAGGAGACACTGAGTGGTGTCTTATCTCACCAGTAACATCCGTCCTATCGTGGCTACAGGACGGCACTCTTCTCCTCTTGTTGAGCTCAGTTACCATTCTATGTTTCCACAACACAGACACTTCCCCATCTTGAGCTGTTCTCACCCCATGCTCCTCTCCATTCAGGAAATGTCTCACAGCTTCTCCCCAGCCAATGAGAACAGAGGGGTATGGAATGTGGAAGGCAAAGTAGAAGCCCAGTACTGGAGTGTGGCTGTAGGGCCCTATTACAGATCGGAGCTGGACTTTGTTGACGATATGATAAATGACAGGGAGGCTGCAGGGGCCCCCTGGAGCTAGGGGCAGGGATGCGATTGTGAGCCCTGCAACCCCTTATGCTACGCCCATGGAGGGCAAGTAGCTCAACCTTTATCTATCCATTGGCATTATTACAGAGACACTGTGCACAGACATCTTTACCCCAAGAACACTTTATTGCATTGCGTGAACACTGTGTTCAGACACCTTTAGACCTTCATTACTAGGAACTTACTTCTTTATCAAAACCCAAATGGATTACAGCTAACGAGCTCCAACTAGCTAGCGAAGAACATCCATTCTGCAACGTGGAACTTTCTTTGCCATTACTTAGAGGGCCCTACTCTACACTACTCTGTGATAGACCTGCTTTATCCCTTAGTATAGCATAGACTGGCCAGATTGCGTCTTCTCTGGGTGGCAGCATAAGTAGTTAACTGAAGCATACATTAGGGAATGTACAGTTGTGCTCATAAGTTTACAGGCCTTGGCGGAATTTATGATTTCTTGGCCATTTTTCGGAGAATATGAATGATAACACAAAAACTTTTTTTTTCACTCATGGTTAGTGTTTGGCTGAAGCCATTTATTATTAATCAACTGTTTACTCTTTTTAAATCATAATCACAACAGAAACTATCCAAATGACCGTGATCAATACACACAACGGGACTTTTCGAGGGACTAGGGCTGACGGTCTTCCCGACAGACTTTTGGTGTAGTTCAGATGGACTTTCCGAACGAACGGACTTGGCCACACACAAGCACACCAAAGTTTGACGGATTCCAACGTGATGACGTAAGACCGGACTAGAATAAGGAAGTTCATAGCCAGTAACCAATAGCTGCCCTCGCGTCGGTCTTCATCCGTCAAACTAGCATACACACAAATGGATTTTTCAACCGGACTCGAGTCCGTCGGAAAGATTTGAAACATGTTTTATTTCTAGGTCCGTCTGATTTTTGGGGAAAAAAAGTCCGCTGGAGCCCATACATGATCGTAATATCCGACGGATTCATTCTGTCGGACCTAGTCCGTCAAAGTCCGGTTGTGAGTACTCGGCATTAAAGGTAACCATCCTCACCTGTGATCCGTTTGCTTGTAATTTGCCAAGGCTGGGCTCAGCCCTTTTTTTCTCTGAGCTGGCCGCTCAGCTGTCAGCTAATTGCCAGCTCCTATCTCTCTCCACAGGTACTCAGCTGTTGATGATATCCTGCTCGTCAGTCCTACCTACTTAAGCCGTTCCGCCCAGTGGATCTCTGCCTTTGCCTTGGTCAACATCACAGAAACAAAAATCTCCTGCGATCCTGTTCAAGACTGGCTTTGCTGACATCCCTTCTGGCTCCAGATCCTGCTTGCTGTTCCACTACATTGATCCCTGACTTCTGGCTTGGCTGACTATCCATTCCGGTTACTTAACTTTGGCTATGTTTTGACTATGTTTGTTCTTTTTACTTTTATTATTAAACAAGTGTGATTTAACTGTACTTCTGTCTCGGTCTGATTTCATGGTTTCTGACAGTTATTGCCACACTCCTGCAGCGGCTGCATCGTGCTAAATGGCTTTTGGCATTGCTAATAAAGGACTAATGAAAGCAACACATTAGGCAACAAAGCAAGTCGGCGTTAGCAGAGGGGAAGAGGAGATGAAAAGAATGCATTGCTCATAGGTAATCTGTGCCTCACCTGCCATGAACATTAAATAATAATTAAAAAAATCAACCTAACTGCACGTCCCTGCTCTCTAGATGTGCAAAGCCGGTAGAGACATCCCCAAAAAGACTTGCAGCTGTAATTGCAGAGAAAGGCGGTTCTACAAAGTATTGACTCAGGGGGGCGCCGTACAAATGCCCTCCACACTTTTCACATATTTATTTGTAAGAAATGTTGAAAACCATTTATCATTTTCCTTCCACTTCACAATTCTGAGCCACTTTGTGTTGGTCTATCAAATAAAATCCCAATAAAATATATTTACATTTTTGGTTGTAACATGACAAAATGTGGAAAATTTCAAGGGGTGTGAATACTTTTTCAAGGCATTGTAACTAACCACTGAATTGCTTTTACAAGCTTTGGGAGGGAACACCCCCCCCCCTTGCCACATTCTGCGGCTGAACTGGGATCTCCTGCCTCACCAGGAGTCCTGATGGACCAGCCAGCAGAAGAGTATAGAGCCCAGCACAGACCGCATTGGCTTTGTTGGGCTCTATGGTTTAGTAACCCGGAAGTGATGACATCACATGACTTCCAGGTTACCCGGATCCACGATTTTTAGAAATAAAAAGCATTGGATCACAACGATCTTGGTCCCTAAGTAACACATTTATCCCCTTCATCGTCCCCCTAGTGTTAACTCCTTCATTGCCAGTGACATTTATATAGTAATCAGTGCATTTTTATAGCTCTGATCGCTGTGTAAATGTGAATGGTCCCAAAATAGTATCAAAAGTGTCCGATATGTCCGCCACAATGTCACAGTCACGATAAAAATTGCAGATCGCCGCCATTACTAGTAAAAAAAAAAAATAATAATAAAAATACCATAAATCTATCCCCTATTTTGTAGGCACTATAACTTTTGTGCAAACCAATCAATATATGGTTATTGCGATTTTTATTTTACCAAAAATATGTAGAAGAATACACATCAGCCTAAACTGAGGAAAAACACTGTTGTTTTTTCTGTTTTTAATTGGGATATTTATTATAGCAAAAAGTAAAAAATATTGTGTTTTTTTCAAACTTGCCGCTCTTCTTTTGTTTATAGCGCAAAAAAATTAAAACTGCAGAGGTGATCAAATAGCACCAAAAGAAAGCTCTATTTGTGGGGGGAAAAAAATGATAAAAAAATGTAATTTGGGTACAGTGTTGCATGACCGCGCAATTGTCATTCAAAATGTTACAGCGCTGAAAACTGAAAATTGGCCTGGGCCGGAAGGGGGTGAAAATGCCTGGTATTGAAGTGGTTAATAGTTAGTAATAGTTAAGTTATTAGTAGTTAGTTATTATTTCACATTTCACATTTTCAAATTTTGGGGTTTTTGGATTTTTGAATTTCCAAATTTTCGAAATTACGAACTTTCGAATACTTATATATATTTTTTTTCGGGTCATTCGTTATGCTGGCAATTCGTAAATTGGAAGATTCATAAATTCGAAAATTCGTAAATTCGGAATTTGGAGAATCCGAAAATAAGAAAGAAAATCCAAAATTACAAAGGACAACTAACTAACTAATAATAAGTAACTATTAAATTATAGGTATTGGAATTACCTTTCAAATTTGGCTATAATGCCCCACACACACGATCAGAAATTCTGCCAGCAAATGTCGGATGTGAGCTTTTGGTCAGAAATTCCCACGGTGTGTACGCTCCATCGGACTTTTGCTGGCATAATTCCTGCCAGCAAAAGATTGGGAGCGGGTTCTCTATTTTTCGGTCGGAAAAAGTTCCTGTCCGAAAAATGCGTTCGTCAGCATGCAATTTGGACAAACAAAAAAATCACGCATGCTTGGAAACAATTTGACGCATGCTCTGAAGCATTGAACGTCATTCTTTCAGCTCATCGTAGTGTTGTACGTCACCGCGTTCTTGAAGGTCGAAAGTTCAGAGAACTTTTGTGTGACCCGTGTGTATGCAAGGCAAGCTTGAGTGAAATTCCATCGGAAAAACCATCCAAGATTTTTCTGACGGAATTTCTGATTGTGTGTACGGGGCATTAGTGAACATAACAAATACGGATTTAATTAAAATAACGAATGCCGCATTAAAACAAATGGAATGGAACGGATTAATAATAATTAATAATAATAATATGTTTTTATTATTATTATTGTTACTTAAGTATTGAAGTGGTTAATAGTTAGTTAAGTTGATAAAACTTTAGTTAGGCCGCGTACACACGGGCAAACTGTCTGCCCAACTAAGTTCGTCAGACAATCCGACAAACAGTCCGTTCAAAATTTGCATGAACGGACTTGACCACACACGATGAGCAGACAGTCCGCTGAAAGCGTGCGCGATGACGTCTACAGCACGTACGACGGGACTAGAAAAACGACGTCCTATACACTGCAATGCAACCTTCGGCCGTGTAAATCCTTTCTGAGCATGCGCCATACTTAGTCCGTCCAACTTGCCTACACACGAGCGGACTGTCCGCTGAAACCAAGTTTGGACGGACAAAACCAAGTTTGAACGGACTGTCTTAAGCCCCGTACACACGAGAGGACTTATGTCCGACAGACTTCCAAAGGAGTTCCTCCGGAGTTCTGCCGGAGTTCCGACGGAGTTCCGACGGAGTTCTGACAGACTTTTCGGCCGAACGGACTTGGCCACACACGATCACACTAAACTCCGACGGATTCGAACGTGATGATGTACGACCCGACTCGAATAAGGAAGTTCATAGCCAGTAGCCAATAGCTGCCCTAGCGTCGGTTTTAGTCCGTCGGAGTAGCATACACACGAGCGGATTTTTCGAAGGGGACCGGGTCCGGCGGAGTTCCGTCGGGAAAATTTGAAGCATGTTCCATATTCTAAAGTCCTTCGGACTTTGGTGAGTCAAAAGTCCGTTGCAGCCCACACACGATCGTATAGTCTGACGGACTCAGTCCTTCGGACTTTGGACGTTGAAAAGTCCGCTCGTGTGTACGCGGCATTACCGAAATTCCGTAAGACTTTGTTCGTCAGACTGTCCGCTGAAAAAGTCCGCTGAAGCCCACACACGAGCGGATTGTCCGCTGAAACACTGTTCAGCAGACTAAGTTGGGCAGACAGTCCGCCCGTGTGTACGCGGCCTTAGTTATTTCAGATTTTTCAATTTTCGGATTTCCGAATTTACAAATTTACAAATTTACAAACATTCGAATATTCCGAAAAATTTCTTAAACAGGTTTATGTTAATTTGGATATTTCTAAATTAATGAATTTGTCAAAATTTGTTAAAAAAATTAATTCAGAATGAAATGAATTGCACTTCTCTAGCTGAGGGACACCCAGGTGAGACCGGTATTCAGAGCTACTTTTTATTTTAAACCCCTGCTGGGGTACCATTTACAAACAATTCCATTGGGTTTAAAAATCCTAACTATACAGGGTTAGAATTATTATTGATATTAGTGCAAGGTGAAAAAAATGTGATATTGGGTATATGGATATTGTAGGTTTGGCTGTCACCTCTAGATGCACCTCACCCAACATCCCCGTCCTTCTCTACTACACGTTATCACAGTTTTGTAAAGCAGATGTTGGCTTCTTTATTGTTCTTGCCGCAGCTGTTTGGCATGCATCGGTGTTGTGATTTTAGGAAATAAATGGCATTCTTTGCAGGGAACATCTTTCACAATGACACAGGTGCTTTTTATGATGTTTGGATGGAGAACGTGCTCTCCTAAATGACCATATATTACAAGATGTAGACACACCGGTGGGATCTGACAAACGCATGGTTTGGCTTTATTGTCTTTGCGAAGCCAAGAAAAATGAAATAAGAGTGGCGGTTGACATTTGGGCTCAAATATACAACTTGGGTTTTTTAATTTGAGACCTCAACCATAAAGAGACCCTGTCACCATTTGTTTCATCAAATATCTTCCCATAAGAATATATGTGCACTTAATATATTTTATGACAGTTATTGACCTCTAAAAGCCTCTCTTGGATGTAATTCCGGCAGCTCCAGCAGGCTTAGAGCTGTCACTCAAGCGACCTTCTTCTTAATGTTTTTAAAATGGAGGAACCATTGAAATAACTTTCCGGTCTCAGGGACCCCCCCCCCCCCCCTATAATAGATGATGCTCATAGACCACTTTGTTATTAATGTCAGAGGGCAGACTGATTGGAGATGATAGACAGACAACAGGAACTCAAATAACCACTCGTTACACCCAAGTTATGCAGGATACCATCTCTGAACACACAACACATCCAACCTTGAAGCAGATGGGCTACAACAGCAGAAGACCACACCGGGTGCCACTCCTGTCAGCTAAGAACAGGAAACTGAGGTGGCAATTGGCACAGGATCACGAAAATTGGACAGTAGAAGATTGGAGAAATGTTGCCTGGTCTGATGAGTTTGGATTTCAGCTGCGACATTCAGACGGTGGGGTCAGAATTTGGAGCATGGATCCATCCTGCTTTGCATCACCGGTTCAGGCTGGTGGTGGTGGTTTAATGGTGTGTGGGGTATTTTTTTGGCCCACTTTGGGCCCCTTAGTACCAACTGTGCATTGTCTAAACACCATGGACTACTTGAGTATTGTTGCTGACCATGTCCATCTCTTTATGACTACAGTGTCCCCATCTTCTGATGGCTCCTTCCAGCAGGATAATGCCCCATGTCACAAAGCTCCAATCATCTCACCACTGGACAATGTGATCCCTGTACTCCAATTGCCTCCACACTCACCACATCTCATCCAATAGTAGACCTTTGGGGTGTGGTGGACAAATCTGCAGTAACTGTGTGATGTCATCACGTCACTATGGAGCAAAATCTCTGAGGAACGTTTCCAACACCTTGTTGTATCTATTCCACCAAGAATTATCTGCTCATTCTCCTCTGGACATCAACAAGGCATTTTCCTCCACACAACTGCCACTCACTGGATATTTCCTCTTTTTTTTCCCCACCATCCTTTGTAAACCAGAGAGATGGTGTGTGAAAATTCCAGTAGATCAGCAGTTTTTGAAATACTCAGACCAGCCCGGCTGGCACCAACATCCATCCCACGCTCAAAGTCACTTAAAACCCCTTCCCCATTCTGATGCTCGGTTTAAATGTCAGCAAGTCCTCTTCACCGTGTCTAGATTCCTAAACGCATTAGGTTGCTGCCATGTGATTGTCTGATTAGCAATTTGTGTTACCAAGCAATTGATTATATACAGAACATATATATTTCACTATAACCACCTCGTGATGTGTGTGAATAACAACTAAAATTAATAAAATTATACATTTTAAAAGACTATAAATCTACATGTGCCATTATGGCTTATTTATGGACTGTTTAATCACAGACTATGATTTTAAAATATCTATCACGAGGTGGTTATTTTGTAATTTTGAGACATTAGCGCTACTATTTACTGCAATGTACAGGGTAAATAATTTTTTTTTGCCTTTTTTTTTTTTAAGTGCCAGCTTTTTATTTATCTTCTAGATTGTAAGCTCTAACGAGCAGGGCCCTCTAGTCCCTCCTGTATTGATTTGTATTGTAAGTGTACTGTCTGCCCTCATGTTGTAAAGCGCTGCGCAAAACTGTTGGCGCTATATAAATCCTGAATAATAATAATAATAATAATTGCATTATCCTTGTCATAGTGGTGGTACTTCAAGTGTAGGCATTCATATTTTGTGGACCATCTGTTTTTATAATATATATATATATATATATATAACAATAATAAATGAAATGTATATAAATTTATATATATATATATATATATATATATATATATATATATATACTGTATATAACATAATAAATGTAATTTATATACATATATATATATATATATATATATATATATATATATATAAATACATTTAATTTATTATGTTATATAATAAACATAAATGTAATGTATTATGTTATATACAGTGTGTATATATATATATATATATATATATATATATATATATATATATATATATATATACTGTATATAACATAATAAATTAAATTTATATAAATTAGGTATTATAAAGTTATATATTATAATACAAAAATAAACAAGTAAAATATATATTTTTGAAAGCATTTTTAGTTTACAGCATTGCATCATTTCCTTGCACCTGTGTAAAACCTTTGCACAGTACTGTTTATATAATTAACAAAAATATATAAACATAAAAAAAATACAAAAAAGTGGGGCAGAACAAATAGAGAGCAGAGCCAACAGGAAGATAAACTGATTTAAAAAAATAAAATAAATAAATATATATATATATATATATATATACACGAGATATATATATATATATATATATATATATATATATATATATATATATATATATATATATATATATATATATATATATATATATATATATATATATACATAAAGTGATTAATATATATATATATATATATATATATATATATATATATATATATATATATATATATATATAAACTGATTTAAAAAATATATATATATACATATATTGTTATAAAGTTTAATGCAATAAAATCAACATGTTCATTTAATGGATGGTCAGGAAAAAAAATAAAAAGAATTGCACAAACATAACCTAATCTTCCAGTGAAAATGTGTTAATTTCGTTTCATTTGATGCAATTTCCAGTTTCAATAATGTTTCTGTTTATTTAGTTTTTTTTAGTTTTTTTTAAATGGACGGTATAGCACTCAACCCCACCCAAGCTAAGTTTCCCTCAATCAGGTGACCAAGCAGACATTGCGCAATAAGGCAGCTTGGTCCTCTAATGAGGAAAGTCAGTGTGTGCCAGGGTTTCTTAGGAAAATACTTTGCCTCCACGTGTACGGCCCATTTCTATGCAATGAAAGTCATAGTTCTGATTGCAATGAGCAGGCTGGGACTGCCGGCCTCCAAGAATTTCTCATGTAACAAGCATTTGTCGGTCCCCGGTGAGTAGTTGCACTGTACACTGTAAGTGTTTGTTTTTCTAGAGGGAATCCCAATTGCGTTTAATTAGGCTTGCTTAAAATTTACCAGCTTCGAGTTTTATTTGCAACCTGTGCGCTGACCCTATCCTACAGAGTTTTTTTTTTTCCATTCGACCCGCATCCCCGGCTTTTGGAACGTGCGCGAAACCTCACCGATCGGCGCTAGAAAAGGAAAAAAAAAAAAAAAGGCACGTTGATCGCTTTCCTAAGGCTTTACTCATAGAATGGGAAATATCGCGTTCGTCCTTCTGGGAACGCAGATTGCTTAAGTGTTTCTGAACGTATTTATGGCGGGTGGTTGCACGCAATGAAGATTTATTGGCCCTGGCAAGGCTTCTTGCGTGTCTGTTTCATGATTAATACACTTTGTTTTTTTTTTTTTTGTTTTTTTTTTACGCTCAGAGATTCGACAACGAGGTCCAAGCATTTGTCCCGCGAAGCTGCCAAGAGGACATTTCGAGCCGCGCCGTATCCGCTGAAACGGTAGCGCGGCTTTGTACGACTTTCACGCCAAGCTCTGCCAACTGGTGGCGAGGTGAAAATGACGCCATTGGCAGATGAGGAAAGGGAGAAGCTGGTTGAAATGGATGGGGAAAGATACGTAAACTGGATAGATTTTCTCATCTGCTAAGTATGTTAACAGGACAGTAAAACGCCACGTGACACGCGGAACACCAGACTAACAGCTGACGAGATTTATCCTGAGCTTTATTTGTGAAAATGGCAAGCCTACGTAGAAATTTTGTTGATGTTGTTCCAGATCCGCTGCTTAGGGGTCTATTTATATTTTAAAAAATTGCATTGCGTGTGAATTGGGCAAAAACAAATGTTCTTTAAGCTAATGTGGCCACTAGATGGAGCTATGAGAATCATAGGAAATGTATATGTCTGTGTAATAAGATATACAATGTAATCATTCTAGAGAAAGCTAGAGCCAACATGTTTCGGGGGAATTCCTCCCCCTTCTTAAGGGCTGAAACCTTCAATATGATTGGACTGGACGGAGAGATTGAATAAAAATGCCTATAATGAGATCTGAACCTTATAATGGGTAACTTAATTCAATCTCACTGCCAGACCAATCATAGGCTTCAGAAAAAAAGGGGGGGGGGCATTTCCCCTTGAAAAGGCGTTGGATTATCTTGATACTCTATATCAGGGGTCTCCAAAATTTCTAAACAAAGGGCCAGTTTACTGTCCACCAGACTTCACAGAGGCCGGACTGTGGCCAGTGGGAGTAGAAATTACCCTGGCATCAGTGGGATTAGACAATGCAAAAAAAAAAAAAAAAAAGCCCCTTTTAAGACCATTGGGCGGAAGTGACATTTGATGTCGCTTCCCCCATCCAATGGTGTGGAGCTGAGCAGGGGCCAACTTTCCCTCAATCGGCATCCAGCCTATGAGGGGGCAGGACCTGATTGTCTCAGACGGGATCGACGGCTCCAGTAAGCGGCGGAGAAGACCGGAGCACAGCGGGAGGAGGGGGGGGCCCTCTCCCGCCTCCGATAAAAGTGATCTTGTGGCGAATCGCCAGCAGACACCACTTTTATCTGAAAGAGGACCGCCCGCTGATGAAGAGGATACCGGGCTTATGGTAGCAGCTAGCTGCTGCCATAACAATTGTATTCCTCTTCAAACAGCCAACATACAACTGTGGTGGGCCGTCCTTAAGTGATTAAAAAACAAAAAAACACTTTAAAACTGAAGCGATATTTGCAGTACTAGTATAGCTTTGCTTTTACTATATTCTACTAAAAAAATACTAATATTAATAGCTGATAATATTATTCTTTTTAATATTGTTATTATTGCCTTGATTTCAATATATTGTAAAAAAAATCTAAATAAATTATTATTATTATTATTATTATTAGCTTTGCTTTCATTATATTTTATTACAAAATACTAATAATATCTGTTATTATTATTAGTTGTATTATTATTGATATTGTAGCCTTGATTTCAATATATAAAAAATAATAATAAATAATAATTATTATTATTATTATTATTAATAATAATATTATTATTAATACAATATATTGAAAGCAAGACTTAGCCCTTGTACACACGGTCGGACATTCTGACAACAAAATCCATCAGATTTTTTCCCGACGGATTTTGACCGAAAGTGGTGTTGCATACACGTGGTCGGACAAAGTTGTCGGAAAATCCGATCGTTCGGAAAACGTGATGATATTTCGGTCATTGCGACGGGACTACGTTGCGGCTAGTAGCCAATAGCTTTGGTCTCGTAATTTGATCTGAGCATGCGTGGCACTTTGTCTGATCGGAATTATCTACAAACGATCGGATAATGTTGTCGGAAAAATGTTATATCCAGCTCTCAAACTTTGTTGGTCGGACATTCCGACGGAAAAAGTCCGATGGAGCCCACACACGGTCCGATTATCCGACAACACGGTTCGATCGGAAACCTTTTCCGTCGGAATGTCCGACCGTGTGCAGTCCCGATATAGCCTTGCTTTCAATATATTTTTTAATAATAACAACAATAATAATAATAATAATAACAATAATAATAATAAGAAAAATAATAATGATTATAATTATTATCATATTACAATTGCAAACCCTTAATGAATTACATATATTTTGCTGAAGCACTGTGTTGTTATTTTAGCTGTTATTTTTATTTTATTTTTTTTATTATTATTTGTTTTTTTCCCTTCCCATCATTTGTTGGTTCTCAGTGTTGCCGCTTGGCGGTCACTTTCTGTTTTCATGCACTCCGCTGGTGACTACATGTCAATTCTCAGGGTGGGCTCCCCGATAGTGACAACCATGCCTGCAAAATTATACACCATAACCGGAAGTCCCTGAACAAGTACATTCATGGCAAGATATTTTATTAAAAGCTTTGTTTTTTTTAAAGGTTAAAAAAAAAAAAACCTCTTGAATTGACATCAACGTGTTAAAGGTTATATGAGATTTTAGTGGTTACCATCTACTTTAATGGCCTATTAATATAAAACTGCTTGTTCAGGCAAGCCACAGTGGTTACATTTGGCCCCTTAACGCTTCTACAGCGACGGCCTAACTTGGCTTCATCTCAGCTCTCCCAGCTCAAAGAGAGAGAGAGGGAAAATTAAATCCTGCGTGTCAGGGTGGCCTGATACTGGGAGATCATAAAAGTTTCAAGCTTCAAAAGGCCCAAATTAAAAAACAATAATAAAAAAATAAAAAAATCCATTTAACAAACATGATTTTTCTAACCATGGACCACAGCTCTGAACTTGTTTCCACTTTATTATATGTGAGTGTGAGCATTCGTATTAAAGTCAAAACTTTTTTTTTTTTTAGCTTGAGGTAGTCACTTGATGGTGGTGCCACCTTCAACGCTGTATCCTGGCCTAGGCTGACAAGGCCCAGGCCTAGGGCACCACTTTGCAGGGGGAAGCACGGAAAGAGTTGCACTGTTAGTGTAGCACCAGTCTTATGGGGCGGACTGGGCTGAGAGGCAAATTAGTCTAGCTCCCCCATAAAGCATCTGCATTGCTTCCAGTATGCAGACGGCTGGCATTCTGCAACTGTGTGTGGGAGGGGGGGGGGGGGGGGGGCACTTCTAATTTTGACTGTCCTGTCATCCTAGACCACAAACCTTCCTCACTGTGCTATGTTTTCTGCTGCACCATTGTCATGGTTATATCTTCTAAGCCCTTGTACACACGATCGGAGATTACGACAACCAAATCCGTCGGATTTTGTCCGAAACTGTTGTATACACACGGTCGGACGAAGTTGTCGGAAAATCCGATCGTTCAGAATGTGGTGACATTATTTCGTTACGACGGGACTATGTTCAGGCTAGTAGCCAATAGCTTTGATGTAGGAATTTGATCTGAGCATGCGTGGCACTTTGTCCGATCGGAATTCTCTACACATGATCGGAGTATGTCCGATCGGAGCATTTTGTCGGAAAATATTTCCGGCAAGTTGGAAAATTTGGTCCGACGGGTATTCCGACGGAAACAGTCCGATGCAGACCACACACAGTCGGAATATCCGACAAAACGCTCCGATCGGACACATTCCGTCGGAATCTCCGATCGTGTGTACAAGGGCTTAGTCCTCTCCAGTGGCGTAACTAGAACCTTCAGGGCCCCGATGCAAGAAACCATGAAGGGCCCCCCTGAACCCCAGCCAGGGCCCTTCCCTCCGAGTCCGGCGGTGGAACTCCAGGGCATGGTCACAGGTATGACCTTTGTGAGCCCTGTAGTTCCACCACTGGTATCAGTATTTTTTAATTTTTAGGTGCCCCATTGGGGGACTGTCCCTAGGCAGGATGGGGTCCCTGTCCCCAGAAGAGATGAGGTCCTTTTCTCCAGGGCAGATGAAGTTACTGCCCCTAGGTGAGAAGGGGTCCCTGTCCCCAGGGGAGGTGGGGGTCCCTGTGCCCACGTGAGAAGGGGTCCCTGTGCCCAGTGGGAGATGGAGGGGGTATGTAATGGTGTGTGGAGGATGGGGTCCTCTTACTCACCATGACCAAGCTGCAGGCCGCGCACTCATTCATGTTGGCCTGGGCTCCATCCAGTGTGCTGGACGGGTGATCAGCATATCTCCCAGAAATACCTTTCATCATCTGTGTATGACGGGGGAGGAGAGGGGCTGGCAGACAAGCCTGCAGTGTCCTCCGGGAAGCTCTCATAGGGCTGCACTGCATCTGTGTGCTTAAAGTTTGTTTACCCGGGAGAAGTATGCAGTGCAGTGTGGGCCGGACTCGGGGGGGGGGGGGGGACTCTGGCTGGGGAGAACAGACATCGGACTGAGCGGCAATGCATGGAGCAGGAGAGGGGTACTCTGAGGACACAGGTCATGCGGGGAATGCACAACTAAAGAGCGATAGTCGAGCATGGAGCTCTGCTAGTCACCCTCCACCTCCAGCCACCCGTGTGCATGGTGCACTGGTACCCCGAGCTGCCTATGCTGCTGCCGGCCATATGTAGAGGGGGCTGAATGGGCCCCCTGCATCACAGGGCCCGGTTGCAGTCGCAACTGCTGCACCCCCTATAGTTACGCCCCTGGTCCTCTCCATAAAAATATCAGAAATTTGTGCTTAAAGTAGAACTATAGGCAACGCTTTTTATTTTTTTTTGGATAGAATAAGGGAGGGTTATAGCCCCTGTCAGTTTATTTTTTACTATCCCTGTCCCATTGCAGAGATTTCCCTTCACTTCCTGCCCCATAGCCAAATAGGAAGTGAAAGGAAATCCATTGTCCCCACCCCCCAGGCCCTCAGAACTATTGACAGGCATAGAGGTTCAATGACAGTCTAGTTACAAGGTAGGCAAGGTTCAGAATAGTTGGGGTCTAATCCGTAGTCAAAAGGCAGAGAGTAGTTAACATCTGATCCAGGGTCATCAACGAGGGAATGCAAACAGCAGAGCAGGACAGACAAATATAGAGCTTGGAGCACGTGTTACAAATGCAACCTCACAAGCATGAGACTGTAGGCTTGGCTGGCCTAAATCAGGTTTGGTCTCCACCAAGAGACTGGCTACATCAATCACCTTGCAGGTGGATCGACAGAGAGAATATAGCACAACAAAAAACAGGATTCCACGCTCTGCTTGAGTGCTTCTGTCATATACCGCTTCCTCCAGTCTGAACATCAGAGGTCAGATATTATAGCTGCCTATTGCAACCAAGAACAAGGCAGGACTTGTTTGGCTACAAAGCAGGAACACATTTATTTGAAAAAAATAACACAGAATATATACACCACAGGTGGACACTCCCCTCCTGATCATATTACCCTAACACTACAACCTATACACAGGAATATAATTACAACAACTGACATATACTATAAGCATTACATTAGTTAGCCACCTGGATGACTGAGATGTCTCATTGAAGGTCAGACTTGTTAGCTCCACGTTTAGAAGGTACAATATACATTAACAAAAGTATAAACACAGAACACCTTCAGACAATAGCAGGAGACCTATTTTCATTAAACACATTATGGCAGGGGTCCCCAGACAGGTGGCTTGCTGATGACATCAGCATCTGCTATGAGTCCCACAGTGTGGAGCAGTCCTTGCTGGAAATGTGCCATCTAGGACTCTGGGCCTAGAGTCCCAAATTCTGTGTGTCTTGGGGAGACATGGACTTGAATCCAAAGTAACAAGACCACTACACGGATCCCCCCCGGTCTACATCTTCCAAAGAGTAGTGTTCCCTTAAATAGCAGGGCCCATAGTCAGTGGGTAAGAGGCTTGCTCCCAGTCCTCTCCAAAGGCCCCTGTCCCGGCCAGGTCTGCCAGTACTGGAATGAGACCAGCAGCTCTGACGGACCAGGAGCGCTACATGCTCCTGACAGCAATTGGTTTTATCAAGACTATGCTGATAATATCCCAATGGGGCATCTGGATGATATGAGGGCTGCTTCCATACACAGAGGAACTCCCACAAAACCATAATAGTTGGAGCACCACACCAAAATGTTGAAATCCAAAAAGAAGTATTAATGTAGTGAACATAACAGTCAATGTATTTTTGGGGCCCCACTTTGCATTCTTAATCAGGACTACAATACATCATATCATATTGTGGCCCTGATGAAGGGGGCAAAGTGTGGCCCCTGAAATGCATTTAATATTATAGGCAAGATAACACCACTTGATGAAGAAACTGTGAGCCAGGCCTTCTCGTCCAACATTGGTGCCTAACCTTACAAATGAGCCTCTGGAAGAATGGTCAAACATTCCCACAAGAGTTGAAGCTGTTATAGCTGTAAAGGGTGGTGCAACTCAATATTGAACCCTACGGACTAAGACTGGGATGCCATTAAATGTGGTGAAAAAGGCAGGCGTCCCAATACTTTTAGGTTGAGGTCAAGACTCTGTGCAGGCCAGTTAAGTTCCTCCACCCCAAAATCGCTCAATCATGTCTTTATGGACCTTGCTTTTTGCACTGGTGTGCAGTCATGTTGGAACAGGAAGGTTACCATCCCCAAACCGTTCCCAAAAAGTTGGGAGCATGAAATTGCCCAAAATGTCTTGGTATGCTCACACATTAAGAGTTCCCTTCACTGGAACTAAGGGGTCAAGCCCAACCCCTGACAAAACAACCCCCACAACATAATCCCCCCTCCACCAAATGATTTGGACCAGTGCACAAAGCGAGGTCCATAAAGAAATGGATGAGCGAGTTTGGAGTGGAGAAAATTGACTGGCTTGCAAAGAGCCCTGACCTCAAACTGATAGAACACCTTTGGGATGAATTAGAGTGGAGACTGCGAGCCAGGCCTTCTCATCCAACATCAGTGCCTGACCTCACAAATGAGCTTCTGGAAGAATGGTCAAAAATTCCCATAGACACACTCCTAAACCTTGTGGACGGCCTTCCCAGAAGAGCTGAAGCTGTTATAGCTGGTGGGCCAACTCAATATTAAACCCTACAGACTAAGCCCTTGTACACATGGTCGGACATTCTGCCAACCAAATCCATTGGATTTTGTCCGACGGATTGTGTCCGAAACTGTTGCATACACACGGTTGGACCAAGTTGTCGGAAAATCCGATCGTTCAGAACGTGATGACGTTATTTCGTTACAACGGGACTACGTTCAGGCTAGTAGCCAATAGCTGTGGTGTAGGAATTTGATCTGAGCATGCGTGGCACTTGGTCCGATCAAAATTCTCTACACATGATCGGAGTATGTCCGATTGGACCAGTTTGTCGGAAAATATTTCCAACAAGTTGGAAAATTGGGTCCGACGGATATTCCGACGGAAACAGTCCGATGCAGACCACACACACAGTCCGATAGGACACATTCCGTCGGAATCTCCGACCGTGTGTACAAGGGCTTAGTCTGGGAATGCGAATGTAAGCTCTATGAGCAGGGCCCTCCTGTCCCTTCTGTATTGTACTGTAATTGTGCTGTCCCCTCTCTACATTGTAAAGCGCTGAGTAAACTGTTGGCGCTATATAAATTGTTAAAAGTGGTTGTAAACCCTTACAAACCACTTTGACCTACAGGTAAGCCTAGATTAAGGCTTACCTGTAGGTCCAAGAAATATCTCCTAAACCTATATGGTTTAGGAGATATTTGCCCGAAAACAGGCACCGCTGTCTACGGCGCATGCGCCGTAGACAGCGGCGCGCAGGCGCACTGAGCGCGGCATTCTCAACGACGGAGCTGCCACGCGTGTCGGCTCCCGTGCGCATGCGCGGGAGTGACGTCATCGCGGCTTCACCGAATGACAGCGGCGGAGCTGCGAGACCCCACCAAGAAGATGGATGCGGCGGACTACAGGGGACAGCGGCGACTTCGCTGGCTCCTGTGTCAGGTAAGTGACACATAATGGGCTTCAATGCGATGCATAGTAGTCCATTATGCTTTGCCTTTGCAGGGAATGAAAGAGGAAGTAAACTCATCAGGGTTTACTTCCTCTTTAATAATAATGTGTACGTGGAAAGGCGGGTGTCCCAATACTTTTGGTAACACAGTGTATGTTTTAAGCATTGCACTTTATTACTATCTCACATCAATGGCCAACTCAAGCCCGAAAGTGACTGCGTAGCTGAAAGACAAGCAGAGCAGATGTGCTGAGGGCTCGGCTTGCTTTATATACACAGTGATGGCACATTAAGAGCCTCTGCTCCTCTGATGAAGCAGATAACGGGGGGAAACAATGCAGATTTACTGAAGATCAAAGCACCAGTGAAAGAAAACAAGAAAACAACCCTGACATGATTTGAACAAACACAGATCACTGATAAAATAAATGCAGAGAAGAATATTTTTTATTTTTTTTTATTTTATTATAGTAGAACAATCACCATGTTATAAAAAGAAACACGTAAACACAGCAAAAACCTTCATTTAGTCATTGTGTTGGCTTTTCCCCATTCTAACTGCTGCGGAACAGACAATGATTAGTACTGTCATCATGTTTAAACATGCTGCAGCTTTTCCCAAACCTCTTCTTGGGTATGCCATTACTTCCCAGCCGGCGCTCCAACTTATTGGCTTATTTGAATAATTCTTCCTCTCCCGATGCCAGGTACATCGCTACGTGGCCGTAAAACTATGTAAACAAACTCGCAGTCTCATTATGGTTGTGTTGTGTGTCCTTAAATCCTTTTCCAAAAATGTTTCGAAACATATCACGGTAAGCTTTATTTATATTTCCATATTTATTTTGAAGTCTACATATATTTAGGAAAAAAATAAATAAAAAACGATACATTTTTCTCTCTTTGCAAAATGTTTCCATCATAGCCATACTAGAGTATTGTTCTGTGTTGGCCAACTGATTAATGAAGAACGTTTGGGGTTTAAAGTGGCTTTAAAGGTTCAAGATTATTTACCAGTAGCCCCCTCCCCAATACTTACCTGAGCCATCACAAGAGCCTCAGCTCTCTGGGGATTCTCCCTTCTCATTGGCTGAGACAGCACTAGGAGCCATTGGCTGAAAGCCAGCACGTCCAGGAGGTCTCCATCAGAAGTCAACCCGGATGGGCTGGTCAGTGTACAATGTGGGATGACTGTGGAGCAGGGGTGGACTGACAACTCATGGGGACCCCCGGGGCAATAGGAGATTATGGGGCCCCCAGGCAATGCGAGATTATGGGGCCACAAGAGCCTCAGCTCTCTGGGGATTCTCCCTTCTCATTGGCTGAGACAGCACTAGGAGCCATTGGCTGAAAGCCAGCACGTCCAGGAGGTCTCCATGAGAAGTCAACCCGGATGGGCTGGTGAGTGTACAATGTGGGATGACTGTGGAGCAGGGGTGGACTGACAACTCATGGGGGCCCCCGGGCAATAGGAGATTATGGGGCCCCCAGGCAATGCGAGATTATGGGGCCACACAGTATACAATCAAACAGTATACACAGACGTGTTTCTATTGGCTGAGAAGGTACTGGAGAGGTGGGGCAGCTATAATCTCAGGATTTTTCAACCAAAAGGATGTCGGTAATGCCGCGTACACACGACCGGACTTTTCGAGGGACTAGGTCCGACAGACTTTCGACGGAGTTCTGACGGACTTTCCGAATGAACGGACTTGGCCACACACAATCACACCAAAGTCCGACGGATTCGAACGTGATGATGTACGACTGGACTAGAATAAGGAAGTTCATAGCCAGTAGCCAATAGCTGCCCTAGCGTCGGTTTTTGTCCGTCGGACTAGCACACACACGAGCGGATTTCTCGGTAGGAACTGGGTCCGGCGGAAAAATTTGAAACATGTTCCATTTCTAAAGTCTGTCAGACTTTTGCAAATCAAAAGTCCGCTGCAGCCCACACACGATCGAATGGTCTGCCGGAATCGTTCCGTCGGAACCTTTGATGTTGAAAAGTCCGGTCGTGTGTACGCGGCATTAGGGACATTTCAAAGACGGATGTAAAAAAAAAAAAAAAGATTTTTACATACTGTCCCTGGTTTTACTGAGGCTGGCAACCCTGATGGGGCCCCCTAGTGGCTCGGGGCCCTCGGGCAGTGCCGAGTGGCTCAATGGTCAGTCCGCCCCTGCTGTGGAGTCAGTCTTGGATGGGTATCTTTGTAGCAGTGTTAAAGATCAACACAGAATCTTTCAGATGTGTGCATTTTCATGGCATACCAATATATGCCCCCTTCTCGTCTGCATGAGCTCCCAGTATTGTCCAATTAACAAGTAGGATTGAGGTATCTTTTTCTAAGATCAGTCTATGCGACAAGCAATATACTCCTCCCTATGGGAGATCTGGCATTGCTTGGAAAGGATCTAGGTCAGTGATGGTGAACCTTGGCACCCCAGATGTTTTGGAACTACATTTCCCATGATGCTCATGCGCTCTGCAGTGTGGTTGAGTATCATGAGAAATGTAGTTCCAAAACATCTGGGGTGCCAAGGTTCGCCATCACTGATCTAGGTGTTGGGTTGTAGGGCTATTCAGGGGAATTTTCCCTTGTGAATCAACTTCTGTGCTCAACACAGAGCTGAGTGAATTATGTTCCTCTATACCTAATAAATGAGTCCTTACGTCCTTTCCTGAGGAAGCCGTCACGGCGAAACATGTTGAAATATTTGGATGTGATGCAAATATGTATGTGACTATAGTATTGCATTGTCAATAATAGGCAGTGTGTGTGTATACCTATGGCTAGGATTAAACTGTATTCATTACTTTAATATTTTCTTAATAAATATTTTGTATATTTTTTATATGAATTCTGTGTGAATTTCTATATGGTGCACCTTTAAAGTCCTATATCTCCCCAAAAAAAAAATCGCTTTATAGTTTCTAGGGATGTTGGTGCCATACTTACTACAATTAATTTTGTGCTGATCTCTGCCCATATCTTTGACCATTATTCTTTTGCAGTAAATGCAATTTTATCAAAATTTCACACAATATGTAATTCCACCTTGATCGGTGGTTTTGTCGTTTTCATGCACAATTTTTTCACAACTCTCATGTGACTGTCAAATTGCTTTTAACGAATGATCTTTGAATAATTTCTTGGCTGCTAAAAAAACCCCCATGAGGGAACTTCTCTATTATACAAATGTTTTGGCTAGACATGGGCGCTGTCATAAAAATTTGTTTTGTTTTGTTCTGTTTCGTATGGAAAAAAAATCGTATTTTGGAATTCGTGTACAAAATTCAATTCGGACGAAATACGAATTTTCGTTAGATTTGTAAACTTTTTGTTAAAATAATGCAAGTTCGTTATGATGAATTTATTATTGTGAGGGATTCCCACCATCCCTGTGCTTAGTTCCCGGGTCTGTACATTTGCTGTGCCCATTATGAGTGGTTCTCACCATCCCTGTGCTGAGTTCCTGGGTCTGTACACCTGCTGTGCCCATTATGAGGGGTTCCCACCATCCCTGTGCTGAGTTCCCAGGTCTGTACACCCGCTGTGCCTATTATGAGGGGTTCCCACCATCCCTGTGCTGAGTTCCCAGGTCTGTACACCCGCTGTGCCTATTATGAGGGGTTCCCACTATTCCTGTGCTGAGTTCCCGGGTCTGTACACCCGCTGTGCCCATTATGAGGGGTTCCCACCATCCCTGTGCTGAGTTCCCATGTCTGTACACCTGCTGTGCCCATTATGAGGGGTTCCCACCATCCCTGTGCTGAGTTCCCATGTCTGTACACCCGCTGTGCCCATTATGAGGGGTCCCCACCATCCTTGGGCGGAGTTCCCAGGTCTGTACACCCGCTGTGCCCATTATGAGGGGTTCCCACTATCCCTGTGCTGAGTTCCCAGGCCTGTACACCGGTTATGCCCATTATGAGGGGTTCCCACCATCCCTGTGCTCAGTTCCCGGGTCTGTACACCCGCTGTGCCCATTATGAGGGGTCCCCACCATCCCTGTGCTGAGTTCCCAGGCCTGTACACCCTAATTTCCAGCCCTAACTTTCCTTTTCTGAGACACAGCGCCAGGGATTGGAGTGTGGGCAGACACAGAGGGATAGGGGTGGGGGGAAGAGGTGCAGATTGTGCCCTCTCTCCTCTCCCGTCTGTATGTGTTTGGGGCAGGGGGGGGGTGTTAGTGTTGGCTTTGGGCAGTGTGAAAAAGAGTGTAACAGACACTCTCAGCTTAGACAACTGCAGCCAGAAACCCTGCCGCAAGCCATAGTCCAGTCTAAATAATGTGTCCGGGTTTCAGGCAGTCTGAAACCCGGACGCATGATTCCAAACTCGAACTGTCCGGGTGAATCCTGGACAGGTGGCAACCCTAGTACACAGCCGCTGTGCCCATTATGAGGGGTTCCCACCATCCCTATGCTGAGTTCCCGGGTCTGTACACCCACTGTGCCCATTATGAGGGGTCCCCACCATCCCTGTGCTATGCTGACTTCCTGGGGTTTTAACTTTTAGGTGCGTTAACTTTCCGTAACAATTACGAATTTTCGTTATAAATTTTGATCCGAAATTTGTATGCATAAAAAATTAATATGTCGGATTTGTACGGATGTATGAATTTCCGGAAATTCATACGAATTTTCGATGCGGACGAAACGTATCGCACACGTCTAGTTGCGGGGGTGTGCAGCACCTCTAGCTCACATATATGTGTTTTTCTATTCTAACAATAGAAGCCTTAGGGGCCAGCATAGGAAAGAAAAAGAGTCGATTTGCAGAGAGGAAGACAGGAGGGGTCATCAATAGCAGCGCGCATATGTTCTCAATACAGATTTCCTTTGAAAATGATAATTGTACATAAATAAAACAAAACCTTGTTTTATGCTAAACATATTAATGTAGACACCAATAATCAGTTAGCATTGATGGATAGAAGTCATTGATCATCCCCTCAAGAAGTACGATTATTGCAGCATAACTTTGGCTATTGCCTGGACCCCCCCCCCCCCCTCCACCTCTCTAAGACTGAACATAATAAATTAGGACTTTACATTCTTCTCCTGGAATTTCTGGAAAACTCCTCCAGATTAATCTCTTCTATTACACATCTAATATGCTTTCTATGGAGCCCCAGGAAAGTGATGATTAATTGAGTCTAGTCGAAGAGTCGCGTGTTTTGTATTGTCCGGGGAACATTAATAAAAAAAAATAATAATTCTTAAAAACTGAAAGAAATAAAAGTTACAAAAAGACTATAACCAGGAGGAGGGATGTCGATATATTTATTGCAATATTAATCATATAGGGACAGGCATTTAAAGCACGCTGCGTCTCCCATTGCTTCAACAAAACATCTAGTTTTGCACTGGAGTCATCGCTACTGGGAAAGGAAAGGTGGACTCTATGCCCTTGGAGGACCGGAGTGACGTCAAATGTCACTTCCGCCCTCCGGCCTTTTTTTTTTATTTTTATTTATTTTTTTATAAAATTAAATTTTTTAAAAAAAATTATTTTATTTTTATTTATTTATTTATTTATTTATTTTATTTATGTATTTTGCTTTTAAGTGTAAATTTGATATCTGAAGTCAAATAAAATTACTTTTTTTTTTATTATTATTTATTTATTTTATTTATTTATTTTTTTATTTTTTTATTTATGTATTTTGCTTTTAAGTGTAAATTTGAGATCTGAAGTCAAATAAATTTACTTTTTTATTTTTTTTATTTATGTATTTTGCTTTTAAGTGTAAATTTGAGATCTGAAGTCAAATAAAATTACTTTTTTTTATTATTATTTATTTATTTTTTTTTTTTTTTATTTATGTATTTTGCTTTTAAGTGTAAATTTGAGATCTGAAGTCAAATAAAATTACTTTTTTTTATTATTATTTATTTATTTTATTTATTTATTTATTTATTTTATTTATTTATTTATTTATTTATTTATTTATTTATTTATTTATGTATTTTGCTTTTAAGTGTAAATTTGAGATCTGAAGTCAAATAAAATTACTTATTTTTTTTTTATTTATTTATTAAGTTTATGTATTTTGCTTTTAAGTGTGAGTTTGAGATCTGAAGTCAAATAAAATTACTTTTTTTTTTTTTTTTTTTTTTTTTTTTTTTTATGTATTTTGCTTTTAAGTGTAAATTTGAGCTCTGAAGTCAAATACAATTACTTTATTTTTTTTTATTTTTTTTTTTTATTTATGTATTTTGCTTTTAAGTGTAAATTTGAGATGTGAAGTATTTTTGACCCCAGATCTCACATTAAAGAGACCCCGCCCTGCTTATTTCTATTATAATGGATGTTTACATTTCTTGTAACAGGAATAAAAAAAAATAAAAAAAAAATAAAAAGAACCTTTAAAAAGGACAGTGTAAAAATAAAAACGAAAAAGCAAAATAAAAAATAAGAAAAAAAGAATTTAAATGTAAAGCGCCCCGCCCCTCCGAGCTCGCACACGCGCAGAAGCGAACGCATACACAAGTCTCGCCGAGTTATATCAACGGTGTTCAAACCACACATGTGAGGTATTGCCGCGATCGTTGGAGCGAGAGCGATAATTCTTCTCAATCTTTATTTTATTAGAAAATGATTATACAAATAGACAAATATGCATACATTAATGGCATAATCATACCATCAAAATGTAAAAGATGATGTTATGCCAAGTAAATAGATACCCAACATTATTATTATACAAATAGACAAATTTGGTGTGACATAAAATATTGCAACAAGCTCCATTTTATTCTCTAGGGTCTCTGCTAAAAAAAAAAATATATATATAGAATGTTTTGGGGTTCCAAGTAATTTTTTTTTAGCAAAAAAATACAGATTTTAAACTTGGACTAATCGGACATCTAACTTTTGATAAACTTTTGACAAGTTTTTGGGGACCAGTGTCGCTAGTACAGTGATCAGTGCTAAAAAAAAATGCACTGTCACTGTACTAACGACACTGGCAGGGAAGGGGGGTTAACATGAGGAGCAATCAAAGAGTTAACCGTGTGCCTAGGGCATAGCTCCCAACTGTCCCTGATTTGGAGCAATGTCCTTCTGTCCCTCTTTTCTCCTCTTTTGTCCCTCATTTTGGTCTATATAGTTGTATATAAAATGCACTTTTTTTTAATCAAAAAGTGTTTCCCAGCGCTACACCTTTCATCTGATTTCTAAATTGCTGCAATTGTAAATCCCAAAAGCCAATATAAAGGAATAATAGTGGTAAAAAAAAAAGCACTTGTGGGTTTTTTTTTTTTTTTTTATAATTCTCCTTTAAAGCGGAGGTCCACCCTAAAGTGGACCTTCCGCTCAATGGAACCCTCCCCCCCCTCCGGCGCCACAATTTGCACCTTTCAGGGGGGAGGGGGGTGCAGGTACCTGTACAGTACAGGTATCTGCACCAACATCCAGCGTAGATTCTGCAGAAGCTACGCCCCTTTACGCAGAATCAACGCCCCTTTCCAAAAGTCCCCCGCTGTCTGCTGGGAAACACACGGATCCCAGAGACAGCGGGGACCATCCTTATTGCGCAGCGTGACTCGCGCATGCGCAGTAGGGAACCGGGAAAGCCGCAAGGCTCCACTTCCTGATTCCCATACCCAAGATGGTGGCGGCAGAACCCGAGAGACGATCGATAGATCGGCTTCGGGAGCCGACATCGCGGGCGCGCTGGACAGGTAAGTGTCATTATTTTAAAAGTCAGCAGCTGCAGTATTTGTAGCTGCTGGCTTTAAAAAAAAAAAAAAAAAACTGCGGACTCCCGCTTTAAGGGGGCGTGTCCTATGCCTGCATACTTTTGCTGATAGGTGTCCCTCATTCCCATCTCAAAAAGTTGGGAGGTGTGGCCTAGGGGGTGCGTGCTAACTGTGGGGGAGGTGACTTGACTGGAGGAAAACAGAGACCCATGTTCCTGCTTAGCAGAAACACAAAATCTCTATTTTCCCCCATCTGGCAGAACGGCGGCCTGGCTTGTTTTCTGCCTCCCCTCAGAATGATTGGCGGGTCTCAGCGGACATCGCATCCGCCGGACCCGCTGATTGGCTCCTGCTGTGTCCAGGCCCTAGACCCCGCGCATGACATTTTGTAGAGGTAGGTGATTTTGTGCAGGAGGGCCGCCCTGTCGTGGTATATCTGCGTGGGGTGGTCCTTATACCCTCCAAAAAAAATAAAAATAAATCGGGTTTTTGATGTTTTTTTGCTCAAAAATTTTGGCAAATGTTGGCAATGGGTGAAACTGGTGATGACAAAATTGGTACTTTTGGCAAAACTCCTGCTCCTGCTCTACTAGTTATATTCACCTTCACCCAGCCTCATGCAAGCCCCTGTAAGCACTCGCCAATACTACCCATTGACTTGTAGGGTATCCTTTCTCAAACTTTTTACCCCAGAGTAACCCCTAAAATAATTTAGGGAACCTTACTCAAACGAAGAGATACGGGACTTTTTAGGTGCCTAAAGAGAAGCTCCAAGCCCCTTCAGAAAAAAAAAGTAAAAATCACCAGCTACAAATACTGTAGCTGCTGACTTTTAATATTAGGGCACTTACCTGTCCAGGGATCCTCGTGATGTCCTAACCCGAGCCGATTCCTCCATCGGCTTCAGGTGCAAGCGCCGACATCTGTAGTATGGGAAACAGGAAGTGAAGGCTTGCCGCTTTACAGCCTGTTTCCCACTGCGCATTGCGTGAGTCGTGCTGCTCCTTGTGAATGGTACTGGTAATGCGTTCCGGGTGTTCCCCCGCGTTAATGTCCGCCTCCTGCCAGTGGAAAAGGGGGTGTTGCGTACCAGGCTGGAGGCTGAGGTGACAAGAGTGGCTTGTCAGCCCGGCGGCTGAGTGCAGAGTACCCCTGGAGTTGGAGACAGAGGGTGCTATGCCCAGAGATGCCCGGGTTGCCTGCCGGTGAATCTGTCTGATGGTTCCAGGAGCGGACACCCAGGAGCAGAGAAGGTGGTCACAGCCAATGATTCCCTGGAGGTACTGGCGGATCTTAACAGGTGGAAAAGCAGAGACGTCGTCAGAAGCCAGGCCGGGGGTCAAACACAGGAAGGCAGTCAGAAGCAGAGGCAGGAGGTGGAGTTGTGATCAAGCCGGGGTCAAACACAGAAAGTCAACCTGGAGAAGGCAAGAGCAGGTCCCGTGAAACAAGCTGGGTTCAGAGCCAGGAGAGAAGCCAGAGCAGGATCAGGGTAAGTCAGTAACAGGTAATCAAACAGGAGCAAGAAACACAGGAACACAGGATACAGAGCTGACAATAATCCGGCGCTTTATGAGAGCAATTGGAGTCCTTATATCGACGAGCAAAACACTGGTAATTAGCATGTTTTGCGTACGCACGTTAGCCGTCGCTAACGTTCGCTCACCGTTACGCGCCAATTGCTAATGCGCATGCGCGGATTTGCGCGGCCATAATGGATATTGGCATATCTGCCAGTTCTTCTGCGGGTTTCTTCCCTGACAACGGGTTTGTGGAGTGGAGCTCCACTTTAACCACTTGACATCCGCGCTATGGCCGAATGAGGGCCACAGCGCGGATCTGAATTCCCGGGAGGCCGTCGTATGACGGCTTCCCCTGTGCAGGCTGGCGCACGCGGAGCGCGCTGTGATCACCGAGTCACTGAGACTCGAATGATCACCGATCCGAGTAAGGGGCTGGTCCCCGCCCCTTACCATGTGATCAACTGCAAGCCAATGAAAGCTGATCACATGATCAAAACAAAAGCTCGGTGATCGTTTTTTTTTCTCCTCATGCTGGCAGCAGAGGAGAAAAAAAAGCCGATCAGCGGCTCATCTTAAAGGGACATCGTCCCGAAAAGAATTAGGCAATTATGCCTCATTTATGCTACCTATCAATGCCCACAAGTGCCACCTATCAACGCCCACAAGTGCCAACTATCAACGCCTACAGGTGCCACCCATCAATGCCCACCAGTGGTGCCAATCAGAGCCACCTAGAAGTGCTGTCTATCAGTGTAGCCGATCAGTGCCCATCACTGCCACCCATCACTGCCCATCACTGCCACCTATCGGTGCCCATCAGTGCCGCCTCATCAGCGTACATCAATGAGGGACAAAAATTACCCGTTTTAAAATTTTATAACAAAATTTAAAAAACTTTTTTTTTTTAATTTGGTCTTTTTAATTTTTTTTTAACAAAAAATAAAAATCGCACAGGTGAGCAAATACCAACAAAAGAAATTTCTATTTGGGGGGAAATTTTTTATTTCATTTGAGTACAGTGTTGTATGACCGTACAATTGTCATTCAAAGTGCATCAGCGCTGAAAGCTGAAAATTGGTCTGGATAGGAGGGGGGTTTAAGTGCCCAGTAAGCAAGTGGTTAAATAACAGTAATGTATCCAAATATTATGTAAAAGCATCAACCAGTTTATTCATAAATCGTTTTAGAACAGATTAAAATCAATAACAGTGTCACTTTCTCTTTAGGCCAAGAACGTCTTACAATGACAATTTCCATGCTACAATGATGTTACATTATATAGAAAAGGTTTGGGATTGGACAGTTTCCAGAAACAGACAATTGTCTCCAAATCTAAATGATGTTACATTCTCCACATGTTTCACCAAATATGTGGCTTCTTCCGGTGGACAATTGCTGTAGCGGTGTAAGGCTGTATAGAAATGTAGCGCCGGCTCCTGAATCTCAGCCGCTCCTTCGGGGGTCAGTGCTACAGAAATAAACATTAAAAATATATTATCCTTACAATCAACACTGTTACGTTTTCGGAAAGAGGAAATTGGGTACCTTGGAGGATGTTCCGCGCGCTTACCTACCCCGGTAACTGGGTTGATCTTTTTTCTCTCTGTATAACTATCGGGATGTGGTGCGTTATTTATTTATTCTCCAAGCTTGATCATGTAATTTGTCTTGCTCAAATTAGTTCATTAGGGGGTCAATGGCAAAAAAAAAAATACCCTTACGACCTACGGGCGCCGATGTGGGTACACAGGTCCCTATAATTCAGAGTTGGATCTCCTTACCTTGGCTAATTCATACTTGAGGTGCACTTATCGGTTCTCCTTCCTATTGCCCGGCCACCCCTTTTTTTCCCCCCTCATTTCTTTCCCTTCTCCCTTTTTGTCTCTGATCTTCTCCCCCTTGTTTCTTGGGCAACTTCAATTTTCAGGCATTAAGACAGAATTAGATTACAGAAGGACATTTCCAGGCTTGTAAAGGATCACATACGTGAACTAGAGGGTTCCTTTTTATTATATATCTGTCTGGAGCTGCTGGTAAATGTCATATATTTGAAGTATTACCGCGAAGAACTCACATTATCCATAATAACAGTCCCTGGCCTTTTCACCGCCAATCATTCCAGTAACACGAGCAGCGTCAGCATGAAATATATGTTTGTTACTGCGGGTCATAGTAAACTTGTTGGCGTGTAGGAAAAGAATGTGGTGCATGACTTCACGTGTCCTCTCCTGATTAGAGGAACATTTGGCTTTGACGTCTTTGGGGAATAAGGTCTCGCAAAATGTGGAAGTAATTTCTAACGCGAGGGAAGCGATCCCATACAAAACCCATACACGATGCAACCGAGACACGCAGAGAGGAGAGGCCGGCATTTATTAGGAATCAGAGTTTTCAAGGTGCTGTCAATCAAGTAAAACAAGTGGGAGACCCTGAGATCCATCATCGCCATGACTCTGCAAAGCTCTCCACTTCACATCATGGTGATGAGTCCTCGGGGCAACATCTAAATTGTCCATGGATGGTGCGGACTCCCGCATAGCTGTGTCGGGCCAATGGAAGGGTCAACGCTGATTCGCAGGGTCAAATATATTTCAATCTACGGGAGTAATTGCGCTATTAGAACATGTTATTTCCTTTAATAAACCCCAGGAAAATCAATCAAGTTAGCAGATATAACCTTGAACCTTTTCCCTTTCTCTTGCTGTTATGTAATCGCATCATCAGGTCCCCTGCCAGTTCACATTTCCTTCTCCTTCCAGATAGGGAGGTATTCCGAATCCAGGCTCTCCACACTGAGTTATATGAATAAGGATCTATCTATCTATCTATCTATCTATCTATCTATCTATCTATCTATCTATCTATCTATCTATCTATCTATCTATCTATCTATCTATCTATCCAGGACTGGTGCAAGGATTTTTGACACCCTAGGCAAAACCTCGATTTTGCCCCCCCCACACCCCCCCCCCCAGCTCCACCCCTGACTCCACCCGTTTGCCCTACCCATGCATACCCCACCTTTTTAATGACTGCTACCATTTTTTTAATGCAACACTTTGCTGGACCCATCGATGCAGCCTCACTATTGCCCTTCAAATGCAGCCTATCAGTGGCCATCAAATGCAGCTAATCAGTGGCCATCAAATGCAGCTAATCAGTGGCCATCAAAGTGCAGCCTCACCAGTGCCCATGAAATGCAGCTTATCAGGGCCCATGAAATGCAGCTTATCAGTGCCCATCAATGCAGCTCATTAATATGGCTTATCAGTGCCCATCAAATGCAGCTTATCAGTAAGGATGAGCTTGGGCATGTTCGCAAATGGCACGTGCAGAGCCCCGCCAGGAAGTCAGCATCCTTACTTACCAGTGCCCATCAATGCAGCCCATTAATACAGCTTATCAGTGCCCATCAATGCAGCCTCACCAGTGCCCATCAATGCAGCCACACCAGTGCCCATCAATGCAGCCTCATCAATGCCCATCAATACAGCCTTATCAGTGCCCATCAATGCAGCCCATTAATACAGCTTATCAATGC
Organism: Lithobates pipiens; assembly: GCF_037356315.1. Classification (NCBI taxonomy): domain Eukaryota; kingdom Metazoa; phylum Chordata; class Amphibia; order Anura; family Ranidae; genus Lithobates; species Lithobates pipiens. Next base: position 19,806,308 of record NW_027507764.1, on the reverse strand, counting down.
CCATCAATGCATCCTCACCAGTGCCCATCAATGCAGCCTTACCAGTGCCCATCAAATGCAGATTGACCAGTGCCCATCAAATATGAGGGCCAGAGATGGAGGACTGTCGGGGATGATCGGTGTGGCGGGAGGGACAGCTGCAAGCACCAATCTCCCTATATGGCATTTCAGCTGACAGCCGTGGGAAGGGAGAGGAGGAGAAGCAGCTGTCAGATGAAGTGTCATACAGGGAGATTGGTGCTTCTGCTGCACCGATCGTTCCTGACTGTCAACCAGGGGATCATCCATGTGTGCAGTGTGTGTCACAATCCCCCCCCCCCCCCCCCACACTCCCTCCCTGCACACATGGATACGCTACTGACTCAGAGATTGGCTCCAGCCCTGTATCTATCATCATCTCTCTCTCTATCCTCTCTCTCTTTCACTATCTATCTATCTATCTTTCTATCTTTCTATCTATCTTTCTATCTATCGATCTATCTGTATCTTCATTTTTGTCTTATATCCATCCATTATCAATCCTTTATAATATTATATCTACTACTATATTGTTATCCCTCTTCCCCCTATATGTCTCATATACACCCAGTTATCTACCTATCGATCTATCTATCTATCGATCTATCTATCTATCTAGGTGCCCAGATGGGGACTGGTATAGACAGTTGTTTGATTCTTAGATTCTGTGGCACGGTTCTATACTCTGTATGTGCTGGATAATGATTCCTCCATACACTTCCCTCCCTCCGTGCAGGATTTCCCACTTCATCTTAAATTGTGACATATAGCCTGGGTCCCTAAGACACCCCATACTGAAAGTCGGATCCAGATTGGGGTACTGATCACTAGGGAAGGAACTCTAAGCACACAAGTTCCTTCACTGCAGGGGCCTTCCACCACCTATCCCAAGTCACTACATTTTCTCAACTGGTTGGCTGCGATAGATAGATAGATAGATAGATAGATAGATAGATAGATAGATAGATAGATAGATAGATAGATAGATAGATAGATAGATAGATAGATAGATAGATAGATAGTCATTAGCAACAACAACATAGCCTCCTCTGGTTAGCTTGACCATTCATTCAGACACTGGTACTGCACCTTCTCTTCTATTGTTTTTTGTATTGTCTTGTCACCTTGTGTGACCAAATGTATATTACGCCTTGCACACGCCCCTTTTTATATGTCTGTATCTTCAGACCAGGCAAAGGTGAGTTAATGACTAAGGTGTTTAAATGAAATAGAACGTTAAAATTGACTCCTCACAGCCCGTCCATTCCTTTTACAAAGTGCAGGCTCAGTACCTCCTGTTGCCCCCTGCCCATTGAGGTGGTCATATCTTTTAATTGTAGAATAAATCCTAATGCCCCATACACACGGTCTGATTTTCTGATGGAAAATGTTCGATGGGACCTTGTTGTTGGAAATTCCAACCGTGTGTAGGCTCCATCCGACATTTTCCATCAGAATCTCCCTCACGCAAAATTTGAGATCTGGATCTCAAATTTTCTGACAACAAAATCCGTTGTCGGAAATTCTGGTCGTGTGTACACAATTCCAATGCATGAAATCCCATGCATGCTCGCAATCAAGCAGAAGAGCCGCACTGGCTATTGAACTTCATTCTTCTTGGCTTGTCGTACTTGTACGTCCCCGCGTTCTTGACGTTCATTTTTTTCCGACAAGATTTGTGTGACCGCGTGTATGCAAGACAAGTTTGAGCCAACATCTGTGGGAAAAAATCCCATGGATTTTGTTGTCGGAATGTCCAATCGTGTGTGCACAGCATTAGAGTTCACAGATCGATTGTACAGGTCCATGAGTCCATGTCCTGGATCCCCCGACTAGGTTCCCGACAAGGTGAGAACCAGTAACAAAACACATGGAGCGACCCCAAATAAAGGCAGGCCCCTCTTGTGGCACCACCAAAAAAACCATAGTCCTCAGCCACTCTGCGGCCTTGCTGGAGCACGTGGAGAGCAGCCTCTGCCATGGAAGTACATTGTGGGTCGTCATAAAGTTGCGACATAGCATCAAAGAAAGACATGGCATGCATTTGTATGTCGTTTTCCTCCAGCAACCAGTGGGCCCAGGTCTGAGGCTCCTCTTGCAGCAGTGAAATTATAAACCCCACTTTGGTGGATTCCACTGAGAAAGTCCGGGGTTGCAAAGCAAAATACAGTTGGCATGCATTGCGGAAGGCCCAAAACTTGCTGCGCTCCCCAGAGATGGAGGAGCTGGACATATCTCATCAATCATTCACCCCATGCATCACAGACATGAGACTGGGCAACATTATCTCATTTTATGGATCCCGTAGATGGGGTCACGGTCTTTCTCTATTTATATCTGGTCCTCCTGGCTGCTTAACCTGCCAACCCTTGCACATTCTGGGTTGCTGTCCTGGTCCTTCGGCTTCCTGAGCTTAATGACGCATTCCTGACACAGGCCAGGCCTCCAGGCATTGTACAAAGCAGTGTTGTGGTGTGCTGCGACACGTCTTTCTCGGAGTATCTTTTCAGCACTTGGTGAAATATTTACAATTTGCTGTGTTTTTTCCTTCTGGAGGAGCTGTGTAAATGGAGTTGACGCATTAGTCTCTAGGTAGAGGTCTGTGCTTTCTTTGCCCACTTGGGAGAAAAGTTGTGAGCTTTGTTTGGACAGCTGCGAAGGCAGCTCATAGTGTTCCTCCACCGAACGTCCTCCATCTCTCCAGCGCTCTCCATCTGCATGCTCAAGTCAACCATTGCTGGAATGGCGGAGGGGGGATGTATTTTATAATTTAAATATTATCAAGGGTATGCGTTTTTTTCTTATTTTTTTTTTCTAGACAGATGCCTGTCTTTTTTTTTTTTTTTTTTGCATGTTTTCTGGTTTTGGTCAAGCTTTCATTCTATTTAGAATACATTTTTCTGTGTTGACACCCTGCAGCTGCTGTTTCTATCTTTACAGACTAAAATGGTGGCATTGCTAAAAGACTTTGAAAAGCTTTATGAAGAAAATAAAATATAAAATACAAGGAAAAAAAAAAGAAGTTGCAGCCTAGGCACCCTATACCACAGGACATAGCCTAGGGTGGTATGGTCACCAGGGCACTTTATGCTCTCTACTGCTGTTACTGCTACTATCAGAGCCTGATAGGCAAAACTCCAACCTTCTCTTGTAATAATTTAAGCAAAAGCCAAAATAAAGGAGGTGAATAAAAACATCTGCTTGTGTCACTATGGCACGGACTGTGCCTCCATTGTTACTGGCTCAGTAGGCATTTATCAGGTTTCTGATGGCATGTTCCTGGTTGTGTCAGTAGGTGTTGCTGAGCGTGTCCCTGTAGACTTGTCCCTGGCTGTGTCAGTAGGTTCTGATCGAGTTTTGGTAGATGCAATTCTGGTTATATCAGAAGGTACTGATCAGGTTTCTGTGGACATGTTCCTTGCTGTTTCAGTAGGTGCTGAGGGTGTCTCTGCAGACTTGTTTCTGGCTGTGTCAGTAGGTTCTGATTGAGTTTCGGGGACATATTTCTGGTTGTGTCAGTAGGTTCTCATCAGGTTTCTGTTGACATATTCCTGGTTGGGTCAGAAATTACATAGTGTGTCTCTGTGGACATGTTCCTTGTTTTGTCTTTGTGGACTCATTTTTGTTTGTGTCTCTGTGATTTTTATCATGTATCTGCAGACAAATTGCTGCTTTTGTCAGTAAGTTTTAAATTAATCAAGGTTAATATGGTACTTATTGTGTCTCTATGAACACATTCCTGCTTTTTCTCTATGGTTTTGATTGTATCTCTGCAGCCAGGGCTGGCCCTACCATGGGACCCAAATGGACCATGGTTCCAGGCGACACTTAACAGGGGTGGCCGAATCCCGATCATAAGTCAGCGCAGAGAGCAGACTCTCTCAAGAAGCAGAGCAGAGTGGAGCGGAGGCTGTGCACTGTGCGGCGTGTGCGGTCTCTTGCACTGGCCTAGCAACCAGTGACGTCAGAGGCCGCATCCGCCCCAGCATTCACAGAGCCCAGCCTCCGCGCCAAGCAATTGGCACAGCGATCCACCCATCGTCTTCCATCTTCCTGCTTAACAGCGTGAGGGAAGGAAGGAAGGGCTGAGGAGAGCTGGCTATGCATAAGTGGGTGAGTAAATGGATTTGCATTAGAGATGGCCTTGCGGTTCACCCGGCGGTTGGTTCGCGGCAAATTTTGCTAGTTCGCGATTCGCCAAACCGGCAGACTTCTGGCTCTGTTTGAGCAGTGGACATATGCATTTACATTGTGAAGAACTTTGACCCATGATGACACATCCATCATGGGGCACAGGACAGCCAATTGAGACATTTCAGCACATGGACAATTGGATATTCCCCCTACCTTATAAATAGACCTGATCTGGCGGCCATTTTACATTCTGTCTTTTGTCAGTGTAGGGAAAGGACGCTGTGTGGAGCAGGGACAGTCAGTTTAATCACTAGCTATTACTATTAGGTCCACAAAGGTCCTTTTAAGGACTGGTATAGGTGTACAGTATATAGGGTTGTACATGCATAATATACTTACTTTCAAATATAGAAAGTATATTATGGTGCACAGCTGACTGCTGTGCTGCTGACCGATTCTGCAGCTGTCGTTTCTCAGTGTATGGAGGGACAGTTTGGTGTTTGGAGCAGGGACAGTCTGCAATTCACTAGCTACTAGCTAGCTGCTATTAGGTCCACAAAGGTCCTTTTAAGGACTGGTATAGGTGTACTATTTGGTGTGCAGTATGTAGGTGTGTAATACACGTATAAAATACTTGCACATATAGAAAGCATAGTATAGTGCATTTCCACTGTGCAGCATTGTGACTGCTGAGCGGTTCTGCAGTGATACTACAAAGAGTGTCAAACGCAATTTAAAAAAAAGTATTAAAACTGGTGTGATAGACCAGTTGCCCCCCAAAACGACTGATTCCACATACATTCTGCACTTCTCTAGAGACTTTTGTCACAGGGTCATTTAAAAAATGACAGGCAGAGGAAGAGGCAGGCCCTTCCTCAGGGGTGGTAGGGGTAGGGCAGGAGCAACAGGATTGAGCCAAAGTGGCAAATTGCAGAAGGTGTGTTCAATTACATCAAAGGATGCACCAGACTTGGTTGAGTGGCTCACTCAGCCTTACTCTTCTGCACCCTCCTCATCCTCTCGATCTGCACCCTCTTCTTCACTCTCAGCTGTGTGCACCCCAAAGACACTACCACCAACACCACCACCACCACCACCACCACCATATACCCTCCGCTTGAGTCACAGGAATTATTTTCCGATCCATCACAAGACATTGCTGATGCGCAGCCACTCTTGGCATTGGATTAGGAAGAGGAGGTAGCAACAAGCGCCACTCAGCAGTCTGACAACAGTACCCAGATCCGCCCAAGGAGGAGGTTGGTCCCTGCTGTTGCTGCCTACTCCGAGATCTCTAATTATAGCGGTGGAGAAGGTGACGTTGATGATGACGTGTCTAGTGATGTCACGTGGGTGCCCACAAGAGAGGAAGAGGAGGGGAGTTTAGAGGGAGATATGGACCAGCAGATAGGGAGGAGAAGCAGGCGGAACTTAGATTGCACAGGAGGGACAAAGCAGACTGCTAATGTATCAGGAGCGAGGCATCAACCATGTACGGTCACATCTGGCGCTCCCAGGATGCCGACACATGGCTCCGCAGTGTGGGCTTTTTTTACGTGTCCACTGCTGACAATAGTGTTGCCATCTGCAATCTTTGCAGTCAACGCATAAGTCGCGGTAAGCCCAACACTCACCTAGGGACGACCGCCTTAAGAAGGCACATGAGCTGCCATCACTAAGCCCAGTGGGAGCAACGGAACCCACAAAGCCACACTCCAGGCTCTCACTGTCCAGCCTCATCTTCTACTTCTCCTCTCTCCTCACAATTGTCCTCCACTCCACCTTCCATCATGCCGTCCTCACGTTTTTCTGGAAAAAGGCAGGCTTCCGTGGGCCAAATGTTTGAGCGTAAAAAAATGATGAGGCCGGATAACCCTCTTGCCCAACGGTTGACGGCTGGCTTGTCAGAACTGATAGCCCGCCAACTACTGCCATATAAACTGGTGGACTTTCGAAAATTTGTGGCCATTGGAACACCCCAATGGAAGGTCCCAGAAAGGAAGTATTTCTCACAGAAGGGCATCCCAGAGCTATATGGCCATGTTCAGCGGCAAGTGAATGTATCTCTGCCACACAGTGTCGGTGCCAAGATACATCTGACCACAGACACGTGGTCTAGCAAACACGGGCAGGGAAGGTATATCACTTTTACTGCCCACTGGGTGAACCTTCTGATGGCCGTCAAGCATGTAACCTGTGGCACCCATGTAGATTTGGTTTTACCACCACGGATTGCATGCAGGCCTGGCTCTTCTTCTCCTCCTCCTACTCCATCCTCCTCCCTCGCCTCCTCGGCTGACTCCTCCTTTTCTGCTGCTAGCGCCTCTTCCGCTGCGACGCCCAAGATCCCCAGAACCTATTCGACATGCCAGGTGTGACGTTGCCATGCTGTGCTGCGTCTGTTGTGCCTGGAAGCCAAGAGCCACACTGACCCTGCACTCCTTTCAGCTTCGCGTTCACAGGCAGATCAGTAGCTAACACCGCTCAATTTGACAGTTGGTAAAGTGGTGTGACAACGGTGACAATCTGCTTAGCGCATTGAAATTACACACGTGCCATGCATGGCACACGTCTTAAACTTGGTTGTGCAGTGATTCGTTGTCAAATACCCTGGGGTCCAGGACATCTTGCGGCAGACAAGGAAAATCTTGGCCCATTTCAGAAGATTTTACACGGCCATGGCTCGCCTTGCTGACATTCAGCGGCGACACAAGGAAGATGAGGAATTTGCAATGCTGGATGAATTCCCAGGGGGAGGCTACTCTATCTGAGACAAGTCAACAACAGGAGTCTGAAGAGGAGTCAGAGGAGGATGGTGCCGGGGCGGTTGAGGAGGAGCAAGGAGAGCATTCTTTTTTTTTTTTTTTTACAATATTTTTATTCAATTTTCAACAAAAGAAATTACAAAATCAGTATCTGACATTGTCGATGCATAAAAGCACAAGAAAATAATACGGAATAATGCAACTATAAAAAAGGGAGGAGGAAAGAAACAGTTGTACATGTGTAAAGCAGCAAGGGTAATTCAAAGGGTTACAGACCCAACCCCTCCAAGTAGTTATCCCGCATCTTGCTCCTAATTGGGGTCCAGAGCAGTATCTGAGCCCCCGTTATCCAATCCTCCCTTTTTTTGGCTTCAGTGCCACAGTACCTCCTAAATATATGACAATAAAAGAAAAAAAATAAGAAGGAAGAGGGGGTACGGGCACTTGTGTTTTCAAGTGCACTCATTTGAACGAAAATAGCTATAGTAAGAAAGGATAAAGAAGTAAGAAATAAAAAGCAAGAAGAGGAAAGAAGGAAAAAGAAGAGGAAGAAGAAGAAGAAGAAGAAGAAGGATGCACTCCAGTTCCCGGGGACCACCCCCCAGCCCTACATCAGAAGGACTCCCTTTACTCAGTTACCAGATCTCTAATCCAAGGTTCCCACACTCTATTAAACCAAGCCATTCTGTCAGCAAGTATTGCCGATAAGCGTTCATTCACCATTATCCAGGACAATTTTGCTTTAAGTAAGTAAAACGGAACAATTGGTGATTTCCACGATTTAGCTATGGAGATCCTCGCTGCCACAAAGATAAAAGTTATTAGCCTGCTCATTGGCTTTGAAGCCCCTTCTACGGGGCGTCCCAGCAGCGCGTGCAGGGGCGACTTGCGGAGGTTCACTCGGGTCAAAGAATATATAAAATTGTATGTGCGTATCCAAAACCGTCGCACCTTCGGGCACGACCACCATATATGGTACATTGTACCATCCGCATTACAGCCCCTAAAACACCGCGGAGACGCCCCAGGAGCGAAGGTGGCCAGACGGGCCGGAACCATATACCACCTCATCAACACCTTATAGTTTGCTTCAATCAAAGATGTGTTAATGAAAGATTTTGATGCACTTCGTATTACTTTGTTCCACTCCTCCATCGTCAAAGTGACGTGCATATCTCCTTCCCATCTCTCCATGTATGGCAATTTCTGAGAAGGGGGGAACAAAATATTGTATAGCCGAGATATGTGACCCGTGAGGCCGTCGTACGTCCTACAAATAGTTTCCATCGGGGTGTATGTGGTGAGTGCAGAAGTACGACTCAGTGACGCCAAAAAGTGCGCTATTTGAGTATAGCGATAGAATTCTGTCCTCGGAAGCTGATACTTTTCTTGCAGGGACGCTCGCGACAGAGCCCCCTTATGGTCACACAAGTCGGCTATCCGAAGTAAACCCTTGTTGGTCCACCATGAAAACTCTTGGGGGCGAAGACCCGGGGCGAACACCGGGTTGTTAAGCAAAGGGGCTAGCGGGGCATGTCCGGATCTGAAGTTATGGGTTGTAGTTAGCCTATCCCACAAATTTAGAGAGAAGGACAAGGTCGGGCACATCACCGTGGGCCGGTCCTTAGCTCTCATCCACATTAAGTGACTAATTTCTTTTCCTGGAAATTGAGAGGATTCTAGCTGCATCCAGAGCGGCCTGTCTCGATTAGTATGGAACCGAATTAATTGTGAAATTAGTGCCGCCTGGTGATATTTAAACAAATCCGGCATACCCAAGCCACCCCCCACCTTTGGTGTATACATCGTCCGTCTATTCACCCTAGGCCTTCCGTGCTCCCATATAAAGTCCAACAGTTTACCCTGGAACCTCTGAAGTTCTCGCCTATCAACAGAGATAGGTAGGGACCGGAACAGGTAAAGTACTTTAGGTAAGACTGTCATCTTAATGGAGCACAACCTGCCAAACCATGACGGAGAGTTATTCGACCATCGTGTAAGATCAGCAGAAATTCTTTTGAACAGTGGGGGAAAATTATGTTTATACAATGACGTGAGAGTAGGGGTCAGTGTGATACCTAAGTATGGTAAGGTCTTGTCTTGCCATTGGAATGGAAAAGAGCTCCGTAGAGCACGGACAATATGCGGTTGTAGGGACACATTAAGTGCCTGAGATTTGGAGTGGTTTACTTTTAACCCTGTAAATTTTGTAAAATGTTGCAATACCTTGTGCAAATTAGGTAAAGAGGTGACTGGGGAGGAGAGGAGCAATAAGATATCGTCTGCGAACAAGGCGCATTTATGTTCCCGTCCGCCACTTGTGACACCCAATATATCTGGATGTGCCCGGATTTTAATAGCTAATGGCTCCAAAGCTAAAATAAACAATAGGGGAGACAGGGGGCACCCTTGGCGGGTCCCTCTGCGTATATGTATATTTGGTGACTGGTGCCCTTTGATCATTAGATTCGCCGTAGGGGTGTCATAAATCATTTTAAGCGTAGTCAAGAAACTCGGTCCGAATCCATATTTACCCAAAATAAAAAACAAGTAATTCCAGGACAAGGAATCAAACGCCTTATGCAGGTCAAGAGAGACCAGTAGTGCTCCTCTCTGTCCCCCTCCATCCCAACCCGAGTTCAATGCAGAGATAAGATCAATGACCCGTCTGGTCTGATCTGGGGCTTGTCTAGTAGGGACAAACCCAGACTGGTCCGGGTGAATATAGTGTGCTAGGAACCCATTTAAACGTGTAGCCATTATCTTGGTCATTAATTTGAGGTCCACGTTAATTAAAGAAATGGGCCGATAGTTAGTACAATCACCGTGGTCCTTGTTTGGCTTGGGAATTACATGGATGTAAGCCCTATTCTCGTGTGGAGGCAAAGGGCAACCCCTGCGTAGCTCATTGTAGTAAGAGCAGAGGTAAGGAGTCAGGATCTCACTATATTTACGGTAATAGTGGCCCGAGAGGCCGTCAGGGCCCGGCGATTTAGACGGACGCAGGGATTTGATGGCCGCCGCTATTTCCCTCTCTGTAAACTCTGACTCCATTATCGCTGCATGTTCTCCCGATAACGTGGGGAGCGGTAAATCCCGCAAAAATGCTTCGGCCTCTTGTATATTAAGATCATTGGGAGAATCGTACAACTGAGAATAAAATGTGTAGAATTCCTGCACAATGAGCTGAGGGTTTTGGGATGCGTGGCCATTTGTAAGTCTCAATTTAGGGGGTGCTGGATTAAAGGGTCTTGGATTGAGCCTCCTAGCTAGTAGGGTGTTAGGTTTGTCTCCGAGAGAATAGTAGCGATGCCTATTCCATCTGACATACTTGTCCGCTCTGGTTGTGAGGCTCAAATTTAAAGCCAAACGTGCTGCGTCGATCTGGCTCCTAAGATCTAATTGCGGGTTGGCTTTTTGTGCCTGAGTTATGTCTAACAGCTCCTTTTCTTGCTGCTGAATCAGCCGGTCTCTCTCCCGTTTGGTTCTGGCAGATATTTGTATCAGCTTGCCCCGAACAGTGGCCTTATGGGCCGCCCACACTATAGAGGGAGAAGTGTCTTCACAGGGGTTGTCCTGAAAGTAGTGACGTAAAGTTTTTTCTATTTCGTCAGCAATGAGTGGGTCATTCAATAAAGATTCGTTTAATCTCCACGCGGTCGAGCACGGTCCGGCCCATAAGCCCCTCAGGACCACCTGGACCATAGAGTGGTCAGACCACGCTACAGGGATAATACTAGACTCCAAGACATGGGGGAACAAAGGGGACAAAGTAAACAAATGATCTATACGGGAATATGTTTTATGCACTGGAGAATAAAACGTATAATCCCTAACCGAAGGATGTACATTACGCCAGAGGTCGATGAGGTCATAACTGTGTATTAAACGAGCTATTTCGCAGCTGTGTTTTGGGGTATGTTTCAGAACAGGCTTCCCCAGATTAGACCTATCCAAGATCCGATCCAGGGAAGCATTACTGTCGCCCCCGAATACAACCTGGCCGGCGACATGAGGCATCACCACTTTTAACATTGCCCGGAAGAAAGATAATTGACCCGTGTTAGGGGCATAATATGAGAGAAAGGTGACTACGCTATCATCTATCTTCCCGACCACTAGAATATATCGACCTTCCCTATCCTTTATAACAGTAGTTGGGGTGAAAGGGACTCGTTTCGCGAAGCATATAGCCACCCCCCTTTTTTTATCGGGTCCACTAGACAGGAAAGCCATGGGGTATCTGACATTTAGGCATTTTGGGGCTGAGTTCCTTGAGAAGTGTGTTTCTTGTAATAATAGGACGTCCACCCTCATTTTATGGTATTGGTGAAAAGCTTTTGCCCTCTTGGTCGGGGAATTCAGGCCTTGTACATTATGTGTCACTATGGAATAAGTCAGTTGTGGGTTATTGGTCATGATGGTTTAGCAGGTTGTACTCACTGTATTGCTGTCGGAGGCGGACCCCGCCGAGGCCGTCTGGACTTCCCGGCTGGATCCTGTCCCGGAACCAGAGCGCATCCGTAGAGTAACAGGATAGAGAAAGAAAAGAGAGGAAAAAAGACGGAAGGTTAGCAATAGAACAATAAAAATAAAAATAGAACTCCTCGTTCATTGCCACCACAAGGATGACAAAGGTAACTAAAATTACTACTAAAAGTAACCGGCACACTGTCTGGCAGTGCACCTATTGGGGCACTAAGTCCCTCCTGTTTGTCGTGGAGTTGTCCCCACTAAAAGTGTAGCAACAAGTCCACCACGAGTGGCATGCGTCCTCCTCCGGCTCTAAAAAACACGGCCGTCGAAGGGGTCAAGCCAGCCCGCCGCCGAAATCAAGGCAACCTCAGAAAAACAAAAACAACTTAAAATTGGAGAGCTTAACATAAGGATCAGTCTCCCTCAAGCCATTCAGGAGAGGAAACCAATAAACTCGAGTATAATAATTCTCTAAGCAACCGTGAAGGAACACTCCCCCCCCCCCCCCCCAGAAGAATTAGGGATGACATAAAAAGGCCTAGAAGAAGCCATCACCTCCATACAGAGGGACAATAGCCTCGCACAGTCCGGAGGGGGGGGGGGGAGGAACACGCAGCAAATAATAAAACAAAACAGGAAACAAAACAACAAAACAAATACAAAAACCAGGGGAAAAACTCCCTGAAGAGACACAGGATAGCGTCCGAGTCCCAGTGAAACATCAAGTGCAATCTTGACAGGGCCCATCAGGGCCAATTTAGGTTAGAGAGGTCCCATGGCTGGTCAGGTGACCGACTGAGACTTCCTAGCCCTTGACCTGCCTTGTTGTAACCACAAAGGTGAAACTGGTCGACCCTCATCCACAGGGGAGTTGGAGGCATGAGGTTCCAAAGGAAGTAGGCCTAGATTCTGGAGCAGCGCCTCCCCAGACTGAAAGTCAGAGAAGGAATGGGTTTTGCCCTTATAGGCGAATGTCAATCTAAAAGGGAAAGACCATCGGTACTTGATACGGTGTTCGATGAGTTGAGTCAGAAGCGGTTTCAGTGTTCTCCTTTTTTGGATCGTCGACGGAGCTAGGTCCGCGAAAATCTGGATCGAGTGTCCCGCCATAGTGATATCACCTCTCTGTCTTGCTTCCAGCATGAGCCTTTCTTTAATCCGGTAAAAATGAGGTTTGACTATCACATCTCGCGGCAGTCCATCCGCTCTCGGGGCGGTCAGGGCTCTGTGGGCCCTGTCCAGCTCTAGCTGATGGGGGGAGATATCTGGTATCAATTCCTTCATCAAGGCGTGGATCGATTCTTCTAAGTTCGCCTCAGTCTCTGGGAGACCCCGTACTCGAAAATTGTATCTCCGAGATCTGTTCTCCAGATCCTCAATCTTTGCGTTCGCTTGGTCAAGTTGGTCCTGAAGAGATGTAATCATTTTAGAATTCTGGTTCACTCGCCTTACCGTACCATCCATTTTAGTTTCAATGGTGTCCAGCCGTTCTCCAATGTTTTGAAAGTCGGTTTTCATGCCCGTTGTGATTATATCACATGCTTTAGACAGTTCTTGTTGCAACAGGGCAGAAAATCTGGCCAACAGGACAGTGTCCCCTGAATATGCGGCTATAGGGGCGGGATGCTGGGCAGGCTCGTTTCCATTTTGACTCAACACAGCTTCAGCCATTTCGGCCATCTGCCTGTCTGTGGAGGAGGCCGGGGAGCCCGTGAACAGTATAGCGTGTTCAGGAGAGTCTGACAGGGGAGACAATTGAGGGTGTCCCCTCTGTGAAGAAAAAAGGTCCTCCTGGGACTGGGATGAGAAGGGATCCCTGTGGACTTCAGCCTGGGTGATAAGGCTAGAGCGGGGCAATGCTGTCAGTAAGCCCTGTCCACCTCCTCGTGCTGTGCCCCCCCTCTCCCCCTCCTGCATAACTGGAGGGGAATAAGCATAGGCTGGGTCAGCATCAGTCTCTCTGGGGTCCCGTGCTACCTGGGGTCGCTGGGTTTCAGCCTTAGAGCCAACTGTATTCTCCTCTCCCCGCAGCAGCTCAGCCTGTGTCAGGCGCTGCGGGGGGGGCTGTGGGCTGCTGTTCTGCTTGTCTCTCCTCCCGGGCGCCATCTTGGGTTGTTGTGAGGCCTGTGAGGTGCGGGGCTTACGGGTCTGCTGGGAATGCCTTCGTTTGCTGGAGCCGTTCCCCGTTGCCCTCCGCTGCATCCTCCGCTCGCGGGAGACTGGGACAAGATCCGACCGCGTTCCGGGCGTCCCCCCTCGCTAAATATTGCTGAAATTCGCCGGAGGAATGCGGAGCTGGATCAGAACATGTCCGATCGCGGCGCCGCGTGCATGCGCGATGGAGGAGAGCATTCTTTAAACCTTTCTGGGATCCCTGTTGTGCGTGGATGGAGAGAGGAGAACGAGGAGGACGACATTATCCTAGATGATGAGCAGGAGCCAGGCCACCACACTGCTTCCAGTCTAGTGCAAATGGGGGCCTTCATGCTCCAGTGTTTTAACAGGGACCCCCGTATAAAAAGCATAAAGGTCAAGGACCAGTACTGGGTGGCAACGTACTTAGACCCCCGGTACAAACACAAAATGGCGGAAATGTTACCACCGTCACAGAGGGCTGTCAGAATGGAGCACTTACAGGCCTTGCTTCAAGAAATGCTGCATTCTGCTTTTGCGTGCGCTGGCAGAGGAGGAATTCCCCACTCCCAGAGAAGGAGTTACGGGTACCAATCCAACAGCGCCTGCAAGAAGAGGGCGGTTTGAAGATGTGTTGGTGACTTCTGATATGAGGTCATTCTTTCAGCCGACCCATCGACAGGTGTCATCCGGATCCAGCATCAGGGAACGCCTAGACCGACAGGTGTCTGACTACATCGGGTTAACGGCTGATATGGACACTCTGAGAAGTGATGAACCCCTGGACTACTGGGTGGGCAGGCTTGCCCTCTGGCCAGAGCTTTGCCAATTTGCAATGGAACTGTTGGCTTGCCCCTCGTCCAGTGTCCTGTCCGAAAGGACATTCAGGGCAGCAGGGGGGATCGTGACCGATAAGCCCACTCGCCTAGCTCACGACAGTGTTGACTACCTCACATTTATAAAAATAAATGAGGCATGGATCTCGGAGGAATTCAACACATGTGACCAGTAGACCATGTATATGCATAACTCTATAAACTATTTATTTAATTTGGCACACGGACCTTTTTTCTGCCTTTGGCTCACTTCCTTGTACAAAAAAAGCACACCGTACTATATGCCCGTACCCTCCTGTTTGAAGAGGTTGAGCGGTGTCATATTTTTGGTTCCCGCAGCGAGTTGTTGGTATCAGTGCTGTTGTCAGTGCTCTCTATCTCGGTGCTGGTGTCTGTGCTCTCTATCACTGTGCTGGTGTCAGTGCTCTCTATCTCGGTGCTGGTGTCAGTGCTCTCTATCTCGGTGCTGGTGTGGTGTCAGTGCTCTCTATCATGGTGCTGGTGTCAGTGTTCTCTATCTCGGTGCCGGTGTCAGTGCTCTCTATCTCAGTGCCGGTGTCAGTGCTCTCTATCTCAGTGCCGGTGTCAGTGCTCTCTATCTCGGTGCTGGTGTCAGTGCTCTCTATCTCGGTGCTGGTGTGGTCTCAGTGCTCTCTATCACTGTGCTGGTGTCAGTGCTCTCACGGTGCTGGTGTCAGTGCTCTCTATCATGGTGTCAGTGCTCTCTATCTTGGTGCTGGTGCCAGTGCTCTCTATCACGATGCTGGTGTCTGTGCTCAGTCTCTATCGCGGTGCTGGTTTCAGACAGTGAGGGAGATAGCATCGGAGAAGCCAATCAGCAGGCAGTGCCAGCACCATGGCTGAGGATCAGCACTGGACTGGCACCTCTGGACCACCGCAGTTGAGCCCTACATAGGTGGGGGTAAGGGCCGGGCAGAGGGAGGGGCTCAAGCACAGGTTGGCACACTGGCACACTGGCACAGGACTGCGCTGCCCTGACTGTGGCATTGATCATCTCCTGCACCCCTTCATAGCCTGCTCTGACCTTGCCTCTCCTCCATGGCCTTCATGCGCTCCTGAATTGTCAAAATTTCACAGATAAAAAAAGAATGCTTGTCATTGTCGATCCCAGATTCACTTAATACTTTTGTTATGTCAGTGTCCATGTTGTGGGGCTATGTGTGCACAGCTAGTAAGTATTTTGTGGCTGAAAATATGATCTGGAGGTTTTTAAGGTTCGCCCGCCATTAAAGTCAATGGGGTCCGCCGCGAACCGCAAGCCGCATTGGCGGTTCGCGTTTGCGAAACGTCCCATTGGAAGTTCGTCCATCACTAGTTTGCATTGCTTAGAGCTGGATCACAATCTCTAGGGCTTTACTCAAGCGGAGGCCACTGATATGCTCTTCTTTTGGTTATGTGGTTTTCCTCTTCAGTTTCCTTTGGCAATGGGAAAAACACACTACCTGGAAAATTGGCTTTTAACTAAATGAGCTCTGGTTTGTGTTTCTGTGTGTGTGCCTGGGACTAGCTAATTAGATTGTAAGCTCTTCATCCTCATCATGACCTCCTACTCCTCCCACCTCTCCCCCTATAATAGCAGCCACACGTTGACCTGGGACTCAGATGGGCTCCACCTCGCCGGCATCTCCCCTCTACCGATTCATCCATCTGATCCTCATCATTATCAGTGCAGCCCGGTACAGCAGGACAGAACCAGTGTGTGTGTGTGGGAGCCAGAGAGAGATGGGCACCCCCATGGGCCGCTCCGAGCCCTGTCTCCAATCACCACATTATATATATATATATATATATATTCCTGGTTGTGTCATCAGGTTCTGAGAGAGTTTTGGTGGACATATTTCTGGTTGTGTCAGTAGGTATTGATCAGGTTTCTGTTGAGATGTTCTTGGTTGTGCCCAGGGGCGTAACTATAGGGGGTACAGCAGTTGCGACCGCCACTGGGCCCTGTGATGCAGGGGGCCCATGCAGCCCCCTCTACATATGGCCGGCAGCACCATAGGCAGCTAAGGTTACCAGTGCACCATGCACACGGGTGGCTGGAGGTGGAGGGTGACTAGCAGAGCTCCATGCTCAACTATCACACTGGCTGCTCTTTAGTTGTGCATTCCCCGCATGACCTGTGTCCTCGGCTGGCTCCTCAGAGTACCCCTCTCCTGCTCCATGCATTGCTGCTCAGTCCGATGTCTGTTCTCCCCAGCCAGAGTCCCACCCACCCTGAGTCCGACCCACACTGCACTGCATACTTCTCCTGGGTAAACAAACGTTAAGCACACAGATGCAGTGCAGCCCTATGAGAGCCGGCTCCCCGGAGGACACTGCAGGCTTGTCTGCCAGCCCCCCTCCTCCCCGTCATACACAGATGATGAAAGGTCTTTCTGGGAGATATGCTGATCGCCCGTCCAACACCCTGGATGGAGCCCAGGCCAACATGGATGAGTGCGCGGCCTACAGCTTGGTCATGGTGAGTGAGAGGACCCCATCCCCCACACACCATTACATACCCCCTGCATCTCCCCCTGGGGACAGGGACCCCTTCTCACGTGGTGACAGGGACCCCCACCTCCCCTGGGGACAGGGACCCCTTCTCACCTGGGGGCAGTAACTTCATCTGCCCTGGAGAAAAGGACCTCATCTCTTCTGGGGACAGGAACCCCATCCTGCCTAGAGACAGTCCCCCAATGGGGCACCTAAAAATTTAAAAAAAGTTAATAAAAAAAAAACTACTGATACCAGTGGTGGAACTACAGGGCTCACAAAGGTCATACTGTGACCACGCCCTGGAGTTCCACCGCTGGACTCGGAGGGAAGGGCCCTGGCTGGGGTTCACGGGGGCCCTTCATGGTTTTTTGCATCGGGGCCCTGAAGGTTCTAGTTACGCCACTGGTTGTGCCAGTGGGCAATGATCAAGTTTCTACAAACATGTTCCTGGTTGTGTCAGTAGGTTTTGACTGAGTTTCAGTGGACACATTTCTGGTTGTGTCAGTGGGTCCAAATTGAGTTTTGGGGGACACATTTCGGGTTGTGTGGGTAGGTACTGTAAGGGTTAACTTTAGTCAGAGAGTATAGCTTTGGTCTTTGTGCTTACCAGGAAGATGACTTAAAAAACCTACAGTGCTCTCTGCCTCTTTAGGGAGCAGGATCTATTGGTTAGGTCTGCTCATTGTACTCAGGTGCAGCTCAGTTGTTTGACTGTCCCCCACTGGTCCAATAGGGAGACATACTGGACATAGTGGGAGAGGACCTGACAAGTAAGTGCACATGCTTTTTTCACAGTCTTGTCGATTGGCAGAGGAAAAGAGTACATGTGCTCAGAGTTAGTTGAGTCAGGGGAACCAAGTCCAGGAGGGAGGGGGCAGCTGCCCTCTCCTTCGCGGAGGTGGACGTGCGGCCTTGGGTGGTCAACCCAAGGGCCTAGAGAGAGAGAAGCTGAACCCAGAGGTCCTGCAGAGAGGACCGGAAGAGAGACACCAGGAAGGATCTGATTCTGCCTACTGAAAGTACAGATCTGTGTCTTTGGAGCCTGTCAAATGAGTGCCACCCCTTCAGCTAGACGAGTCAGTGGATGGGTGTCAGTAAAGGGAATGCTAGAGAGAGTCCTGAAGATAATGTTGTGCATCAAGTCTGCTGCTAGTGAGAGCAAGAAGACTTAATTCCTCCATACATGTGGCAGTATGGTTAACCTCCCTGGCGGTACGATTATTTCAGATTTTAGGTGCTGAAAGCGGTACAATTATTTTGCATGAAAATTCTGTGTTTTATATTGTAGTCCTGTAATTTCTTAGGAATAACTCACTTAAAGCAGTCGAAACCAGAGTCTAGCAGACATCCCGGGTATGATAAAGTTTGAAAAATAAAATAATAAATTATAATATGATAAATAACTATAAATAATTATAACAAATAATAATATAACAATAATTCAATAATGTAATCAAATCAAAAACACTGAAATTTGCTCAGTTGCAGAATTGTCACTGTCATTACTTTTCAATATTTGATGACGGATCTCCCCACAAATCGCTATCGCTCAATTCTGCGAGTGATTCCAATCTATTATCGCTGTTTTCTAGCTGGTCTAAAATCACTTTTGATGTAAAGGGACAGTTTTGGTTGCTATGGACGATCTCCAGTTTCCAGGCATAAAGAACCGTTTTTATAATATAAAACTACATGCAGGACACTGGGCAGACCACTAGGGACAAAGGGGATGTGAAATTATGACACACAGCAATGCAATCTGTAAGATTACATTATACTGTATGTAATGTGTGTGTTTCACTTTTTGAATTTGGCGCCGTTCTCCGCCCCCGTGCGTCGCAACGCTCGCAGGGAACGGAGATCGGCTCCGTGATACATCGAGCGGAGGACAAGCCGCTCACAGTGCGGGGGGACATCGCTGGATCCAGGGGAGAAGGTAAGTAAACCCTCCCTGGATTCAGCGATGCGGTCCCGAGTCTGGCTCGGGGTTACCGCTTTTGGTACAAAATCTCCACCCCAAGCCAGACTCAGGAATACCGCCAGGGGGGTTAAAGCAGTGTGACTGCTTCCACAAATAACCTGGTGAGGCCTAGTGAGAGTTCTCCTTATCCATTGTGAATAGTTCCAGTTGGAGTATTCCACTAATCCCTTCTCCCATCCAAGTTCCAAAATAAAATTCAAAGACACAAATACCCTGGACTGGTCATTGGGTAACGAGCAAGTGGGAGCAAGGGTGGGATAAATGGAGACCCCTAGCAACCAGCTGCAGATAACCAAAGAGAGCAAAGGCGGCTCTCTAATTAGGCATATTAGGCGGTCGCCGAAGGCCTCGCGCTCACAGGGGCCTCGCGGCCACCTAGTTTGCCTAATTAAAGAGCTGTGTTGATGGCAGTTCCCCCCGCCATCAGCACAGTGCTGAGTCTGCTCACCACTACATGGAGAGATAGCGGGCTGTTTACCGGGTGATTGGAGCTCACTGATAGCTCCGAATCACAGCCAGGGAGAGTCACTCAGCTATCGCTGACACTTCCATCCTCCCCTCACAAGCCGGAGAGGAGAGAGAGCTGCTAATGCTGCTGCTCCTCCTCCTTCCGCCCACTTCTCCTGTCTGCCCCACTGACCCATCGGTGGATGGTGTCAGTGTCGGACCAAGTCCAGAAACTCCGGCACTGCACGCCACTCAATGAGGCTTCTCAGCTGTGCCAGTCTGTTCCTCCACTCGGCGCCTCTCTCCCCACCCGCCGTGGTAACCCTCTTCTGCTCAGCCGCTGTATACACCGTGAGGAGGGATCTGTAGAACCGCTCCACCTCTCAGCCCCCAACTTCGGCTCTCACGGTACCTTATTCCTGGTAAGGAAATATAAATGATGTAGATCTTAAATAGGGCAAAGGCTGCTGCTATAAGGGGGGTCTCTAAGGGGGGGGTGTCTCTGGGGGGGTACGCTGATGTAAGGGGTACCCTTCTTTCCTTTCACTCCCCCTGTACCTTGCCCACTTATTCTCCCTGTGTGCTGTGCCCTCCTGCTCCCTCCTTTACCTTACTCTCTTGTCCTGTGCCCACTTACCCTCCCCTGTACTGTACCCTCCTGCCCGGTACTGTGCCCACTTATCCTCCCCCCCGTGCTGTGCCCACCTGCTCCCTCCTTTACTATACCCTCCTGCCCCCTGTACTGTGCCTACTTACCCTCCCCCTGTGCTGTGCTCTTCTGCCCCCTGTACTGCCCCCTGTACGGTGCTAACTTACCCTCCCCCCTGTGCTGTGCCTTCCTATCACCTGTACTGTGCCACTTATCCTCCCCCTGTGCTGCACCCTCCTGCTCCCCCTGTACTGTACCCTCCTGCCCCCTGTACTGTGCCCACTTACCCTCCCCCTGTGCTGTGCCCTCCTGTCCCTGTACTGTGCACACTTACCCTCCCCCTGTGCTCTGCCCTCCTGCCCTCTGTACTGTGCCCACTTATCCTCCCCCCTGTTCTGTGCCCTTCTGCTCCCCTGGTACTGTACCCTCCTGCCCTCTGTATTGTCCACTTACCCACCCTCCCTGTGCTGTGCCCTCCTGCCCTCTGTATTGTCCACTTACCCTCCCTCCCTGTGCTGTGCCCTCCTGCCCCCTGTGCTGTGCCCACTTACCCTCCCCCTGTGCTGTGCCCTCCTGCCCCCTGTACTGTGCCCACTTACCCTCCCCCTGTGCTGTGCCTTCCTGCTCCCCCTGTACTGTGTCCACTTACCCTACCCTGTGTTGTGCCCTCCTACCCCCTGTACTGTGCCCCCTTACCCTGCCCCCTGTACTGTGTCCACTTACCCTCCCCTGTGTTGTACCCTCCTGCCCCCTGTACTGTGCACACTTACCGTCCCCCCCGTGCTGTACCCTCCTGCCCCCTGTACTGTGCCCACTTACCCTCCTCCCTGTGCCGTGCCCTCCTGCTCCCCCTGTACTGTTCCCTCTGGCCCCCCGTACCGTGTCCACTCACCCCCCTGTTCTGTGCCTTCCTGCTCCACCCTGTACTGTAACCTCCTGCCCCCTGTACTGTGCCAACTTACCTTCCCTCCCTGTGCTGTTCCCTCCTGCCCCCTGTACTGTGCCCACTTACCCTGTGCTGTGCCCTCCTGCCCCTTGTACTGTGCCCACTTACGCTCCCCCTGTGCTGTGCCTTCCTGCTCCCCCTGTATTGTACCCTCCTGCCCCCTGTACTGTGCCCACTTACCCTCCCCCTGTGCTGTGCCCTCCTACCCCCTCTACTGTGCCCACTTATCCTCCCCCCTGTGCTGTGCCTTCCTGCTCCCCCTGTACTGTACCCTCCTGCCCCCTGTACTGTGCCCACTTACCGTCCCACCCTGTACTGTACCCTCCTGTCCCCTGTACTGTGCCCACTTACCCTCCCCCTGTGCTGTGCCCTCTTACCCCCTGTACTGTGTCCAATGACCCTTCTTATACAGTTAATTTGTATCACTTGAATTATTTTTCCCATTATGGGTGTGAGTGGGGCCTCGTGCCTAAGTTTTGCCTAAGGCCTCACAAAGCCTAGAGCTGCCTCTGAAAGAGAGGCCTATATGACACACAGCATCTCCAATCTAGGTAAAGAGCCTGTGATCATCTGTATCCAATAACAGTGCCGGTAATCGGCTTTTCCTCTATTTGCGCTCCTGACAGTGGGGGTCTGCATGGATAATCAGTGCATTGATTATTAGTGCAGGGCCTTCAGGGATGCCAACAAGTGCTATCCCGTGCCCACCAGGGATGCCAACCAGGGATGGCAATCAGTGCCCATTTCAGGGATGCCAATCAGCGCCCACTAGGGATGGCAATTAGTGCCTATCAGTGGTGTGTGTCAGTGCCTCCTTATCAGTGCTGCCTACCAATGCCATTTTTCAGTGTCCATCAGTGCCGCCCATCAGTGCCCATAATTGCCCATCAGTTTTGCCTATCAATGCCCATCATTGCTACCTATCAGTGCCATCCATCAGTGCCCTCTATCAGTGTCCATCAGGGCTGCATATCAGGGCACATCAGTGTGGCATATCAGTGGCATCTCTCAGTGCCTATCAGTGCTGCATATTAGTGCCCATCATTGTCACCTATCAGTGCCCATCAGTGCCACCTATCAGTGCCCATCGGTGCCGTCCATTAGTGCTCTCTATCAGCGTCCATCAGGGCTGCATATTAGTGCCACCTATCAGTGCACACCAGTGCTGCATATCAGTGCTGTCTCTCAGTGCCTATCAGTGCTGCATATCAGTGCCCATCATTGTCACCTATCAGTGCCCATCAGTTCCGACCATCAGTGCCCTCTATCAGTGCCCATCAGGGCTGCATATCAGTGCCGCCTATCAGTACACACCAGTGCTGCATATCGGTGCTGTCTCTCAGTGCCTATCAGTGCTGCATATTAGTGCCTCATCATCAGTGCCCATCAATGCCACCTCATTAGTGCCATTTCATCAGTGCCCATCAGTGAAGGAGAAAAATTAATTATTTACAGAATTGCATAACAGGAACGAAGAAAACATTTTTTTTTTTCCTTTCAAAATTTTCGGTCTTTTTTTATTTGTTTAGCAAAAAATAAAAAAAAACCCAGCAGTGATTAAATACCACCAAAAGAAAGCTCTATTTGTGTAAAAAAATAAAAATAAAAAAAAAAAAAATATATATATATATATATATATATATATATATATAAATATATATAGGTACAGCGCTGCATGACCGTGCAATTGTCAATTAAACTGTGAGAGCCCATCAGTGGCACCTCATCAGTGTTGTCTCATCGGTGCCCATCAGTGAAGGAGAAAACGTACTTATTTACCAAATTGTATAACAGAAACAAAGAAAACCTTTTTTTTTTCCTTCAAAATTTTTACCCTTTTTTTATTTGTTTAGCAAAAATATAAAACCCTCAGCAGTGATTAAATACCACCAAAAGAAAGCTCTATTTCTGTAAAAAACAAAAAAAAAGATAAAAGCTTCATATAGGTACAGCGCTGCATGACCGCGCAATTGTCATTTAAAGTGTGAGAGCGCTGAAAATTGGCCTGAGCAGGAAGCGGGTGAAAGTGCCCGGAATTAAAGGGGTTAAACAAGAGTTTATCGTCATATTACGTAAACCTCCTTCTCTAAACCTTATATACAGTAAGATATGTCATTTTTTTTTTTTTTATGATTTTTTTTTTTAATTACTATGCAGTACACTCAATCTCTGTTTATTGAAAAGTTATAGTTGTAACTTTTAGTTAACAAAAAATTCTCGGTTATAAAGGACCATGAAGGCACACCCTGCGTACACGCTCACCGCAGCAGCTCAGGATATATCCGATGTAGATTTATGTCATTGCAAACATAACAAATATTCTTCAGGAGATCATTAAACAGCCACGAAAAAAAAAAAAAAATTTCCAAGCATCGACCTGAGCCAAGAAGGAGCGAAGGAGTTTTATGGCGAAATATTCATCATTGCGTCAATCGGTGGGGCGAGAGCGAATGTAAAGGTCTGATGT
Source organism: Lithobates pipiens (assembly GCF_037356315.1). Classification (NCBI taxonomy): domain Eukaryota; kingdom Metazoa; phylum Chordata; class Amphibia; order Anura; family Ranidae; genus Lithobates; species Lithobates pipiens. The sequence continues at coordinate 19,782,957 of NW_027507764.1, read as the reverse complement.
CAGTTTTTGCACATTGGAAATATTTCAGCCCCAGTCAATATGTCCATTCGGCTGTGCCAATATTTCACTTTAATTAAGCGTATGGCATACATAAAAAAAAAAAAAAAAGACCCAAAATTAAAAAAAAATAAATAAAAAAAAAATGTTGTCCTTATACAAAGTGTTTTAGAAGTTCTGAATCTATGAACGTGTATATTTACGGGTCACTTTTAACATATTGACAGGTGACATTTCAGACCGGGGACTGCTCCTTGAAAGGAACGTCGTTATTTAAAGTGATGACTCAAAACCACCAAAAAGGCCACCAGAGCCCGGTAAGCCGACATAAAAGATCGCTGGTGGTAAAGACAGACAGTCACAGGCTTTAATCCAGGTTCGGCGGAGCTGCCAGCCCGAGATGGAATCCTTTGCTTCACCGCCTGCCCCACCAGCTGGAAATAATTTGCACAAAGCCATCACCTTCGAGGGAAAAGTTGAGGACCCAGCGGGAGAGTCTAATTCATGGGCCTGCCAAAAATGACAAAGATGTATCAGCGCCCGCCGACTTCTGAGGAATATGAAGCAGGGGACCCGGCGGGCCGAGATGAGCTTTAAAACTGCCTTTTTCGGAGATATTTCTTTCTGTGTTTTAGGATTATGTCTACGGGATTGGAAGCAATCTGTTATCTGTTACTGGTACTCCATCAAAAAAATTTGTGTAAAGCCAAAATTCTGTTGGCTTTACACAAATGAGTACATTGGGGAAATTAGACGGTGTCTAAAAAAGCATTGCCTAGGAGTCAAGCGAGACATATATACAGAGGGATATATATATATTTATATATATATATATATATATATATGTAGAGAGAGAGAGGTATAGATATATATATATACATACTGTATATATATATATATATATATATATATGTAGAGAGAGAGAGGTATAGCGATATATATATATATATATATATATATATATATATATATATATATATATATATATATATATATATATATATGTAGCACTAACCCTCGAAGGAGCTGCTGGTTTTATTCGGGCTTACCGTTACCTCACCTGCTCGCCTCTTCATCTTAGGGGGGGGGGGTCCCGTGGAAAGTAGCCCAAATGAAGATATATCAGACACGTGGTCCTTTTTGAAGATTTATTTAGGGATAACACTAAGGAAAGACACAAGACACAGTCCTTCAATAGAGGGTTATGCCGCGTACACACGACCGGACTTTTCGTCATCAAAGGTCCGACGGAACGATTCCGGCAGACCATTCGATCGTGTGTGGGCTGCAGCGGACTTTTGATTTGCAAAAATCCGTCAGACTTTAGAAATGGAACATGTTTCAAATTTTTCCGCCGGACCTAGTTCCTACCGAGAAATCCGCTCGTGTGTGTGCTAGTCCGACGGACAAAAACTGACGCGAGGGCAGCTATTGGTTACTGGTTATGAACTTCCTTATTCTAGTCCGGTCGTACGTCATCACGTTCGAATCCGTCGGACTTTGGTGTGATTGTGTGTGACCAAGTCCGTTCATTCAGAAAGTCCGTCAGAACTCTGTCAGAACTCCGCCGAAAGTCCGTCGGGCCTAGTCCCTCGAAAAGTCCGGTCGTGTGTACACGGCATTAGAGCAGTGATTCTCAACCAGGGTTCCGTGGAACCCTAGGGTTCCTCCAGAGGTTGTAGGGGTTCCTTCAGCATTGGGCAATTTCTGCCTCTCAGATAAGTTCTCACTGACATCATTGATCTTTTTAGCTCTCTGTAAGGAGGTAATTCTTCCCAATGACCACAAGTGTAAGGACCGTTCTTCCCACTGACCATCACACTAATGTATCATGAGTTGTAGATCTCTAATTTTTAGCAAGGAGTTCCTCAAGACCGGAGAACTATTTTAAGGGTTCCTCTGTGTCGAAAAGGTTGAGAAAGGCTGGGTTAGAGGATAAGGGGAGTTTAGGCACCTGGTAATTGCGGGTAAGCCCTTGTACACATGGTCGGAGATTCAGACGGAATTTGTTCCGATCGGACCGTTTTGTCGGATATTCCGACTGTGTATGGTCAACATCGGACTGATGAGTATCCGACGGACCAAGTTTTCCAACTTGTTGAAAATTTTTTCCGTCAAAATGCTCCGATTGGACATACTCCAATCATGTGTAGAGAATTCCGATCGGACAAAGTGCCACGCATGCTCAGATCAAATTCCTACACCAAAGCTATTGGCTACTAGCCTGAACGTAGTCCCATCGTAACGAAATAACGTCATCACGTCAGATTTTCTGACAACTTTGTCCGACCGTGTGTATGCAACAGTTTCGGCCAAAATCCGTCAGACAAAATCCGTCGGACAAAATCCGACGGATTTGGTTGTCGGAATCTCCGACCGTGTGTACAAGGGCTTAGAGGTATCAGTCAGATCCAGAGGACAAACAGCTCCACAGACTGGATCCAGCAGTCACCGGATAGGATCCTCTCACTTGACCTAGCAGCCGATGAGATGCGCAACAAAGTCTCTGCCACAGACTTAACTGAACTTAGAGATTTTTGAGAGTTTTTAGGAAGAACTACCATACAGTACCAGATTCTTTCAGCCGACCCGGCGATACTGTAAGGATATTGATCCGGGTTGTGTCCTCAAACTGAGTTTCCAGGCTCCTCAAGAGACACCAGCCTTGCGCTCGGTCCTTCATTGGAAAAGTCCTCCCCTGGATCCTCCAGCTTTTCTTGGCTTCTCCCCACAGGCGAGCAGGGCCGTCTTTAAGGCAGGGCAAAAGGGGCAGCTGCCCTGGGCCCTGTCATTGTTGTGGGGCCCAAAGCAGTTGCCTCATACTTGCCAACTATCCCAGTTTACATTCTCTTGTCCCTTGAAGTTTTAGTCCTGTACTACTACTGATGCTGCCCAGCTCTGCCCTATTGTTGTGTACAGGTCACTCACCTGCAGACCTGTGTTTACATGTAAATACTGGCATTCATATGTAAATAGCTGAGGCCAACTGCATTGATATGTAAATAAAGGCAGCATTCATAGGTATATTATGCCCCCTGCAGTGAGGAGAAGATGTGCTGTAACCTATAGCAACCAGTGAGCAGTATTACTGTACAGCAATCTCTAGCAGCCAATCAACAAGCAGAAATGTGCTGTAACCTCTAGCAACTAATCAGTGAGCCTTAAGGAGTGCTGTAACCTCTAGCAACCAATCAGTAAGCAGTAATGATATGCTGTAACTTCTGGCAACCAATCGCAATCGCTGCCTGATCTGATACAGTAAACTGATTTTAAGTCTAGCTGCTATTTATTGTATGTCTTAGAGAAGGTGGAGAGCGAAATTGCATGGGGGGAGGGGGGCCCTGAGAAAATTTTTGCCCAGGGTCCAATCAATATTAAAGACGACCCTGCAGGCGAGACAGCACAGGACCACCCCTGGATCAGTAGGCCCCAAGACATTTCTGGGCCTACACTCTCAGTTTGTACTAATTCGTTCATCATGTTTATGCTTTTTATATGTGCTTTGTACTATATACCAAATTAATAAATACTCTTTATGCTTTTAGATTTATGTCATCAATTAAATATTATGTACTTACAACTCACCTCCACTATCCAATCGCTTCATCTAAAGTCCCAAATTACCCTCTAGTTTGTATACACTCTCAGTTTCGAAGCCTCGGGCCAGCCGGCCCCTGAGGCGCAAGACCATGCGACACAGACCCCAGGCCAGGAGGGCCCTGGGGTTGGGATCACGGACCCCCCAAAAAAATGGCGTTGGTACCTTAAATACCCTCTCCCAGAATGCACAGCAGGGAAACCACACCCACTGAACCATTTCCGAGCAAGAGGCGGCGTTCAATGCATCCAGCCTGCTGCATTTCCACACTTACCGGCAGTGACAGCGACACAGGGGCGGACTGACCATTCGGTCACTCGGTCACGGACCGAGGGCCCGGCCACTAGGGGGCCCCATCAGGGTTGTCAGCCATAATAAAAACCAGGGACAGTATGTAAAAAATCTATGTTTTTTTTACTTCTGTCCCTGAAATGTCCCTTACCAATACTTTTAATGTAAAAATCCCGAGATTGTAGTTGCCCCGCCTCTCCACTGCCTCCTCAGCCAATGGGAAAACAGTGTACCCGCCCCCTTCTTCAGCGCGGCTTATTCGAGATATGAGCAGGAGATGCCGACAGCTGGAGGAGAGAAGAAGAAGAAGGAGGGCACAGCCTGCAGCCTGATAGAAGGTAATCTAACTGAGCTGAATATATTATTATGAGTGATTTACCCTTGTCAGCAAGGGGGAGGGGGAGGCTGTGTTTGCTCAAGCAGGGATCTTCCTGTCTCTGAAGCAGTTAGATCATTTGTCTGAGGAGAAGTGAACTGCTTCTCGAGGATGTGCTGAATGTCTCCCCCCCCCCCATCTGTGCTACACCTCCCTACTCATTACCTTCCTACCAGTACAAAGGCACAGTCCCCTCCCATGCATTCCTGTGTCTGTGAGCTGCTGGGGTACTACAAGTCCCAGCATGCCAGGAGATGGAGGCAGCAGTGTGTTCCATCAGACTTTTTATAGTGTGTGTATATACTGTGTGTATATATATTGTGCAGGCATGTGTCTGTGTCTATAGTGTGTGTGTGTATCTATATATACTGTGTGTATATATATATATACTGTTCACTTGTGTGTGTATATACTGTGCAGGCATGTGTCTGTGTCTATACTGTGTGCGTGTGTATACTGTGCACTAGTGTGTGTGTGTGTGTGTCTGTAAGTATACTGTGCATCTGTGTGTACTGTGCATGCGTGTAGGTATACTGTGCATGCATGTGTTTGTGTATATACTGTGCATCTGTGTGTACTGTGCATGCGTGTGTGTATACTGTATGATCCATGTGTGCTCACTGCCGCTCAACAGAATTTGATCCAACAATCCTGTGCCCGTGAAAAATGCCCTTGTTGCCATTCGGAGCCATCTGATTGGTGCACTGCTGAGCTCAACCTCGGATCAGGCAGCAAGGCAGGTCTGGGTGCACACCTGTGCAGTGATAACATGGTGCACAGCTTTTATTCATATGCCCCACTGCCCGATCTGAGGTCAACCACTGCAGTTCACTATTCCGCTGACTCTACGACAGCACATGTGCAGTTCAGAGCCTGCAACATGTGGCTTTATTTTTTTTTTTAAAGGCCTTGCCCACCAGCTGCCTACCTCACCAAGCACCAAGGTGCAAAGGTGTGTGTGTGTGTGTGTGTGTGTGTGTGTGTGGGGGGGGGGGGGGATATTCATGGAAGGTGGCACTCTGGGGGCTCTGCCGTAGGGCATGTCAAAAGTGTCCAATCTGTCTGCCATAATGTCGCAGTCCCACCGCCATTACTAGTAAAAGAAAAAAAATTATAATAAAAATACCATAAATCTATCCCCATTTTCTGTAGACGCTATAACTTTTGCGCAAACCAATCAATATACGTTTATCGTGATTTTTATTTTTTAACAAAAATATGTAGAAGAGTACATATTGGCCTAAACTCTGGAAAAAAATGTGTTTATATCTATCCATCTCTCTATCTATCTTACTTTTTTTTTATAGTATAAAGTAAAAAATATTGCTTTTAAAAAAAAAGTGTCTGCCTTTTTTCGTTTATAGCGCAAAAACTAAAAATCCCACAAAAGAAAGCTCTATTTGTGGGAACTAAAGGACATCACTTTTGTTAGGGGAAATACCTCGCACGACTGCGCAATTGTCAGCTAAAGCGACGCAGTGCCGAATCGCAAAAAGTGCTCTGGTCAGGGAGGGGGTAAATACTTCCGGGGCTGAAGTGGTTAAGACTCTCCCATTGACCATGCCCATTGTTCGCCATGGTTCACTATGCATGCCACAGATCATCTCCCTGGTAGGGGTCCCAGTGCAGTATTTTGCCCAGGGGACCATGATGTTAAGGTAGCACTGCCCATGAGAGGCTCGTGGTGCCTTTACTGGGTCACCAGCTCTAGGTCTCCTGCCACCCTGCATGTCGCCGAGCTTGGTGCCCCTCCTCTAAAAAAAAAAAAAATGTCTGCCACGTGGCGGCCATCTGTAAGCCTGGGGGCCCCATAATCTCTTATTGCCCGGGGGCCCCATAAGTTGTCAGTCCGCCCCTGCAGCGACACCTATGGTCAAGAGGGAATCAGTGCAACCTAGCTGGACTGGTACAGAAACCAGAACTTTTGAAGAAATTAGTCTGAGCCAAACTACAGCTTCAGACAATTAAATTTGAAAAAGACAATAGCGTCTGCTCATCAGGAGCAGGGCGCTACATATATATATATATATAGAGAGAGATAGAGAGAGAGAGAAATCTATATATATATATATCTATATATATATATATATATATATAGATATAACTATATATCTATCTATATATAGATATAGATACAGTGGTGTGAAAAAGTGTTTGCCCCCTTCCTCATTTCCTGTTCCTTTGCATGTTTGTCACACTTAAGTGTTTCGGAACATCAAACCAATTTAAACAATAGTCAAGGACAACACAAGTAAACACAAAATGCAATTTGTAAATGAAGGTGTTTATTATTAAAGGTGAAAAAAAATCCAAACCATCATGGCCCTGTGTGAAAAAGTGATTGCCCCCTAAACCTAATAACTGGTTGGGCCACCCTTAGCAACAACAACTGCAACCAAGCGTTTGCGATAACGTGCAATGAGGCTTTTACAGCGTCCTGGAGGAATTTTGGCCCACTCATCTTTGCAGAATTGTCCTAATTCAGTTACATTAGAGGGTTTTCGAGCATGAACGGCCTTTTTAAGGTCATACCACAACATCTCAATAGGATTCAGGTCAGGACTTTGGCTAGGCCACTCCAAAGTCTTCATTTTGTTTTTCTTCAGCCATTCGGTGGTGGACTTGCTGGTGTGTTTAGGATCATTGTCCTGCTGCAGAACCCAAGTTCGTTTCAGCTTGAGTACACGAACAGATGGTCGGACATTCTCCTTCAGGATCTCTTGGTAGACAGCAGAATTCATAGTTCCTTTTATCACGGCAAGTCTTCCAGGTCCTGAAGCAGCAAAACAGCCCCAGACCATCACACTACCACCACCATATTTTACTGTTGGTATAATGTTCTTTTTATGAAATGCAGTGTTCCTTCTACGCCAGATATACTTGGACACACACCTTCCAAAGAGTTCCACTTTTGTCTCATCGGTCCACAGAATGTTGTCCCAAAAGTCTTGGGGATCATCAAGATGTGTTGTGGAGAAATTGAGACGAGCTTTGATGTTCTTTTTGCTCAGCAGTGGTTTTCTCCTTGGAACTCTGCCATGCAGGCCATTTTTGCCCAGTCTTTTCCTGATGGTGGAGGCATGAACGCTGACCTTAACTGAGGCAAGTGAGGCCTGCAGTTCCTTGGACGTTGTTGTGGGGTCTTTTGTAACCTCTTGGATGAGTTGTCGCTGCGCTCTTGGGGTAATTTTGGGCGGCCGGCCACTCCTGGGAAGGTTCACCACTGTTCCATGTCTTCGCCATTTGTGGATAATGGCTCTCACTGTGGTTCGCTGGATTCCCAAAGCTTTGGAAATGGCTTTATAACCCTTTCCAGACTGATAGATCTCAATTACTTTCTTTCTCAATTGTTCCTGAATTTCTTTGGGTCTCGGCATGATGTGTAGCTTTTAAGGATCTTCTGGTGGACCTTACTGTGTCAAGCAGCTCCTATTTAAGTGATGCCTTGATTGTGAACAGGTGTGGCAATAATCAGGCCTGGGTGTGGCTAGAGAAATTGAACTCAGGTGTGGACAACCACAGTTATAGTATGTTTTAACAAGGGGGGCAATCACTTTTTCACACAGGGCCATGATGGTTTGGATTTTTTTTCACCTTTAATAATAAACACCTTCATTTACAAATTGCATTTTGTGTTTACTTGTGTTGTCCTTGACTATTGTTTAAATTGGTTTGATGTTCCGAAACACTTAAGTGTGACAAACATGCAAAGGAACAGGAAATGAGGAAGGGGGCAAACACTTTTTCACACCACTGTATATAGAGAGATATAGAGAGATAGATGAGATGGCTTAATGAATGTGGTGAAACTTCACTTTGCAAAGAATACCCAAGGAAAATAACTAACAAAAAACATCCTTTTGCTTGTACATGTTTGGATGATGGAAGCAGGGCCATCTTTAATATTGATTGGGCCCTGGGCGAAAATTTTCTTAGGTCCCCTCATGCAATTTCACTCTCCACCTTCTCTGAGACATACAATAAATAGCAGCTAGACTTAAAATCAGTTTACTGTATCAGATCAGGCAGCGATTAGTTGCCAGAGGTTACAGCATATCATTACTGCTTACTGACTGGTTGCTAGAGGTTACAGCACACATTACGGCTCACTGATTAGTTGCTAGAGGTTACAGCACATGATTTACTGCTTGTTGATTGGCTGCTAGAGATTACTGTACAGTAATACTGTTCACTGGTTGCTATAGGTTACAGCACATCATCTCCTCACTGCAGGGGGACATGATATACACATGAATGCTGCTTTATTTACATATGAATGCCGTTGGCCTCAGCTAATTACATATGCATGTCACTGCTATTTACATATGAATGCCGTTTATTTACATGTAAACACAGGGTCTACAGGTGAGTCATCTGTACACAACAATAGGTCAGAGCTGGGCAGCAGCTATCAGGACACAGCACAGGACTAAAACCTCAAGGAACAAGGGAATGTAAACTGGGATAGTTGGCAAGTATGAGGCAGCTGCTTTGGGCCCCACAACAATGACAGGGCCCAGGGAAGCTGCCCCTTTTGCCCTGCCTTAAAGACAGCCCTGGATGGAAGTCAATTTGCCTCTAGTGTAGCGCCCTCTACTTTTAGATAGGCGCTTAGTGATGTTTTTCTGATAGTATAGGATATAGAGACAGGTAAATTTAGCCAGGATCCTACCGTTTACTAGGCCTGGTTGGTTATTTGGGGTTGGGAATGTCAGAATAGAAGGGGTTGTGACTGCCTACACTTGGGCTCAGGGATACCTCCTCTGCTTGACAGTGGATTGTACTGGAAAGAGAGGAAGGGGTGAGACCTGAGTGGCAGGAAACCCATGTGAGAGATCTGACCAATGGTTAATGTATATGGTCTGGAGGCAGTCTCTAATAAAAAGGGGGGGTCACAAGCTCTGGAGAGAGAGGTTCGAGGCTTAAGGCTCGGGAGTTCAGAGATCCCGGAGCAGGGTAGCCTGGAGGTGATTCCAGGGAGGCCGAAAGTCTGGCCCCTGGAGACGAAGTCAGCATGTAGCACTGGAGGAATACCACACATCCCACGCGGGGACGTGCGGGACAGCATGGGAGGAGGAAGTAGGAGCTGAGTGGAGGAAGAAGACTGGGGAATCGACTTTCTTTGAGTAGAACATGGACTGTTGATTGGGAGAGAGCAACGGGCGTGCAAACCCAGTGGAGCTATTCAGGAACTTCATACTGTGTATCCAAGGACCACAGTTTCGAGCACCTTCCAGTAGACTTGTGCACAACGGAAAATTTTGTTTAGTTTCGATTCGTTGTCATTCGTAAAATACATCATTTCGTTCTGTTGCATTCGTTATGTTACGTTAATACGTTTTCGGATAATTCGTTATTATTCGTAGAGTGTCGAATTCATTCGTTCGTATTCGTTGAAATTGGCTATTTATGTATGTATAGACATTCGTGATAATGATTCGTAGTTTGGAAAGTCGTTTGTTTATTGAATCTTTTAACACACACAATGACAACGTCTCTTCTCCTCGGCTCTAATACAATACAACACCCTTCTAACTCAGTTCTCAGCAATGCACTTTGACAGTAATCCAACCTCCGGCACAAAATTAATTAGCTGATTGGACTATAAGATTTACTTTGAGCTGACCTTTTGTTTCATTAGATCTTTAACAACTTCCCACCCAGCCAATGTACATATACGGCCGGGTGGGAGCTCTCTACTTCTGAGAGGACGTTCAGGAACGTCCTTCAGAAGGAGGGGGATCGCGCACGCGCGTGCCCGCGCAGCAGCGAGATCCCGATGTGCTCGTGTCACCCGGACACTGCGCATCTCGGATCGGCAGGAGGGCTCTGTGATTGGCCCTCCTGATCACATTACGGCCGTGTCCAATCACGGCTTTCATGTGATGTAAACAAACAGCCGGTTGCTAGGCAATCGGCTCTCCTCTCCTCACAAGGAAGTTGTCGCTGAGGAGAGGAGAGCAGATCGCTGCAGCCGGATGGTGATCAGTGAGTATGAGCTGTTTTTACAGCTTTTTACTAATTGATCACCAGTCTAGTGTAAACCTACAGTGTAAACACATGTCACCACAATACACATGTCACCACACATGTCCCCAAAACATACATGTCCCCAAATAATAAAAAGACATGTCCCCAAATAAAAAAAACACATGTCCCCCACATATGTCCCACTAAAATCACATGTCCCAATGATTATCTGCACACATATGTATGTGATCACCTGCACACATATGTACATGATCATTTGCGTACATATGTCCGTGATCACACAAACCAATTTATTATACACTTAACTGAATTTTTTTTACTAAAAAACATGTAGCAGAATATATTTTGGCTTAAATTTATGACAAAATTTGATTTTATTGGATTTCTTTTCAAATAGAAAAAAGAAAATATTGTTTTTTTTTCCAAATTTCCGCTTTTTTTGCGCTTATATCACAAGAAATAAAAAACGGAGTCGTGAATAAATACCACCAAAATAAAGCTCTATTTGTGCGAACAAAATGATAAAAATTTCATTTGGGTACAGCGTAGCATGACCGCGCAATTGTCATTGAAAGTGCGAGAGCGATGAAAGCTGAAAATCGGGCTGGGAAGGAAGGGGGCGAAAGTGCCCTGTATTGTAGTGGTTAAAGAATTAACGAATCATGTCGAATTCATTCGATATCATTTGTTATATTTCTTTCGTATTCGTTGTTTTTCGTTATTTTTTTATTCGGACATTCGGATGCATCCGAATGTCCGAAAGATGCAAAATTCGGCCGAATTTCGATTCGTTACGAAACGAATTGCACAAGCCTACTTTCCAGGACTGAGGGGAAGTTTGACAACACAAGTCATGGGAATAGGCAGTGTGGCCTGTGACTTGGAGGTCAACACCCACAGCGTTATTCAGAGTGATGTTTACCTGTCCATATTGGGAGTGCTACCTAAGAGAGAATTGGAACCAGGAAAGGATCGCTATAAGGGACTTAATTAACAAAGCCACAGATTAGTACCCTTTGACCTAAAATTGGGGTCGGATGGGGCATCTCATATACCCTATTGAACAGCCCACCAATTTATACCCAGAATAATTATAAAATGCGGAATCTTGACTGTTTGGTGTCATGTAAGTGCATGGGGGATCGGAAGCGGAGCAATCTGGTAAAAGGCAATGAACAAAATCAGCAGCCCCCATGGGGGTACCGTTACACTAGTAAATCTACCCCTATAAGTCAGGTTGGGTTCACACCATCGCTGCATGCCCTTTACAGCAGGGGGTCCGGTGCGTCCTGGTTCACCATTTCAGGCCCGATTTCAGCCTGAATTTTTGGTTGAATTCTGACCTGAAACAGACCAAAAGATATATGTGTACTGGCTCCATAGAGAGCCGCTCAAAATCTGCGGCTTTCCCTCATCCAAATAGGTGTGAACCCGGCCATAGTAGGATGTAAAACCAGGAAATGTATATAGATCATTAGATAGATAGACTGATAGGAGATTGGAAGATCTATAGATAGATAGATAGATAGATACATAAATAGATAGATAGATAGGTGAATAGCTGGATAGGTAGATTCAAATAGATAGATAGATAGATAGAGTGGCGGCTGGTGGTTTCTGCTTCTACCGGCCAATTGGGTCTTTGGACTCCTCCTGGCCAATGGGTTCTTAGGATGCCCGGCTAATCGGGCTTCAGGACATATTAATACTCTTTTGTCACACAACTGGGTGAGGCTCAGGGTTCAGTGCTCTGCCCCCCGAGACCACCCTTTTTTTAACCAATTAGAGCCTCAGGCTGTAATCATGTGCTTCAAAAAACAAAACAAACCCCCATTGGAATCCATGCGTCCGGCACCCTGCATGTAGATTAGGGGCCGGACGCATGGATTAAGATAAAGATAGATAGATAGAGAGATAGATCGATAGATCGATAGACCGATAGACAGATAGACAGATAGATAGATAGATAGATAGATAGATAGATAGATAGATAGATAGATAGATAGATAGATAGATAGATAGATAGATAGATAGATCAGTGTCTATGATAGAAATGTGCAGAATGAAAAAATGTGTTTTGTTATTTACATAAATTCGTTTTGTTACATTTGTTTCATTCTTTTAATTTGTTTTCAGAATTCGCTTTGTTTATTCGTTTTCAAATTAATTTACATTTTTTTAAATTCAAATTCGGATCAATTTGAAAAGTTTTCAAATAGTTTTCGAATTTGAAACATTTTCCAATTTCCCAAGCGAATACAATAGAATAGAAAATTAAGGAATAGAATTCTATTCCTTTACTTTCTATTCTATCTTATTCTCTTGGGAAATTGGAAAACGTTTCAAATTCAAATTTCTTCAGATTTTTTTTTTGTTATTTCAGATTCGTTTAAATTCGGTACTACTCTAATCGGGAAATTCTGATACATGCAAATTTCCGGAAAAATGTCTCGGAACTAAACGAACCGCGCATGTCAAGTATATGAGTATATGAGACAGCTATAGGGTAGAGGGATAGTAAAAGATTAGTAGATAGATTAATATAAAGATTGATAATGGATGAATATATAAGACAGAAATGAAGATAGATAGATAGATAGATAGATAGATAGATAGATAGATAGATAGATAGATAGATAGATAGATAGATAGATACTTAGATAGATAGATAAATAGATAGATAGATAGATAGATAGATAGATAGATAGATAGATAGATAGATAGATAGATAGATAGATAGATAGATAGATAGATAGATAGATACTTAGATAGATACTTAGATAGATACTTAGATAGATAGATAGATAGATAGATAGATAGATAGATAGATAGATAGATAGATAGATAGATAGATAGATAGATAGATAGATACTTAGATAGATAGATAGATACTTAGATAGATAGATAGATAGATAGATAGATAGATAGATAGATAGATAGATAGATAGATAGATAGATAGATAGATAGATAGATAGATACTTAGATAGATAGATACTTAGATAGATAGATACTTAGATAGATAGATAGATAGATAGATAGATAGATAGATAGATAGATAGATACTTAGATAGATAGATAGATAGATAGATAGATAGATAGATAGATAGATAGATAGATAGATGAATACTTAGATATATTATATATATTTGTGGAAAGAAAGAACTACAGTGGAACATTGGATTACCACCATAATCCATTCCAGGAGAATGCTTGTCATCCACAGCACTCACATATCAAAGAGAGTTTCCCTATAGCAGTCAAGGGAAACAAAGATAATTTGTTACACATCGACTTCTATTGCATGCAATACCGCATGTGGCCAGAGGTGGGGGGGAGGTGCCAGAGAGACTCGAAAATACTCGGAGACCACTCGGATGCACTCGGAAACCCTTGGAAAGGCTCAGAAACTCTTGGGAACTGAGTATTTCCGAGTGTTTCCAAATATTTCCGAGTGTTTCTGAGTGGCTCTAAGCAGAGGCTTGAATCCTGCTCATGTTGCAAAGCAACACTCGCAAAACCGCGTCGGGATTAAAAAAAAAATCATTTACAAGCGAAACGCTTGTTAACCACGTTACTCGCAATCCGGGGTTCCACCGTTTCAGTGACTAATCATAGTCATCTATTGAATATATAGAAAAAAGGAAACGTTGCCACTGCCTCCAACTGCGCAAATTGAGTGATCGGTTGCGGGTGAATTTATTGATCCATCACACATCGCCCGTACAGCTCTTATCTGAAAGCGGATTGGCTGATTTTCTGTTGAAGGGACACCACACAGATCCTTCTATTAAACCTTCCTGTACTCATTATATCTTCATAGTTCCTAATCATTATCGTACCGTATGTCCCCCCCCCCCCCAGACACGGCGGGGTCAGGAGATTCCACTTCCTTCCCAGTGGAAACTCTATTGAAAAATGCTGGTGTTGTGGTAATTCAAGGACACGTGGAGAAAGGGGGGGGGGGGGGACGATCGACTTTCGCCAAGCGGAGAATGTGGTTCAGCTTAACCGGCTGCGAGAACTTCAGAAGCCACAATTACTTAGAGAACAAAAATACGTATCCGAGACCAAGAATAAATAATTGCAGACATACAACACCTGGGAGTATTGTAGATAAATATACAGGGAGTGAGCAGGAACATTAAACTATAGGATGGCTCGAGAATTTTTGAAGCGCGTCCATGTAATATAAGACGTTCTTAAATGCTTAAATGTTTGATTGGGCGCTGGGATGGCACGGCGATCCGTCTATTATACTTCATCCCGAGACGTTACCATTCTCTCCCTTTTAAGCCAAGGAGTTTAGCATAATGGTTTTAGATGAGAGAAGTCAGCATTAAGAAAATCATAAAAAAAAAAAAAAAAAAAAGTTGAAAATGTTCCTGAAGATAATATATATATATTTCAAATGTCGCTTTATGCATTACCACGCCTGTCTGGACAGTATGGTCCTCCGCTGACTTGGCACCACCCACAGGCATCTCAACTCTTCAAAAACATACAAGTCTGAACCCAGCACAATTTTGCTTCAGACATCTGCAGTACACGGGATGTTTTTCCAGTCTATTGAAGTGTAAGAAGACAATGACTTTCCTAAGCCCTGTCTCTGCAAAATACTAACACTGACCCAGGGGACATGGAAAAAAAAACAGGGAGGGTCCACCTCAGGACTGAACTAACTAGCACCAGTGGCGGCTGGTGTTTTATTTTTGACAGCAAACACCCCCCCAACTCCTGGTCAGCCACCCTCCCGCCCGTACTCTCGGTTGGTCGGTCGTCCAGCCTCACACTCTAGGTTCCAGGCAGGCAGCGCTCCTACAGGCAATGAGCGGCGGGTGGGCATCTCCTCCTCCTCAGCATCACGGTGGCTTCCGATGTGCACCTCCTCCCTCCTCTTCCTAGGTTTTCAATAGAATCGCCTGTCCTTTCAGCCAATCGGGTGACGGGTCTCAGGACCCACTTCCTGATTGTTCGGGAGGAGGATCAGTGTGAGTGTAGTGAATATTTTTTGTGTTTCAGTTGTAAAGTTTTGTAAACAAGTATGTTTTCTCCTTCTCTGATGGCCACTGATGAGGAGGCACTGATGAAGTGGCACTGATGGGCACTGATGAGGTGGCACTGATGGACACTGATATGATGGCACTGATGGGCCCTGATGAGGTGGCACTGATGGGCACTGATGGGCCCTGATGAGGTGGCACTGATGAGCACTGATGAGGAGGTACTGATGGGTACTGATGGGAACTGATGAGGTGGCACTGATGGGCACTGATGAGGTGGCACTGATGGGCACTGATGAGGTGGCACTAATGGGCACTGATGAGGAGGCCCTGATGACCACTGATGAGGCAGCACTGATGGGCACTGATGAGGAGGTACTGATGGTCACTGATGGGCACTGATGAGGCGGCACTAATGGGCACTGATGAGGAGGTACTGATGGTCACTGATGATGAGGCACTGATGGGCACTGATGAGGTGGCACTGATGGGCACTGATGAGGAGGCACTGATGAGGTGGCACTGATGGGCACTGATGAGGTGGCACTAATGGGCACTGATGAGGAAGCCCTGATGACCACTGATGGGCACTGATGAGGAGGTACTGATGGTCACTGATGGGCACTGATGAGGCGGCACTAATGGGCACTGATGAGGAGGTACTGATGGTCACTGATGATGAGGCACTGATGGGCACTGATAAGGTGGCACTGATGGGCACTGATGAGGAGGCACTGATGGGCACTGATGAGGTGGTACTGATGGACACTGATGAGGAGGCACTGGTGAAGAGGCACTGATGGGCACTGATGAGGAGGCACTGATGGGCACTGATGAGGAGGCCCTGATGGGCACTGATGAGGAGGCACTTATATGCAGCAGTAATGGGCCTGCACAGAGTCCTGCCCTCAACCCAATAGAACACCTCAGTGCCTGACCTCACAGATGCACTTCTGGAAGAATGGTCAAACATTCCCATAGACACATCTCCTAAACCTTGTGGACAGCCTTCCCAGAAGAGGTGAAGCTTTTCTACGGTGGGCCAACTCAATATTGAACCCTACGGGCTAAGACTGGGATGCCATTGAAGTTCATGTGCGTGTAAAGGCAGGTGTCCCAATACTTTTGACAATATAGTATATATATATATATATATACAGTGTAAAGGTTAGGATTGTGTAATGTAAAAACCATTATACAGTATGTAGTACAGAGGTCAGAACTGTGCAATTTGCAACACAATATATGATGTACAGAGGGGTCAGGGCTGTGAGTTGTACAACGCAGTGTATAGTAGACATGTGCGATTCGTTTTGTACGAATTTCCAGAAATGAATACATTCGAAGGAATGCGAAATACAAATTTTTATGCACACGAATTCCATCCAAAATACAAAATTTTGTTTATAAATTTCGGAACCAAATTCATAATGAAAATTCGTAATTGTTAGGAAAAGATAACGAAGTTAAAACCCCAGGAAGTCAGCACAGCACAGGGATGGTGGGAACCCTATGGAGAATTTCTATGCTTACGTATTTTATACGAAATCCGTTAATGTTAACAAATTTCGGAATTTTTGGATCCAAATGAACAGAAATGTGACTGGTGTTTTGCTCACCAATCAGAGGAACTCAGCACAGAGATGGTGGGGGTCCCTCATAATGGGCACAGCAGGTGTACAGACCCGGGAACTCAGAACAGGGATGGTGGGAACCCCTCATAATGGGCACAGCGGGTGTACAGACCTGGGAACTCAGCATAGAGATGGTGGGAACCCCTCATAACAGGCACAGCGGGTGTACAGACCCGGGAACTCAGCACAGGGATGGTGAGAACCCCTCATAATGGGCACAGCGGGTGTACAGACCCGGGAACTCAGCACAGGGATGGTGGGAACCCCTCATAATGGGCACAGCGGGTGTACAGACCCGGGAACTCAGCACAGGGATGGAGGGAACCCCTCATAATGGGCACAGCGGGTGTACAGACCCGGAAACTCAGAACAGGGATGGTGGGAACCCCTCATAATGGGCACAGCGGGTGTGCAGACCCGGGAACTCAGCACAGGGATGGTGGGAACCCCTCATAATGGGCACAGCGGGTGTACAGACCCAGGAACTCAGCACATGGATGGTGGGAACCCCTCATAATGGGCACAGCAGGTGTACAGACCCAGAAATTCAGCACAGGGATGGTGGGAACCCCTCATAATGGGCACAGCAGGTGTACAGACCCAGAAATTCAGCACATGGATGGTGGGAACCCCTCATAATGGGCACAGTAGGTGTACAGACCTGGGAACTCAGCACAGGGATGGTGGGAACCCCTCATAATGGGCACAGCGGGTGTACAGACCCGGGAACTCAGCACAGGGATGGAGGGAACCCCTCATAATGGGCACAGCGGGTGTACAGACCCAGGAACTCAGCACATGGATGGTGGGAACCCCTCATAATGGGCACAGCAGGTGTACAGACCTGGGAGCTCAGCACAGGGATGGAGGGAACCCCTCATAATGATAAATTTGTCATAACAAACTTTTGTTCTTTTTACGAAAAGTTTACGAATCTAACGAAGATTCGTATTTCGTACGAATCCAAATTGAATTTCGTACACGAATTACGAAATACAAATTTTTTTCCGTGAGAAACAAAACTATTTTTTTAACGGTGCCCACGTCTAGTGTATAGGGTGCAGGGTCACGACTATATAATGCACGACACAAAGTCTATTGTACAAATGTCAGGACCATGTAATTGTAATTGTACAAAGCAGTGTATAAAGTCCTTGGTCAGGGTTATTTTATTTGCAACAAAGTGTATAAAGTGCAGTTGTCATGACAGTGTAATGTACAACACAGTGTTAGCCCTTGTACACGCGGTCGGAGATTCCGACGGAATGTGTCCGATCGGAGCGTTTTTGTCGGATATTCCGACTGTGTGTGGTCTCCATCGGACTGTTTCCATCGGAGTATCCGACGGACCAAGTTTTCCAACTTGTTGGTAAAATTTTCCGACAAAATGCTCCGATCGGACATACGCCGATCATGTGTAGAGAATTCCGATCGGACAAAGTGCCACACATGCTCAGATAAAATTCCTACATCAAAGCTATTGGCTACTAGCCTGAACGTAGTCCCGTTGTAACGAAATAACGTCATCACGTCGGATTTTCCGACAACTTTGTCCGACCGTGTGTATGCAACAGTTTCGGACAAAATCCGTCGGACAAAATCCGATGGACAAAATCCGGCGGATTTGGTTGTCGGAATCTCTGACCGTGTGTACAAGGGCTAAAAAGTGCAGGAGCCGGAGCAATGTAACGTACAGCACATAGTATAGATTACAGATATCAGGACTGTGTAATGTACATCATAGTGTATAAGGTGCAGGGTCAGGGTTATTAAATATACAACACAGAGTATAGAGTACAGATGTCAGGAATATGTCATGTACAACACGGCATATACAGCACAGCGGTCTGGGCAATGCGGCATATACACCCGGTCCTGCAGCGGGACACAGATGATGAAAAATAATAGATAACAGGATTTTAACCCAAAACTGGAGAAAAAAAAAAAGTTTTGGCCTTGGCCTTTAATATCAGTTGAAAAATGCAGTACATTGAGGTGACGTGATTGGAGCTCAGGAAGCAATTTGTGGTGACCCCCAACAAACGGGAGGCCATTGTGTGCAATATCCGGGGTCAGTGCAATGTGTGTTCTTGCTCTCTGGATGATCCTCTCCCACCTGTGGAGGTTTCATAGTCCACAATGTGATTTTGATATTTTCCTGTTTGGCAAACAATCCGTCCTCTTCCTGCCAGGAGAGAGGGAACAGCGGCGGCGGAGTCGGCGAGACGCGCAGGTCTGCTCCCCGCACCATGGGACGTACTTGTCCAGCATCTCACCGCCCGATATACACCGTAATATTGTGCTGGGATAGAGATAAGAAATACAAAGTCCTCCAGCTGTGTCACAGCCTTCAAGGAAAACTCCATCTCCCCATCTTCATAATCCTAATCCTTCTTCTGTAAGATCCAGAATGATTATTATTATTATAGGTTTATAATATTATTTACATGATGATGATAAATATTGTTATTATTAGTGTTATTATTATTATACACTATTTATATAGCGACAACAGTTTACGCAGCGCTTTACAATGTATAGGGGGTAACAACACAATACAATACAGTACAATACAAAATGTACAGGAGGTAGTGTTATTATTATTATGTAGCACCGGCTCCTGAAGAGCACGCACTATATGTTTTGAAAGTTAATGTTACTCCTAAACTGCAGTTTGGTTTGGGTACAATTGTTCCATATTTGGACATCAGCATCAGTCTCACTAGACTATAGGGTGTTCAGCCTGGCCACAGGGGGCGCTGTCTCTTCTGGCAGGCATGGAACCACAGACTGGTTGGGTGCTTTAAGGTTACCTTCTCTCGGGGCCCGCCCAGTGGGAGTGTCACTCTTGCTGTGCTTTCTGGGAGAGGGTACTTAAGATGCGGATGTCACGTGGTTCAAGGGTATGTTCTGACTCCATGGTCCTGGTCCTCCTGACCAGCCCCCAGGAGGGCTATGGCGTAGGGTGCGGATCCACTCGACTTTTTGTCTCGGGGCTGGCTAGCCCGAGGCAAGGAAACTAAAGAAGGATTCCGAGGTGGTCCGGTGCCGTCTCCGGTAGTTGGAGAGGCCCAGTAACTTCGTAGCTATCCAGGGGAGGACTCTTCAGAAGAAGGCCACGTACGGGTTGGCTTTTTAGCAAGAATCTGGTGGGGCTGAAGTACCTAAGTGAATCCGGTCTCGTGGGTATCGCCAAGCTGGCTGAAAGATCCAGGTATCACACGAGTGTTCTACAAGTTTTAGTTTCCTGAATTTTCTACAACAATGTCTGTGGCAGAGACTTGTTCCTGAGTTTAGCACCTTGTTGGCTGCTAGGCCCAGTTGCGAATGGCTATTCTCTGGATTAAGTCAAAGTAAACAAGTCCTTCATTATTGACTTTGACATTAAGAGTACCTGAACTTTCTTCCTAACCCTCTGATCCTATTTTAAGAGACTGTTCGTTGATTACGTTTTTGCAAATAAAAATCCCTTTAGGCGAATTCGTCGTCGGGCTCTAAAGTAACTGGGCCATCTACCACGGGAAACCCCCAGACACAAATCGAGAAGAAGAGTATAGCGGTGGGCCCAATCAGGCCAACGGCTCCTTCGGGGGTTAGTGCTACAATTATTATTATTATTATTATTATTATTATTATTGTTACTGTTATTATTATTATTACTATACTATTATTGTTATATAATTATTATTATAATAATATATAATTATTATAATAATTATAATATTATTAATATAAATAATACAGTATATAGCCCTGACATATACCACAATGCTGTACAGAGAACCCCAAGCCTATCACATCGGTCTCTGAACCACAGGAACTTACACATTGATGTCCCCTCATAGTCACACACTATTATTATACATGTACAGTATATAGCTCGGACATATACCACAATGCTGTACAGGGAACACTCAGTCTCTGAACCACAGGAGCTTACACTCTAATGTCCCCCCGCAGTCACACACTATTATTATTATTATTATACATGTACAGTATATAGCCCTGACATATACCACAATGCTGTACAGAGAACCCCGAGCCCATCACATCAGTATCTGAACCACAGGAACTTACACTCTGATGTCCCCTCACAGTCACGCACTATTATTATTATTATACATTTATATAGCTCTGACATATACCGCAGTGCTGTACAAAAAAAAAACAGTGGGCCAGTCAGATCAGTGTCTGCACCACAGGAGCTTAAACAGTAATGTCCTCATCCCATTCTTGCCCCGCTTTTATGCGGAGTGGTCATATGGAGCCTTTCAAACTCACTGGGATTTTGATTTTGAGACACTTTTTCTAGTTAGCTTAGTAGTCCGTTACCTCAAGTGTCAGGTTTCCATATGGAAAAGAGTCTTTCCTGTCGAGGTGGTGGTGCACGACATTCTGGGTGAGGTTGGGGAGATTCGGGGTCTTGAGAAGGACAGGGGGCGGGTGGGGTCCTGGACAAAGGCGTGGAGGAGTGTCAGGTCTCCCGTAGTTGCTGTTTGTCAGTCTCTGGGTGTGCGGCTTTCTTTCTGTCCTTTCACGTCACCTCGATTTTTATATAAGATTTTATTTTTGAAAAAAGGCCGCATGCATGGGTTATGTGTGTAATGGATTCTTAGCCTGAGGGGGTGTTTACGTGGAGTTTATGGCTTTGTTTAGGTTGGTATATTTTGTTTTTTCTTTATGTTTTTGCTATGCTGATGTAAGATATTTTTATTTATTTTGTATATATGTATATATTATGTTTGTAAGATTTCTAATAAACAAAAATGTACATGCTAATGTCCTTATCCCATTCCTTTCCCGATTTTATGTGGAGTGGTCATATGGAGCCTTTCAAACTCACTGGGATTTTGATTTTGAGACTTTTTCTAGTTAGCTTAGTAGTCCTTCACTTCGAGTGGAGTGCACAGTGTCAGGTTTCCATTTGGAAAAGAGTCCGTCCTGTCGAGGTGGTGGTGCACGACATTCTGGGTGAGGATGGGAAGATTTGGGGGCTTCAGAAGGACAGGTGGCGGTCGGGGGCCTGGACAAAGGCATGGAGGAATGTCATGCCCCATAGCTGATGCGTGTTGGGTGTCTCTGGGTGTACGGCTTTTCTTTCTGTCCTTTCACGTCCCCTAGATTTTTATAAGATCAAGTTTTCCCCAAAAAAAGGCTGTATGCATGGGATAAATGTGTAATTGTTTCTTAGCCTGAGGGGCAGTGATGGCCCATCCATAGGGGGTGCCCGGGCGCAGCCCCAATCCCCCCCGTAGTCACAAATTATTATTTTTTTAAATGGCCCCTTTAAGAAAAAAATAAGTCCTTTAACTAAGTGCACTGTGTCCGGGCGTCGGAGGCAGTGCACTATGGGAAGTGCCACGTCAATGCAATCACAAGATTGCAGACGTGGCGCTTCATTTGCGGGCTATTAACCCGCCTTGCGGCAAAATACAAAGCGCTGAATAACTTCCGCCTGTAAAATCACTGTGATTCTACGGGCCCTTCTAACTCCCTGTACTGTGCCCTATTGCCCCGTATTGTGCCCTCCTAACCCCCTGTACTGTGCCCTCCTAACCCCCTGTACTGTTCCCTTCTAACCCCCTGTACTGTGTCCTATTGCCCGCATACTATGCTCTCCTAACCCACTATACTGTGCCCTATTGCCACCTGTACTGTGCCCTCCTAACCTCCTGTACTGTGCCCTATTGCCTCCCGGTACTGTGCCCTCCTAACCCTCTCTACTGTGCCCTATTGCTCCGCCGTACTGTGCCCTCCTAATCCCATGTACTATGGCCTATTGCCCCCATACTGTGCCCTTCTAACCCCCTGTACTGTGCCCTCCTAACCCCCTGTGTCCTCCTAACCCCCTGTACTGTGCCCTTCTAACCCCCTGTACTGTGCCCTATTGCCCCCATACTGTGCCCTCCTAACCCCCTGTTCTGTGCCCTCCTGTACAGAGAACACAACCAACCATTCTTTACCAGAGGAGCTTATGCTCTAATGTGCTCTCATTATTGCTAGAAAATGAATCTGCCTGTTTTTGAGCACAGAAGCAGTTCTTAGCGGTGTTAGTTGAGGCATGTTATGAGAGATGTCAATCCTGTCCCCAAAATTTTATGTCGCCGGGGTGCTCAGCCAGGTAAGAGGAACACTGAGACGTCTGTATGGGAGAGCGGCTCCTGTGCAGGTACAAATGGGAAGCTAACGACAAACCAGCAACCCGCTTGGACGCCAGAGCCATCTGAGGTAGCCACGCCATAGCGTGTGCACCATTGCGCACACCCGTGCACTTTCGCAAACACTGGAGAGCCACTGCACGCACACGTGTGCCATTGCACACATGTGTGCGCCGCACCATCAGGCCACGCACATGCGTGCGTCGGAATGCCAATCCGTTGTGCTTGAGCGCAATAGCATGGCGAACATGGGTGGAAAAAAGTCCTTCTCTGACACCTATTCTGAGAGCGATCCGGTCCAGTCACATGATCTCCCCGGCGGCCGGCTTCAGTGAAGAAGAGACAGTCGGGTGTGGTGTGGATGGTGGCCCCCAGGCTCCTGATCCCGATTTTCAACAATTATTTATTAAATGGTGTAGGATAGTGTGTAAAAAAATCTTATAGCATTCGCTGAGTGCATATTGATTGTTATTTATAGTAACACAGAACCTGATGAAGTGGGGTTGGGGTTGGAGACCCTCGAAACGCGTCAGTTTTATCATATCACTCCCAGACCCTATTTTACATCAAAGAGTCAAGTCAACTTAAACTGATTCTAAAGGAAAAAATAAACAAAATAACAAAAATGTTATACTTACCTACTCTGTGTAATGGTTTTGCACAGAGCAGCCCCAATCCTCCTCTTTTTGGGTCCCTCGCCAGCAGTCCTTACCCCTCCCCCCTACTGAAAGCCCCCAATATTAAGCCTCAAGCACGCCCCACTGAGCTTGGCCCTGCCCCACCCCCCCTCCTCTCTTCACATTGGCTCACTGGCTGTGATTGACAACAATCCCGCCGCTGTGTGATCCAATGAGAGAGAACAGGGAGAACCGCTACTCCCATGCACATTGCTGGATCGAGATGATGCTCAGTTAAGTATAAGAGGGGGTTGGGATGGGAAACCTGTATCCAGAAGGTTTTTTAACTTGATGCAGAGAATGTAATAAGGTAAAAAAAAAACTTGAGCCTTTAGAACCATTTTAAAGCGGAGCTCCACCCTAAAGTGGAACTTCCGCTCATTGGAACCCTCCCACCCCTCCGGTGCCACAATTGGCACCTTTCAGGGGGGAGGGGGGTGCAGATACCTGTATAGTACAGGTATTTGCACCCACTTCCGGCATAGATATCCGCAGATTCTGCGGGTATTTACCCCACTTCCTGCGGGTCCCCCGCTGTCTGCTGGGAAACACATGGATCCCAGAGACAGCGGGGACCATCCTTATTGCGCAGCGCGACTCGCACATGCGCAGTAGGGAACCTGGAAGTGAAGTACATAAACCTCTGTTTATGTACTGAAAAAAATGATAAACATTTCATATGGGTACAGCATTGCATGACCGTGCAATTGTCATTTAAAGTGTGACAGCGGCGAAAGCTGAAAATTGGCCTTGGCAGGAAGGGGGTGAAAGTGCCCAGCGGGCAAGTAGTTATGTGGCGAGGGATGAATAATGACACGCTGTGCAACATATGTGAAGGATCTTCATGTATCATTTCCTTGACATTTTCTGAATGCATATTGATTGGTGTTTGTAGTTTCACAGAACCTGATGAAGTGCGGTTGGAGAACCACGAAACGCTGCGTCATTTATCGTATCACTCCGCCCCCCTCCGACCAGGCCCTATATCACATTAAGGAGTCAAGTCATATTAAGCGGAGGGGAATGAATAACAATGCATTGTGCAACATATGTGAATATCATTTCCAGGATATTCCCTGAATGCATATTGATTGAAAACTCATGAAACGCGTCTCAATTTATCCGATAGCTCCCCCTGACCAGTCCCTATTTTACATCAAGGAGTCATGTTAAGTGGAGGGGGGGAACAACTATATGCTGCGCAACATATTATGTGAAGGATCTTCATGTATCATTTCCATGGAATTCGCTGCATGCATATTGATTGTTAGTTATAGTTTCACAGAACCTGATGAAGTGCGGTTAGAGACCCACGAAACACGTTAGTTTTATCATATCAATCCCCCGACCAAACCTTTTTTTACATCAAGGAGTCAAGTCCCATTAAGTGTGTATGTGTGTATGTGTGTGTGTGTGGTGGGGGGGGGGTGAATAATGATGATTTGTGCAACATATGTGAAGGATCTTCATCTATCTTATCCATGGAATTCGCTGCATGCATATTGAATGTTAGTTATAGTTTCACAGAACCTGATGAAGTGCGGTTGGAGACCCACGAAACGCATTGAGATTTATCATATCAATCCCCTGACCAAACCCTATTTTACATCAAGGAGATAAGTCCTATTTATTGAGGGGAGGGGGGGGGGGGGGTGAATAATGATGATTTGTGCAACATATGGGAAGGATCTTCATTTATTAGTTCCAGGATATTAATAACTTGCCACAGGTTTTTATTATTTTATAATAAATGGAATAATTTTAATAGTAGGGTATATAAATTGCATTAATAGGCACTTTTAAAGTCACATATTTCTAGAGATTGGTTTTGGTTACTGGCTGAGAAAAAAAAAGACTATATTATTATATAAATTTGAGTAAATTTTCGGAAAAATCTTTTCTACATGGCAATTCACCAATGATATATTTTGCCTGCCTGCCGTTGCGCCTCGAAATTAAATAATAATAATAATACATTTTTTTTTTTAAAAAGTACATAAATATTAATGAACAAATAAGAAATAAATTACGGCCAGAGCGCAAACATAAATCTGAGCGATGAATTATACCGCTAGCAAAATGCTTGGACAAGTTTTCTATTATATTTATATTATACCATATAAATTTATAAGTTTATAAATTTATATATATATATATATATATATATATATATATATATATATATATATATATATATATATTGTACAGGACGCCGTGGCTGGGTCCTGGAAGGACGCTATATTTCCCCTCTGTTTGGGTTGTGGTCTCTTTAAGGGAATAAAAATTGATTAACCCACCTGTTAAGGAAGTGTCTTTAAAAAACAAGACAGGAAGTGGTAGATGGGTGTGGAGGAGTGGAGAACACATGGTGGATGGTGTTTAGTTTGGGTTGCAGCAACTGAAGTGGACAGCAGTGTCCTGTTTGGAAGGCTCCTGGCAGGGGAAGCTACCTGCCATCAAGATCAAGCTCTGTTTTGATAAGGACAGCTGTTCTGGACTTTTCAAGTCGGTGAGACTACAAACCTTTTTCTTTTTGTTTTTGGCTGCCGTAAAGCTATTTAAGTTAATAAACCCTTTGTTGTATGAAAAGCCTGTGTCCTGCGACCTACCTGGTCCCCCGAACATTACAAGTGGTGCTCGAATGCGGGCAGGACAAAGTAACAGGCGTTTTTCTTGCTATTTTTTTTTTTTTGCATTGGATTTGAACTGACATTTAAAGGGACAGTACAGTGAATTTATGTCCTGGGTTAAAGCTGCACAACTGTTGAAAGCTGAAACAATGGAGGAGCTAATTAAACAGCTGTCCTTGGCTAATATGCAAGCGCAGACTCGCCATGAGGAAGCTAATCAGCGCTTAGCAACCCAGCTGGAGGTACAAAAAACGCACCACAATGAGGCGCTGGCTCTGCAGCAAGAAAATACTCGCCTGTTGGTGGCCCAGTTAGCAGCCCAGCAAGCGACCCAACAAGGGGTGATGCAGGCTCAGATAACTGCCTTAAAAGAAGCAGTGCAGCAGCTTTCTCAGGGCCATGAACAAGTGGCCGTTGCCCCTGGCAACCAGGTGACCATAAGGGCAAGCCATTTCTTGCAGAAGTTGTCCCTGAGTGATGACGTAGAGGCGTTTCTGGCAACATTTGAGAGGACGGCAGAGAGAGAAGGGTGGCCCCAGGACCAGTGGGCCGGCTTAATTGCTCCTTTCCTCACCGGAGATCCTCAAAAGCCTATTTTGACCTACCACCAGAACATGCTAAAGATTATCAAAAACTAAAGGCAGAAATACTGACTCGGTTGGGAGTGACTACGGCTGTTCGAGCCCAACGAGTGCACCAATGGAAGTATCGTTCAAACCGGCCACCGCGATCTCAAATGCATGACCTGGTGCAACTTGTAAAAAAATGGCTGCAGCCCGAAGTGTTGTCTGGCCCCCAAATTGTGGAGCGGGTCGTGCTGGACCGATACTTAAGGTCACTGCCAGACAACCTTCAACGGTGGGTCAGCCATGGAGACCCCAAAACCGTAAACCACCTTGTCGAGATGGTGGAACGATATACAGTGGTGGAGGATCTGCTTGGCCCCGCCAAGCGTCAAGGGCCCAGTCTGCCAAGGCCTTTCCGACCAACTGCCGCCCTTCGAAAGGATGTCCCCAGGAGCCCTGGAACCAACACCCCGGAAGGCCAAGAGTCACACCCGTTACCCCCTCAGCGACCTGTTCCTGATCGGAGAGGAGGGGATGTACAATGTTGGCGATGTCATGCCTGGGGCCATACCCGGGCCCACTGCCCATTGCAGGAAGAACCCATGGAATGCGGGGTTCTTCGGAGGGGGTCTTTTTATGCCCATAAAGCGTGTACAACACATCTTGGCCTTGGAGAGGGGAAGTTTGAGTGTGAAGTCCAAGTGAACCACCACCCTGCACAGGCTTTGCTGGACTCTGGAAGCATGGTAACCCTGGTTCACCCTAGAGTAATTGGGAAGATCGGTCCGGTAAGCAAAATTTTGCGGGTTGTGTGCATTCATGGTGACACTAGAGAGTACCCTCTCATCTCGGTGTCCATCTCCACAGCATGTGGCACTGGTACTCAAGAGGTGGGGGTGGTAAAGAACTTGGTACATGACGTTATCATAGGACGTGACTGTCCGTTATTTGCAAAACTTTGGAGACAAGGAGAACTATCTGAAAGGTCCAGAGACTGGGAAGAAACGAGTACCTCTGTTCCTGTTGTTGAGGGTAATAACCCTGAGATGCCACATATTCGTAATATGGACCCAGTTGATAAAAACGCCAAGACTTTGGTTAATAATGAGGAAAATAGTGCTGATACTGTTAAGGATGTCAATATGTGGGGTTCTCAGACCTACCTGAACACTGAGGGGGGGAACCTTCCCCGCTTCAGGTAATGCTGGGGGAAGAGGATGAGGAAATGGCCTCTACCCCCGACTTGCCAGATTTGGGTGTTCCCCAGGGGGCATTTGGTACTGCCCAGATGCAGGACCCCACTTTGGCCAGGGCACGGGAACAGGTTGTAGTTATAAATGGGGAGCCCCAAGAGCCAGGTGCTAATGAGCGATGGCCACATTTTTCAATATCTAATGAATTGCTTTATCGGGTTACTAAAGTGAGAGAAAATGTGGTAGAACAATTATTGGTACCCCAACAGTATAGACGCAAGGTCCTGGAACTGGCCCATGATGATGTTTTAGGGGGACACCTGGGAGTTGAAAAGACGGAGGCACGGATCGCCGACCGGTTTTACTGGCCAGGCTTGAAAGCAGAGGTAAGAAGATACTGTACCTCTTGTCCCACCTGTCAGTTGACCGCTCCGGCGACCCATTTCCGGAGCCCGTTGGTCCCTCTGCCCATAATTGAGGTCCCATTCGAGAGGATAGCCATGGATATAGTGGGTCCCTTGGTAAAGTCAGCTCGAGGTCATTCTTACATACTGGTGATCCTCGACTATGCCACTCGATATCCTGAGGCGCTACCCCTGCGGAATACCTCCTCTAAGGCTATTGCACGGGAGTTATTCCAGTTGTTTACACGGACAGGTTTTCCCAAGGAAATTCTCACAGACCAGGGCACCCCGTTTATGTCGAAGGTTATGGCTGATGTATGCAAACTGTTCTGGATTAAACAGCTGCGCACATCGGTCTACCATCCCCAAACAGATGTATTGGTAGAACGTTTTAATAAGACCCTTAAGTCTATGCTCAAGAGAGTGGTACAAAGGGATGGGAAAGACTGGGACTGCCTGTTACCAGCCCTCCTGTTTGCTATCCGAGAAGTGCCCCAGGCCTCCACTGGGTTTTCGCCTTTTGAATTGGTATATGGGCGGAGACCTCGTGGATTACTGGACTTTGTTAAAGAAGAATGGGAAAGTGAACCAATTCAGCATAAAAGTGTTCTTGAATATGTCTCTCAAATGCAGGAGAGGATCCGAACTGTAATGCCGCTAGTTAAGGAACATTTACAAAAAGCCCAGGAGGCTCAATGACGGGTCTATAATAGGGCAGCCAAAATTAGGAACTTCCAAGTGGGGGATCGAGTAGCAGTGTTGATTCCCACTGTGGAAAGTAAGTTCTTGGCCAGATGGCAAGGCCCTTTCGAGGTTGTAGAAAAAATGGGAGAGGTAAATTATAGAGTCCACCAGCCAGGCAAGAGGAAACCCTTCCAGATATATCATGTAAACTTGTTAAAGCCCTGGACAGACAGGGAACCAGTGACCTCCCTGGCTAGTACAAAACTTGAGCCTCGGGTTGGGGTGGAGAGTGTCCAAGTAGCAAATACCCTGTCTAAAACCCAAAGTCAGCAGGCAAAGGAGTTCTTGCAGAGAAATAAAGAAAAATTTTCAGACTTGCCAGGGCTCACTAGTGTCATATAGAATGATATTGTCACAGAACTAGGAGTCAAAGTTTTTGTCCGGCCCTACCGCATCCCAGAGGCTCAAAGGAAGGCCGTTTCAGAGGAAGTTAAAAAGATGTTAGACCTAGGGATTATTGAGGAATCGCAGAGTGAGTGGTCGAGCCCGATTGTGTTGGTACCGAAGCCCAACGGGACTCTGCGATTTTGCAATGATTTCTGGAAACTTAATGAAGTTTCCCGGTTTGATGCCTACCCCATGCCCCGGGTAGATGAGCTTATTGAGAGACTAGGCCCAGCCAGGTATATCACTACGTTAGACCTTACCAAGGGGTATTGGCAAATACCGTTGACTAAGGCCGCTAGAGAGAACTGCTTTTTCTACCCCAGAGGGGAGTTTTCAGTACAAAAGGATGCCTTTTGGATTGCAAACTGCTCCAGCCACGTTCCAGAGAGCAATGGATAGGATTTTACGACCTCACCGGAAGTATGCCTCAGTGTACTTGGACGATATAGTAATTTTTAGCAAAGACTGGGAATCACATTTGCCCAAAGTGCAGGCAGTGCTGGACTGTCTTTGGAAGGAGGGGTTTACAATAAACCCTGAAAAATGTGCTTTGGGAATGGAGGAGGTGAAATACCTGGGTTATATCGTGGGTAGAGGGGTAGTGAAACCTCAGGTCAACAAGATAGAGGCTATACAGAATTGGCCCCGCCCCCTCACAAAAAAGCAGGTACGTGCATTCCTGGGCATGGTGGGATACTACAGGAGGTTTGTACCCAACTTTGCCACGTTGGCGGCTCCGTTGACCGATCTGACTAAGGGTCGGAAATCGGTCATGGTGGAGTGGAATGCAGACGCTGAGAAGGCTTTTTTGGAGCTCAAGTCGGCGCTGTGCCAACACCCTGTCCTGGTAGCACCCAATTTTTCAAAAGAGTTTGTTGTCCAGACTGATGTTTCCGATGTAGGATTGGGAGCGGTGTTGTCACAGGTTATTCATGGCGAGGAACACCCGATAGTCTTCCTCAGCAGGAAGTTAACACCAGCGGAGAAAAACTACGCCATAATTGAACGAGAGTGTCTGGCCATTAAGTGGGCTCTGGAATGCCTCAGATATTACCTTTTGGGGAGGAAGTTTAGGTTGATTTCTGACCATGCCCCTTTAACATGGCTGAGACAGGGAAAAGGGACTAATGCCAGGGTTACCCGGTGGTTCCTGGCTCTCCAGGAATTTAAATTTGTAGTGGAGCATAGGCCTGGGAGACTGCATCAAAATGCAGATGCCCTCTCCCGAGTCCATTGTTTGAGCTCCACTGTTGCCTCCACCTCCTTGGCGTTGGGGCACAGGGGGGGGGGGGGATATGTACAGGACGCCGTGGCTGGGTCCTGGAAGGACGCTATATTTCCCCTCTGTTTGGGTTGTGGTCTCTTTAAGGGAATAAAAATTGATTAACCCACCTGTTAAGGAAGTGTCTTTAAAAAACAAGACAGGAAGTGGTAGATGGGTGTGGAGGAGTGGAGAACACATGGTGGATGGTGTTTATTTTGGACTGCAGCAACTGAAGTGGACAGCAGTGTCCTGTTTGGAAGGCTCCTGGCAGGGGAAGCTACCTGCCATCAAGATCAAGCTCTGTTTTGATAAGGACAGCTGTTCTGGACTTTTCAAGTCGGTGAGACTACAAACCTTTTTCTTTTTGTTTTTGGCTGCCGTAAAGCTATTTAAGTTAATAAACCCTTTGTTGTATGAAAAGCCTGTGTCCTGCGACCTACCTGGTCCCCCGAACATTACAATATATATATATATATATATATATATATATATATATATATATATATATAATATAATATAAATTTTCGGAAAAATCTTTTCTACATGGCAATTCACCAATGATATATTTTGCCTGCCTGCCGCTGCTCCTCGAAATTAAATAATAATAAAAAAAAATAAAAAAAACTAAAGTACATAAATATTAATGAACAAATAAGAAATAAATTACGGCCAGAGCGCAAACATAAATCCTGAGTTATACCGCTAGCAAAATGTTTGGACAAGTTTTCTAATAAAATTTAATTGGTTAATTGGGGGGGGGGGGGGGGGGTGATGTAACGACTTTTTAAGGAAAAGCTTTCTTGGAAGCGAAAAAAAATTTCCCGGTGTAATTTGTGACTTTTTCAATTCTCTGGTGGAGTTATTGACTGGAGCAGAGAGGCTGAAAAGTATCGGAAACTTTCATAAGTAGTAATCATAAAAAAATAATAATAGTAACGGAGACAGCAGTATTAGTAACAAAGACAGCGAAAGGGGGACAAAAGGTCACCGGGGCGGATTAATATTTCAGAGACATATTAAAACCTTCGAATTTATTGTGTTGGGGGTTTGGTGAACATTTATTGGAAGTGCTCGGTAGAAATTGATATTTTGTTCTTTACAATCGTTGCTGGACAGTCCTATAGGTATGAGTCACATACTCCATAATCTCAGGCTGCCAGCTGACCCCGCTGTCGTCCCGGGGTATGCTGTCATTAAGTGAAAAACTTCCAATGACCTTACCCTGAGCCTGGATTCACGCTTGAGCATGAGCGTTTTTCATGTAATTCTGGAAATTTCTTATTTTTTGCATCTTTTTTGCATGTGTTTTTTATTTTTAATTTTTTTAGCCATTTTCAAGCTTGGGTGTTTTTGTTTTAGTCAACGGCCAATGAGTTATGCCCTGTACACACGGTCGGACTTTCCGACGGAAAATGTGCGATCGGATTGTGTTGTCGGAAATTCCGATCGTGTGTGGGCTCCATCTGACTTTTTTCTCGTCGGAAATTTCCGACACACAAAGTTTGAGACCTGGAGCTAAAATTTTCAGACAACAAAATCCGATCGCACATTTTCCGTCGGAAAGTCCGACCGTGTGTACAGGGCATAACTCATTGGCCGACGCACAAAGTGCCACGCATGCTCAGAATAAATTACGAGACGAAATATTGGCTACTGGTCTCTTTATAGTCCCGTTGTACGTCACTGCGTTCTGAACAATCCGATTTTCCGACAACTTTGCGTTCAACCGTGGGTATGAAAGACAAGTTTAGGCCAAAATCTGTCGGAAAAAATTTGACGGATTTTGTCGTCGGAATGTCCGACCGTGTGTACAGAGCATAACTCTGAGAAGAGGATAGGCGCAACATTTTTCAGGTGCTCCCTTTGAAGCCTACTATGGCAAAAATGAACAGTCATGCCCCGAACCCGAAGAAGCTCCGGTACTCTTGCTAAACGTTGAGTGACAAATGTAAACGTGCACAATAGAAAAATATAAAAATGTGGTGCCTGAAGAAGAAAGTCTGCGTACCAGTCATAGAGATCTCTATGATTAAAGCTGTTGGGAGAGCTGAGCTACAGTATCTCACAAAAGTCAGTACACCCCTCACATTTTTGTAAATCTTTTCTTCTATCTTTTCATGTGACAACACTGAAGAAATGACACTTGTCTACAATGTAAAGTAGTGAGTGTACAGCTTGTATAACAGTGTAAATTTGCTGTCCCCTCAAAATAACTCAACACGCAGCCATTCATCTCTAAACCGCTGGCAACATAAGTGAGTACACCCCTAAGTGAAAATGTCCAAATTGGATCCAATTAGCTATTTTCCCTCCCCCGGTGTCATGTGACTCGTTAGTGTTACAAGGTCTCAGGTGTGAATGGGGAGCAGGTGTGTTAAATTTGGTGTTGTCGCTCTCACTCTCTCATACTGGTCACTGGAAGTTCAACATGGCACCTCATGGCAAAGAACTCTCTGAGGATCTGAAAAAAAGAATTGTTGCTTGACATAAAGATGGCCCAGGCTATAAGAAGATTGCCAAGACCCTGAAACTGAGCTGCAGCACGGTGGCCAAGACCATACAGTGGTTTTACAGGACAGGTTCCACTCAGAACAGGCCTCGCCATGGTCCACCAAAGAAGTTGATTGCACGTGCTCAGCATCATATCTAGAGATTGTCTTTGGGAAATAGATGTATGAGTGCTGCCAGCATTGCTGCAGAGATTGAAGGGGTGGGGGGGGGTCAGCCTGTCAGTGCTCAGACCATACGCTGCACACTGCATCAAATTAGTCTGCATGGCTGTCGTCCCAGAAGGAAACATCTTCTATAGATGATGCACAAGAAAGTCCAAAAACCATTTGCTGAAGACAAGCAGACTAAGGACATGGATTACTGGAACCATGTACTGTCGTACGATGAGATAAATTTATTTGGTGTCAGATGGTGACAAGCGTGTGTGGTGGCAACCAGGTGAGGAGGACAAAGACAAGTGTGTCTTGCCTACAGTCAAGCATGGTGGTGGGAGTGTCATTGTCTGGGGCTGCATGAGTGCTGCTGGCACTGGGGGGCTACAGATCATTGAGGGAACCATGAATGCCAACATGTACTATGACATACTGAAGCAGAGCATGATCCCCTCCCTTCAGAGACTGGGACACAGGGCAGTATTCCAACAGGATAACCACCCCAAACACACCTCCACTATGACCACTCACTTGCTAAAGAAGCTGAGGGTAAAGGTGATGGACTGGCCAAGAATTTCTCCAGACCCAAACCCTATTGAGCATCTGGGGGATATCCTGAAACAGAAGGTGGAGGAGCGCAAGGTCTCTAACATCCACCAGCTCCGTGATGTTGTCATGAAGGAGGGGAAGAGAATATCAGAGCCCTGTCGCAAGTGCAACCTTTTGTAAGCCTGGTAGTTCCACCACTGGTGTCAGTATTTTTTTTTCTATTATTATGTTTTACCGTTTTATTTATTTCACCATTTTATTTGGGGGGCTTTGGGGAAATAAACAAGGGTCTAAACAGACCCCTGATGTCTCACTTTTGAGACAGGGAAAAGGATTGAGGACAGATTCATCAGTCTCTTTCTCTGCCTCATCTGCACAGAATGAATGAAAAGGAATAGCTGTATGCTGAGCTTTCTGGTCATTCATAAACTGAGGCATAGAAAACACAGTTTAAAAAGATTCCTGCACATACACCAGATATGAATTCAAGATGGCGGCAACAGAGAGGAGCAGTGCATGGAGAGTTTCTCCTTGAAGCAACACAACACTGGACTCCATGGTCTAGTAAGTATGTTTTTTCTTACTTTTACACAGGGACTATTTTTAGGATTTAAAAAACATATATTTTCGATTGTTCCTCTTTTACATGGACCTTTCAAAGACTTTAAAAGTTTGCAAGATTATATTCCTGACATGACGCCATATAAAGCGATAGTCAAAATTTCTAGAAAAGCTCCAACTTTCATCATTAGAAGCCATCCTTGAGGGCATCCAATGACTTAACCTAGGCTGAGACGATGTCATCAGTCTGTATTGTTTGGAAGCTAACATTCCCCTATTGATATGCTAACAAACCTGTTGGACCTGGTTCAATAAGCTCAGGACAGGAAATTATGCTACAGGTAGCAGGGGTGGATCCAGGGGGGGGGGGGTGCAATGGGGCAATTGCCCCCGCTGAGAATGCTGGTGAGAGAGTGGGCGGACGGCTCCATGGGTGAGAGAGCGGAAGGGGGGCTCCATGGGTGAGAGCGCGGGCGGCTCTGAGGGTGAGAGAGCTGTCTGGTGGCTCTGCAGGTGAGAGAGCGGGCAGGTGGCTCCATGTGTGAGAGAGCGGGCGGGCAGCCCCACGGGTGAGAATGCGGGCGGGCGGCTCCGCAGGTGAGAGCACGGGCGAGCAGCTGGGCAGCTCGGTGTGTGAGCGGGCTGCTGGCCAATCAGAGAGCCGGCACGCGGGGGAGCAGAGAGATGACATCATATCTTGATGCCTGGCACCCGCCCTGCATCCGCCCTCACTGTGCAGGCAGCCGGGGCCAGCAGAGAGATTACATCATCTCTCTGCTGCCTGACTGATAATCTGCTGCCTGACTCTGGGACACAGCTAGAGACCACCTTAGAGAGACACAACAAGAGACCACCTTAACAGGAGAGTGACACAGCAACTGACAATTGTATCAAGTGAAAATCCGCAACGTGTGACAGGCGGCATGGCAAGTGACAATCCGCATCTGGGGGCAGGCGACATGGCAAGTGACAATCCCCATCGGGGGGCAAGCGACGTGGCAAGTGACAATCTGCATCTGGGGGTAGGCAACGTGGCAAGTGACAATCCGCATCTGGTGACATTTAACGTGGCAAGTGACAATCCGCATCTGGTGACAGGTGACGTGGCAAGTGACAATCCGCATATGGGGGCAGGCAGCGTGACAAGTGACAATCTGCAACATATTTGGGGGGCACACCCAAATGCGTTTAAATTCAAGATGGTGCTGCTATAAGACCAACAAACAGTACAAAACATATTACAGAGCACACATTCAAGAATAACATTCCCAGCAGGCTAGGTAAAAACACCTGAACATATTCAAAAAATACAGGGGTTTGGTCACACTATATGGTGGACAGACAGACAAGGAGAGTGCCATAGTCCCCGGATGCTGGAATGAGGAGAAGGAGCACTAGATGCTCCTGGCACACGGAGGGGATGAGCCAGCCGCTCCCGGCTCCTCCACAGCTCCAATGAGCACTGGAGGGGAAGAGCAAGGACTGACAGTCACCACCAGTGGCGGCCCATCCATATGCATGCATCCGGCCCCCTGATCTACATATCAGTGGCGCCGGACCATGTATTCCAATGCGGGGGGGTGTCTTTTTTGAAGCACCTGATTAGAGCCAGAGGCTCTAATAGGCTTCAAAAAAGGGAGGCTTTGGAGCGCAGAGCCCACCCGGTTGTGTGACCATAGCAAATAAATTTTCACTATTATAACACTAAAGTTCCTCAGGAGGCAGGTCTGTGAGACCTGTTTCCCAATTGACCAAAGCGTCAGGCGATCCTTTTGGATAGAAAACAATTTTAAAAGATGGATCTCAGACTACTGTTAATATTTTTAGGGGCAAAAAAAGAAACCAATTCCTCTAGTGTAGACGGAGAACCTCCACAACTTAGGTAATTAGTTCAAAGAAATTGGGAAAAGAAACGGGAAAGGGACAAGTGGCTGAATGGAGGACCAAACCATGGTATTCATACTTTATTAGTACAGAAAATATAAAGATAGAAAAATTACCCTCTGAGCACCGTATCCTATTGGATGCCTAGCGCTTTGGCGGAAGAGGAGACACACGACGGAGGAAGCTGGGGGAGCAGACACAAGAGCCGCCGCCCGCACTCCAGGAGAGGAGGAGAGGACACCACAGCCCTGCCACATGTGCGGGTAAGTCTAGGACCACCTGCAAGGGGGGGGGGTGCGGTTTCAGTGCCGTGCCGGGGGGGAGGTGGTGTTGTTTGCTTGCCGCCAGCCCCCAAAAGACGCCACTGGTCACCACTGTCGGCTCAGGGTCGAGGGGAAAACTGAGTGATCAGCTCTGTTTGATCACTAAGTTTTCACTGTAGAGCTGGAGGGGACAGATGTAGCATTGGATCAAAGCCAAATCCACCTAGGTGGATTTCTCTTTTAATATGATAAATATACCCAGCATCCTTTAAATTTTATATATTACTTAAAAATAAAGATATTTATGGATAGTACATAGAGGGAGGCCCTAGAGCCGCTGAATCTGCTGACGACTGGCCATATTATACATCCCCTGTGAGTTGAGCAAATAATTCTCTCATTTGCGTATATATATTTATGACAGCTAACGTGCTGGAAGGACATGAGAAGCATCAGAGGTTATAAATGCAAATATTACTGTAAGTGTATAAATCATGAATCTTTGGCTTGGCGGGAAGGGCGTGGGATTTTTGTTCTATGCGCGATGGAAATTTGGCCCTCGGTTGTAGCTTTTAAAATTTTAATTGCCCAATTTATATTCGAGTGAGGTCTGCAAAATATAAACATATTTATTTCACTTCGACTTCTGCTTTGTGTCTGTTAGAACTTGGGAGTTTTCCCTAATATTTCTAACGCTATTCCATTATTTTCATTTAAACAGGATCTCCGGGAAAGAAATTATCTCCTTCCCCTTTCCACCCATGTTAATCAGACACCTGCTCATTGATCTCCATGGGAGGGCTGTGCAACATGTCAGCCCTTATCTGAAACCATATGAGCTGAGATGTATTTATTATAAAAGTAACCAAAGAGCTTCATTTCATTTTCATTTTTTTTTCTAGTTTCAGTTATTTATTTATTTATTTTTTTGCGAAAAGTAAAATGATGAGGATCATACAGAAAAGGATGGCAGGAGGATAGGTCATAGGAGCTTATGTAACCCTCAGAATCCAGAGCAGCACAAATGCTTAAAAAAATCATTTTAGGCCTGAGGATTAGCTAAAACCCCCAGTCCCCAGAGAATAAAATGTTATGCAACACAATATTATTTGATATATTTTGTATATAATTTTAGGGTACTCAAACACAATATACAGTGTTATCCAGTATTGCACTATACATGTTCTATATCAGTGGTCATCAACCTTGTCCTCGGGGCCCACTAACAGGCCAGGTTTTATGTATTACCTTGGGGAGATGCAGACTAGAATACTGCAATCACTGAGCAGCAAATTATATCACCTGTGATGTATTTCAGTTATCTTGCAAACCTGGCCTGTTGGTGGGCCCTGAGGACAGGGTTGATGACCCCTGTTCCATATGGTCGTGCACTACACTCTCTCAGTCAACATTGATTGTTAATTCTAATGCTGCTAGCATTAGAAAATAGATAGGAAAGTATATCATATTTACTTGTTTTATTTTTTTACATTTCTTCAGTTGCTTCCTGGTTTCCATGCCTAGACTAATGATGTCATACATCTCAGAAGTCTTTAGAAGGGGAGAAAGAGCTTTCTCGGCTAAGCACACCCTCCTGCCTGCTTGCCTGAGTTAAGGGTAGGTCAAGGGTAAGGGTAGGTGATCAGCCTGTGGCACTGCTGAGGTATTATGGAAGCCCAGGTTGCTTTGATAGCAGCCTTCAGCTCATCTGCATTGTTGGGTCTTGTGTCACTCATTGTTAGGAGAATATCTGTAATGAGTGGAAACCAATGGCCAACAACGTCAGACAAGCTCAGTTCTCAGGTCTGCGAGAGATAGGAAAGTCGTCTGAATAGCTAGACCTATAATCAGTGTTGGGGTAACAAGCCAAGGTCGATGCAGAAGAGAGTTTCGTAATCGAGGTCACAAGCCAAGGTCAAAGCGGGAGGAGAGTTTCGTAATTGAGGTCACAAGCCAAGGTTGATGCAGGAGGAGAGTTTTGTAGTCGGGGTCACAAGCCAAGGTTGATGCAGGAGGAGAGTTTTGTAGTCGGGGACACAAGCCAAAGTCATTTCCAAACAGCAGTAGAAGTAACTCAAGTAGTAAATGGGATCAGACCACAATGATCTGGTGACAGGAAGTGCAGAGGCAAGGCTTATATAGGAAGTTTATGGGAGGAGCAAGGAGATCACAGTCAAGACACAAGGCAGAGTTTTCCAATGGATCAGGCAGGATTGTCCAATAGATCAGACTCTCAGATAGCTTGCCAGATAGCTCAGTGAGAAAACTCAATGCCAGACACAGAAGAGGTCCCAGGTTCCAGCCCAGGTCCCGACACTCATCTTCCTCTTGAAATTACTCCACAGATTCTCTATGGGGCTTAGGTGGAGTGCTTGCTGGCCAATCACGCCCAGTATATCATGATAATTAAACCAGGTATTGGCAAATTTGGCAGTGTGGGAAGGTGCCAAGTCCTGCTGGAATTGAGGTCACAAGCCAAGGTCAATGCAGGAGGAGAGTTTTGTGGTCAAGGGTCACAAGTCGTTTCCAAACAGCAATAGAAGTAGCTCAAGTAGCCAGTTAGGTAAGCATGATTAGGGAGAAAACCCCAAACCCATACTTCTCCTTTAATCCATCATCCAAAAATGGAAAGGGTATGGCACAACTGCAATCCTACCAAGACATGGCCGTCCACCTAAACTGACAGGCCGGGCAAGGAGAGCATTCATCAGAGAAGCAGCCAATAAGTCCATGGTAAGTCTGTGGGAGCTGCAGAGATCCACAGCTCAGGTGGGAGAATCAGTCCACAGGACAACTATTAGTCGTTTGAAGCCAACACTCCTAATTTTGCTCATCACTATCCCCTACGCGGCTTTTTTATAAACGTGCTGATCATTTTTATGCCAAATTAAGCCATTGAAATATACAAATCTACCAAAAAATTAATAAAAATTCAAAAAGTCACAACGCCCATGTTCAAAGGAGAAAATACATTTACTTTGGCAATTACCAGACAACTCAAAAATATTTTATTGGAGTGGCCAGGTCTGACTTTGTTTGCCTTTTAAACTATCTCCCAAAGATGCTTAAACTTTTTCACATAGTGTAAGTCAATGACTACAAACCAACCTTTTCAATGAGAAACGATGGTCAGTGGCAAATGAGTTAAACGCAGATGACAATGATATACTTCTCCATTGACTTCAATGCATTTTGCCGAATCATGAAAACTCACCAAAATGTCCCAATTTTCACCTAAATTTATTTGAAGTCCACACTCCCAATTTTGCCTGTGACTTGCCCATAGCCTATTTTTATTTATTTTTTATGCGTAATTAAGCCCTTGAAATACACAAATCTACCAAAAAAACAACAAAAAGTCACAACACCCATGCTTTCACAGGAGAAAATATGAGGTGTGACAAATTATTTCCTCGGCAAACGAGGAAAAGACTGATAGTCTAGTTATTCTTTGACTTCAGTGCATCTTAATCATGAAAATTCACCAAAAT
Organism: Lithobates pipiens; assembly: GCF_037356315.1. Lineage (NCBI taxonomy): Eukaryota > Metazoa > Chordata > Amphibia > Anura > Ranidae > Lithobates > Lithobates pipiens. The sequence continues at coordinate 19,742,635 of NW_027507764.1, read as the reverse complement.
GTCCCAATTTTTGCCTAAACTTCGTTGAAGCCAACATTCCCAATTTTACTTGTTACTCACCACTACCCTGGTTTCTATATTATGCTTATAACTTTTATGTGGAATGAAACTTTTTAAATATTAAAATCTACCGCAAAAAAGAAAAATACACATAATGTGCTTCTCTGTTGAGGTCAGTGCATCGTAGCCAACACTCCCAATTTTGCTTGTTACTCCCCCCTACCCTGATTTTTTTACATGTGCTTGTAATTTTTATGCAGAATGAAACTTTTGAAATATTAAAATCTACCACCAAAAACATAGTGTACTTCTCCCTTGACTTTAATGCATTTTGCCAAATCATCAAAATTTACCAAAATGTCCCAGTTTTCACCTAAAAGCTCTGGCCATCGGCAAAGGAGGAAAACACTGATGGTTTAGGTTTACTTCTTCTTTGACTTCAATACATTCTACCGAATCATGAAAATTCACCGAAATGTCCCAATTATCGCCTATATTTCTTTGAAGCCAACACTCACAATTTTGCTCATCACTCACCCATATCCTGTTTTTTTTTTTTTTTTTTTTAAATGTGCTTGTCATTTTTATGTGGAATAAAGCTTTTCATATATTAAAATCTACCACTACAAAAAAAAAAAAAAATACACACAATGTACTTCTCTGGTGACTTCTCTGCATTTTGCCATTTTGCCAAATCCTGAAAATTTACCAAAATGTCCCAATTTATGCCTACATTTCACTGAAGCCAACACTCCCAATTTTGCTTGTAATGCTGCGTACACATGACCAGACTTTCTGACAGAATAGGTCTGACGGAATCATTCCGTTGGATATTGCGATCGTGTGGGATAATCCGATCGTTTTTCTTAAAAAATTCAGACGGACCTAGAAATAGAACATGTTCCAAATCCGTCCGACTGACTCAATTCCTATTGGGAAAACCATTCCTCTGTATGCTGGTCCGATGAACCAAATATGACGCAAGGGCAGCTATTGGCTACTGGCTATTGAACTTCCTTTTCTAGTCCCGTCATACGCCATCATGTTCAAAACAAACGGACTTTCGAACGGACTTTAGTCTGTTGGTGTGTGTGTGTGACTTGAGTCCGTTCGTTCAGAAGTCCGTCGTAACTCCGTCAAAAGTCCGTCGGGAAGACCGGCGGACCTTTTCTGCCGGAAAGTCCGGTCGTGTGTACGCGGCATTACTCACCACTACCCTGGTTTCTATAAATATGCTTGTAACTTTTATGTGGAATGAAACTTTTTAAATATTACTGTAAAATCTACCACAAGGTGGGGTGTGGCCGGCCGGATCTGAGGAAGGACGCACGCCATTAGAGCTCCGCTGGCTGGAAGGCAATCCGCGGCCATCCTCCGCTGCGGATTTCTTAGATTGCCCACAAATTGGCCCATCTTGTCCACCGGGACCTCCGCTACAAGCCCATATAATTTTGCCTGGAATCCGACCTCGGTGGACCGCGGGATTCGGTCCGTTGTGCTCTCCATTGGCCGCCCTGTCGGCCGTCATCTTGCGGCCTACTAGGCCTCTGGAGGCACCACTCTTTCCTACGGGACCCGCCGGGAGCCGCTCCGGCGGCGAAGTAAAGAAATCCCGGGAGATGGCCCTCGATTGCTGATCTACACAGGCGGACACTACCTAGGACCCCCTCATCCTACGTCAACCTAGTCCGGGTTGTGGATCCCCCCATTCCAGTCCCCCCCCCCGCCGGGTGGGCGCTGCTACTGACTGATTCTGATTTTCTGAGGGGGGCTAAAGATTATATATGTTTCTGCAGCAGGCCCAGCCAGCTTCCTCTGCAGCCCTACTCAGGCAAGGCCCTGGCTCTGGCCTATTCTGGGTGTAGGCGACCATCTTGCTACACCCAGCACCTTATAGTTCCTACCACCACAGCCTCATGGTGTGCAGGGGGAGTGGATTCTCCTGAAGTTAACTGCACCCACCATCAGTTATCTTTATGTTTTCCATCACCTAAAACCATTGTGACTTTTAAATGAGTTAAAGGGCCCATCTGCTCTCCGCGACCCCCGCAAAACAACATTTGCTACTAACAACCCCAGGGGTAAGCTTTTCTCTTCTTTACAGTACCAAAGCATCCCATGGGAAAAATTGGTCAGCAACAGGAACATTACAAACATATCCCTGAACAGTGGACAGGGCCTATTATGGACCGTTTTGTTACCAGATCTCCACCTGCACCCTCCCATTCCCCCCGGATCCTTTTTCCACCATGGACTCGCCTTTGGGAATGAAGGGCTCTGGCATTCCCTCAGCTGCTGACCCCCATGCCCCTGACCCAGGCCCGCCTCCAACGCAGGGGATTCTTACACCTTCTTGTTAATGCTATTTGTTCATTTCCGCTTTCATAAAGAGAGTGGATGGCCCTTCCACCTTTACGTCCGACCACCTCCGGTGATCGTCCGGCCATGACCCTCCTGGCCTGGGTTGATACCCTGGGTCCCCTGAGGTGTATTTTTCCCTCAGGCTCTCCAGATGTTCAATTCTTTTTTGGTTTTGTTCTCTTTTTTATTTTTCTAACGCTTTTGTTAATGTTTCTTTTTAAAGTTTTTTTTGTTCTATTGTGTCCATTCTTATAACTCAGTTACACTGTTTACTAGTGCACAGAATAGGCTGGTTTGGCCTCAGGTTATCCTGGTTCTAGGTGTACCTATTCCTCCCCCACCGCCTGGGTATACCTGACGCTACTGACACATTCTGTCAATTTGAGTCCTGGTCTAATGTTACTTATTTTTGGATGTGCTGCAACCTTCAGGTACTTACACATGCTTATTCATTTAGTCCGCCCTTATGGCTTTGAAGCTTTTTTCGTATAATGTAAAGGGCCTAGGCTCTATACGTAAGCACTGGTTGGCCCTGAAGGAATTCAGGTCCTCTGGTGCAGATCTGATCATGGTACAAGAAACCCATTTTAAAGCGGATGGCTCCCTTAAGTTTGCCTCCAAGCACTTCCCCACCTCCTTTCTAGCCTCCGATCCTACAGGCAGGGCAGGTGTTTGATCAAAAAGTCATGCCCCATTAAGATTAAAACATCCCATGCAGACCCCATGGCAGATACTTAATCCTAGATTGTCAATACTTTACCACCTCTCTGACCCTCGTGAACCTGTATGCCCCCAATGTTGGTCAGATTGAATTCCTTAGTGGCTTGTTTGATTCTTCCCATTACCCATCACAACCCTTTATGATAGTCGGCGGGGATTTTAACTTGGTTATGTCCCCCTCTAGAGATAGGCAAACACTGTTCTCGTCAACACCCTCTAAGAAGGTTGCCTCTCAAGCTACCTCCTTCCGTCAGCTTATTTGATCCCACCGACTTTTCGACTCATGGAGGATTAAACACCCCACAGCTCAACAATTTACCTTCTACTCCCCAGCTCATAAAATGTACTCACGACTCGACCACTTCCTTATATCTGCCCCCCTCAATCCCCATGTGGTTGATTCTGAGGTGATGCCGATTACCTGGTCTGACCATGCCCCCATTACCCTAGATCTCTTGCTCACACAGGCCTACCACCAGATCTTTCCACTGGCGACTTAATAATCACCTTTTACAATCTGAAAGCTCCCGCTCTGTCCTTGCGTAGAGCCTAACAGAATTTTTCCAACTAAACAAGGGGTCGGTCTCTGATTTCTCCACCCTGTGGGAAGCCCACAAGGCCGTTTTTAGAGGCGCTTGCATTGCAGAGAGCTCTAGATTGAAGAGATATAGAACCGAGTATATTCGATCTCTAACCTCTGCTCTTCTCTTGGCGGAGCAGAGACTCTTGGGCGCCCCCACGGTGGAAAGATTGCGGAGAGTCACTCTGCTTAGGGAACAGATTAAAACAGCGCAACTCTACTGGGCAGCCAAATCGCTGCTCTGGATGAAGCAGAAATTCTACGAATTTTCCAATAAGCCCCATAAAATGTTAGTTAACAAATTACGCCCGCACACATTCAACTCCTTCCCTGAGTTTCTCTCCAGGCCCGACAGATCTAGGACCCATTGCCCTCGTGAAATCTCAAACATTTTTGGCGATTTTTACCACAAACTCTATAATTGTCTATCCCCTGAAAATCACTTTCACTTTACCCAAGAGAAATTTAAGTCCTTTTTCTCCAACCTGAAACTTCCTAAGCTCTCGCCAACTGATTTAGAGGCCCTAAACAAAACAGTAACGGCAGACGAGCTCTCGGCTGCTATACGGGAGCGCCCTTCACATAAAGCACCTGGCCCTCCCTTATTTCTACTATAAAACCTATTTGGACATCTTGGGACCGCACATCCTTACCGTACCTTATTTGATTCTCTATTAGAGGGCACTCCTCCCCACCCCCATTTCTCGCACTCCTTTATCTCAGTGATCCCCAAGCCGGGTAAGGACCCCTCCATTCCAGATAATTATAGTCCTATAGCCCTTCTAAATTCGGATTACAAGATATTTACGAAAATCCTTGCTTCTAGACTATCAGTTCTTGCCCCCAAGCTTGTTCACAGAGATCAGGTGGGGTTTGTCCCTAGCAGGCATGACACCCGACGTACAATCAACCTGATTGACCTTTTGGACAGGACCAACAAATCAGCACTTCTACTCAGTTTAGATGCCCAGAAGACCTTTGATAGGCTTAGCTGGCCTTATATGTTCACCACGCTCAAGGTTTATGGTTTTAGTGGCTCCTTTTTAAATGTGCTCGAGGCTTTGTACTCAACGGTTACTGCCCGTCCTTCTTGTCGCCTCGTTTCCCCTTGATGAATGGCACTCGGCAGGGGTGTCCTTTATCACCATGGTTATTTATTTTATGTCTAGAACCCCTAGCCAAGGCCGTACGTTCTCATCCAGATATCCGTGGGGTGACGATGCGACAGAGGGAGTATAAGCTATCACTCTTTGCGGACGACATCTTGCTAACTATTACTTTTTTTTTTTTTTTTTCCATAAAGTATTTATTGAATTTCAAAGAAACAAAAAGTGTAACAGGCAATACTTAATGTACCACACAAATGAAGTACAAGTCCATATTACAGACAATAACAAAGTAAGTATTCGTATAGGTGAACAGGTGTAAAGCGCTTAGTTGCAACGTGGAACTCAGAGATGAGACCCTCCCCACATCCCCTGTTCAGATTTCACACAGTGCTACAACCCCTACATCTCAATTCCTTTTCATTTCCTCTTTAAGGGTGCAATCCCAATGAGCTTCAGGGGGTAGCTAAACATGGGCAAATTAATCGGTTCGAGGATGTTCAGTCGTCCTGTGCAATAGGGCTATCGGGCCATTTCCCGGAGTATGAAAGAGGGGAATGATGGGTGGGTGAGAAAGCATTGGCCAAAAGAGAGGCGTAGGGGACTGGGAAGGGGTTCACTCCGTCAATCAGAGGTTGGTAACCGTCCGTGCGTGTGGAAGTCTGTGTCATTGTCAAAGGCCGAACCCCTATGCGAGGGGTGGAGAACTCAAAAAGAAAGAAGGAAGAACAAGGGTAGGGGAACAACAAAAGAGTGGAGGAAGGGTAGAAGGTGGGTGTATGGGTTAGGAAGGGGGGGGTTTTCTCTCCGGGCTCCCCCAATTGTCCATGTGCAGAATGGAGGTTGGGATCCATAAAGCAACCTAGCAGCCTACCTGAGATAGGAACCTGAGGCCGAGCGGGCAGTGTGAGTTGGGGCTGGGGGTTCTTCTAAATCCTACAGGTGACTACCCAGTACGTACAGGACAAGACATGTTGGCCCCAAAGTTCAAGGGGTTACTGCTTAGAAAGGTCGTCCATCTATCCCAAATCTGTGCGAATTTATGAGGGGCATCCTTAGCAATATAAATGAGTTCCTCCATCTCAGCTATCTTTGCTACCTTTTGTAACCATTCAGTGGTGGAAGGGACAGTGGAAGATCCCCAATGGATAGGGACGCAAAGTTTGGCGGCGTTGAGTAGATGCAAGCCTAGTGAGTGCGTATATGAGCGGTTTGGGATTGAAGTATGGTGTAGGAGCATGCGGGCCGCTGTGAATTCGATAGGGAGATCAGTAATAGAGCTAGCTATGTCATGCACCCGGGTCCAGAATTCCTGGATCCGGGGACACGACCACCATATGTGTAGTAGGGATCCATCAGCACCAAGGCACCTCCAACATTTGTTAGGGATTTCTGGGTTAAATTTGGTTATCAGAGCCGGCGTTCGATACCACCGTGAAATAAGTTTAAAATTATTCTCTTGGGTATGCACGTTCAGGGAGCCTTTATGTGTGATGACAAAGATCTTTTCCCATTCCTCTTCCGAGATCTCCATTTGCAGATCTCTTTCCCACGCTATACATGCTTTCCAATTTTTCGGTGATTTGGACTGGGAGAGGAATGAGTGAGTCACCGAAATAAGGTGGCGTTGAGGAGAGGCCTGGGAGCAGAGGGTTTCAAAAGGTGTCAGCCGCCTAGATAACTCAGCTTCTCTATGTACCTGTTTAAGAAAATGGCGTATTTGAAAGTAGGACCATTTAGGTATGGGGGGGAGATCCCCTTCTGTCGGGAGTGCAGAGTAGTCCAAGATTTCCCCATTGTTATAGAACTGGTGTGCAAACATTTCTTTATGTGGCCAGCTATTTTGGAGAAAGGTCGCGGACATGCCTGGAGGGAACGCGGGATTCAGCCGAATAGGCATGAGGGGCCCAGGGTTGGAAGAGACATTGAACTTTTTGCACGCTTCTCTAAAGTTTGTCAGGGTGGCGTATATTAGGGGGTGTTCTTTTAGGGCCTTAGGAACAGAGGGAGGGGGAATCCAGGGTGTGTGGTTGACGGGTAGGTTTGAGAAAGCGTTTTCTATAGTGACCCAATCTTTATCTGACCCATGGGCTGACCAGTCAAAAATTCTGACCATTTGGCAAGCAAGTGAATATAGTTTGAGATCTGTAAGACCTATGCCCCCTACGGTTTTAGGGCTCGTGAGTTGGCTATAGCTGATTCTAGGACGCTTATGTTTCCATAAAAACTTCGTGAACGCACGCTTAAGGTGCACAAAAAAGGATGCAGGGATTTGGATGGGAATTGTCTGAAGAAGATACAGGACTCTAGGGAGCACATTCATCTTGAGAATAGCTGCCCTGCCAAACCAAGAGAAGTGGGGTTTGTCCCATCTCCGTAGGTCTTCGGTGATAGAGCGTGACAGCGGGAGGAAGTTTTTGGAGTATAAAGTGGATAAATGCTTGGGGAGTTGGATTCCTAAGTATGTTATAGCCTCTTGTTTCCAGGAGAAGGGGAATGCGGTTTGACATTGAGAAACTAATTCGTTAGGTAAAGTAATGTTTAGCGCATCAGACTTTGAAAAATTGATTTTCAGGTTGGAGAGCTTGCCAAAGGTTTCAAAGTCCTTAAGCACATTCGGGATAGATATTAACGGCTCACTGAGAAACAGAAGGATGTCGTCCGCGAAAGCCGCTAACTTATGAGTGCGCCCCGCCACCTGGATTCCCCTAATGTCGTCGTTGGATTGTAAGCGTCGGAGGAGGGGCTCAAGCGTCAAGATAAACAGAATAGGGGACAGAGGGCATCCCTGTCTCGTTCCATTGCGGATGGGGAAGGCATTTGACAGGTGGCCATTAACTCTGATACTCGCAGTGGGGGTAGTATAAAGGGACATAATAAAGGTCATCAATCTATTGGGTAGGCCCAAGTGTTGGAGTACAGCAGCTAGGTAGTCCCAGGCCAACCTGTCAAATGCCTTCTCCGCATCCAGGGACAGAAAAAATCCCTTTTCATTGCGGGATGTGAGCCAATGATGTAGGTTAATGGCCTTGGTAGTGTTGTCCCTGGCTTCCCTGCCAGGGACAAAGCCCACCTGATATTTGCCTATAAGAGAGGGGAGGAGTGGTAGCAAGCGGTTGGCCAGTATTTTGGCAAAGAGCTTGATGTCTGAATTAAGAAGGGAAATGGGTCTATAACTGGAGACTGAGGAAGCGTCCTTCCCAGGTTTGGGGATGACCGTGATGTGGGCTTCTAAAAGCCGGTGGAATGGAGTTTCTGAATTGCTAAGGGAGATAAAGGCCCGCAAAAAGGGCGTAGTGAGTATCTCTGTAAAAGCCTTGTAGTACGGGGCAGAAAGACCGTCCGGTCCTGGGCTTTTGCCTGGCTTTAGTTGCTTAATGGCCTGCCTGAGCTCCAAATCTGAAATCGGATTATCCAGTTCAGAGGCCAAGTCATCAGAAATTTTTCCGGGACTATATTTTTCCAAGAAATCAGTAAGGAGCGTATCTCTATGTCTTTGGGTCGAATGAGTAGAAGATGGGTTGTGTAAGTTGTATAGGTTTTTGTAATATGTTTCGAATTGAGACGCTATATCTGCCGAGGATGTGTGTGCAGTGCCCCCTGGGTCCTTTATGGTGTGGACAGTAGTGGAGATGCGCTTGGTGCGGATGGCCTGGGCCAGAAGTCTACCATTTTTATTTCCCTGTTCATAGAACAGTTTCTGATTAAGAATACATTTACGGTGGGTTTTACGATTCAGCGTTTCCTGTAAGAGCTTTCTCGTCTCAGTCAGGTCTTGAAGTGTGGCCTGCGCTAAGGAGCGTTTGTGGGCTCGTTCCAGTTGTTGAATTTTTTGGACTAAATCGGAGATACGGGCTTGGTTCGCTTTTTTACGCAATGCGGCTAATTCTAGAAACTTCCCTCTAATGGTACATTTGTGTGCTTCCCAGACCGTAATAGGGGAGATCCCGGGGACCGTATTTTCCTGGAAATAGTGATTTAGGCTGGATGAAATAGCATTGATGTCTGTCTCGGAGGAAAGGAGGGATGCGTCTAGGCGCCAAATTTTTGTGGTATTATGTTGGATCGGGAGGGTAAGGAGCATTGAGATCGGGTGGTGGTCTGCCACAAGAAGTGGTTCTATCTTAGCCGATTGGAGCAGAGGCAAATCTCTTTGGGAGAGGAACAGATAATCTAACCTAGAATATCTGTTGTGTGGTGTGGAAAAAAAAGTGTAATCTTTCGTGGAGGGATGTAGGGTGCGCCAAGCGTCGTGTAATGCGAGAGCTTGCAATAAGGTTCTGACCTGCCGCAAAGAGCTGTAAGGAAGAGAGGACGTCCCCGACGAGGAGTCCAGGAGGGGTTGCAGCACAACATTAAAGTCCCCGCCCAATACTGTCAAACCCGCCTGAAAGTTCGTGAGAAGGTCCGCGATCTTTCGGAAAAAGCTTACCTGAGCCGTGTTAGGGCTGTATATGGATGCTAGAGTAACTGGTTTGTTATAGATGGTACCCTTCAAGAAGACATATCTTCCATCTGGGTCAATAATAGATTCTTCTAGCTGCCATGGGATGTGTCTAGCAATGAGAATTGAGACCCCCTTGGTTTTTGCAAGAGGGTTTGTAGAATGGTAAGCTGTAGGATATTTTCGGCTTATAAAATTAGGGATCTGTCCCGTGCGGAAGTGTGTTTCCTGTAGGAATGCCACATCCACTTTCTGTTTGGAGATAAGGTTTAAGACTTGGCTACGTTTTTCGGGGATGTTCAAGCCTTTCACATTCTGCGACCAAATTTTGAGAGTGGAGGGGCCCGGGGTAGGGGTTGAGTTGGGCATAATTGTGTGGGGAGAAGCAGGCAAGATTGCGTGCAGTAGTGCGTTCAGGCCTTGCGCTTGGCAATGTGGGCTCCCCAAATCGAAATCGAGTGGGGGGCTGTGCAAGCAAGGAAGTGTGGGTCTAGCGCCAGGAAGGAGATCCTCCCCTCGTAGGAGGATGTGCGGTTTAGGGGAGGCCGGAGAGAAACACCCGGGTACAAGGGGGCAAAGGGTGGGTAAGAGAGGAAATGGGGAGGAGGGACAAGGGAAGAAATAGAGAAAGGGAATGTATACTAGAAAAGGGAGGAAAAGGGAACAAGGAAGAGAAAAGAAAAAGCCGGAGGGTGGCGTAGCACAGCTACCTTACCCTAACCTAATGCGGTGAGTCCGGAATGGGTCAACAGTCGGAGAGTCCGTCCGTTGTGGGAGTGCGTGGAAGGGTGTCCGGGTCTTAGTCCTTACGGGGTCAGTCCAGCGGGAGTCCTTGGGAGATGATTGCAAGTATAGTAGGAGCCTGCTATCGTGAAAAAACGGGGGAAAGATGGTGAATTATAACAGCACAACTGTATATCTTGAGATAAACATATTAGTAAAACGGCAGCATAAAGAAAACCGAACAAAGGAAGTTCAATACTAGTACCAAGCCATGGAACAGTGCTACATATGAAAAAATGGAACCAAGAGAAATATGTAACACGTATGAAGCCAACATATGCCCAACCATCCCCCTTGTTTCCAATAACAGAATGGTCCGTCTCATGCACATCCTGACATAAACCTATCGATCCCCCCCGCCTCCCCTCCCCCCAACCCCCCCATCACCCCCCCCCCCCCCACAGAATCAGCTAAGCATTTCAAAGAGATCCCATTGCCTATAGCAGTCACAAAACAGTGTCATATGATAACAAATCACAGGCCGAACCATGGGAGAGGGCCTCTTTGAGGCGGCCGGACGTAGCAACCTGATCTGTGGAAGGATCCTGCTATGAGAGTGAGAGAGAGAGGGATCCCATAACAAAAAAAAAAAAAAAAATTAATTAAAAAATAAATAAATAAATAAATGAATAAATAAAAAGGGGGGGGGGAGATGAGGAGGAGAGAGGGGGGCTGCATCAGAGTGGGGGGCCGCTCCCTCCCCCCAGCAGTATCAAAGATAGAACCAACCAATCAGCCTGAGAACTTTTCTCTATAACCGCCATCTGATCATGGCTGCCGATCAGGTCTGGAGATCACAAAAAAGGTAGCTGACGGCAAGAGGGACCCGTGAGTCCTAAGGAGGGGGGGAGAGAGGGGCACCCCGCTAATCAAGGCAAAAATAGGGACAAAAAAAAAAAAAAATTGAAGGAAAAAACAAAACAGGAACAAGAAAACAAAAAAAAAAAAAACGGGGGTGTACGGTATAGTGTACAATATAGTCAATCAGTTCCAGTGTACCCCCAGTCTTCCAGATTGGGAGGGAGGGAGGGGGGATCCGTCAAGAAGCATCAGGACCTAGTCAAAAACCTGAGTAAAGTAGACAAAGGTGCAGGAACTTGCAAACTGGAGAGGTGAAAAGTAGCGGTGAGTTACTGGACATCAGGTCGAGCTCGCCTGTGGGCTGGTGAGGCAGTGGGGCTATCGTAGGCCCTGTCGCCGCGTGCTCTTTGCTGATGCGGGCTTGGCGAAGATGATCTGCGCCGTCTGATATGAAAATCATCTCTTTCAGGGATGGTGTCCATTGAATCAGATCTGCGAAGATGGTCGGTACGGAAGGCTTTGTACCAGTCAGGTAAAGCAACCGGAGGTAACTGAAGCGCATCGCAGAATCTCCCCAGTTCTTCAGGTACTCTCAAGATGGCGGTGCGCCCCGCAACAGTCGCTGAGAGACCAAAAGGGAATCTCCACTTGTAGGGAATGCCTTTACGGCGCAGGACCTCCAGGAGGGGACGAAGGTCTCTCCTGTTTTGTAGAGTTACCGGCGATAGATCTTGGAAAATCTTTACTTCTGCGCCCTGGAACAGCAGCTGCCGTCTGTCTCTGGCTTTCCTCAGAATGTCCTCTTTAGTTTTAAAGTTCACTAGGCAGCAGACAACATCCCGAGGGGGGTCTGTATCCCTGCCCCTGGGTTTCAAGGCTCTATGCAAACGTTCAAATTCCAGGGGGGTGTCTGGGGGTCTGCCTAGGACATCATTAAAGACCTGTGTAGTGGCCTGGGTTAAGTGAGCAGGGTCAATATTCTCGGGGATGCCTCTTACCCTCAAGTTATGACGGCGTCCCCTGTTGTCGAGGTCTTCCATATATCTGTTGACATCCCTCAGCTGCGCGTTGTATGATGAAGAGGTATGCTGCAGCTGCCTGATGGCCGAGTCATGGCGGGCCATTCCCTCCTCCACCTCAGTGACCCTGGTATGCATGGCCTGTATGTCCCTGCGGAGCTCTCCTATAGCCGCAGAGAGGGAGTTCTTGATATCTGTGGCTACATCTCGGAGGTCTGCGACAGTGAGGGTTTGTCTGCCGTGTGGGCTCAGCGTGCCATCCGATCGTGGGGGGGTGTCCACCGGCGGTGTGCTCCTGGGTGAGGATGCGGCCTCCGGGTAGGCCGGAGGTGAAGCCTCGGCCTCGCGTGATCGGGGACGGAACAACTCCGGGATACCTCGGCCCGTCGGGGCTTCGGAGCTCCTCGGGGAGCGCGAACGAGACTGCGAGCGCTGTCCCCGTGATTTCCCCATCGGAATGCTGTGGTGGCTCCGCGAAACAAGGCGCAAGAGGACTCCCGTGGACGGAGCTATGCTAGCATGCGGCCATCTCGTCCCGGCTCCTGCTAACTATTACTAATCCACAGATATCCCTCCCTTCACTGCATAAGCTATTATCGTCCTTTGGTAATATCTCTGGGTAGAAGGTTAACACCTCAAAGACTGAAGCCCTACCCATACACATACCCGCTATCCAACTCTCTAGGCTGAAGGAAACTTATCCTTATAGATGGTGCAATGACTCACTCAAATACCTGGGTGTCTTTCTGACTCCTTCCTACTCCCACCTTTTTTGTGCAAACTTTCCTGCCCTATTCCAGGATATAAATAATTCCCTACTGTCTTGGTTCAGATACCCTTTGTCCCTTCTGGGCAGGATCAACATCCTTAAAATGTCGGTCTTGCCCAGATTGCTTTACCACTTTGAGACACTGCCGGTTGCCATTCCGGCCTCACAGCTTAAACTTCTCCAAAGACGTTTTCTAAAATTTATTTGGGCTGATAGGTCTCACCGCTTTGCCAGTTCAGTGGTGTTTGCGCCTAGGGATCGGGGAGGTTTGGGGGCTCTGGATATCGTGAAATAATACCATGCTGCACATTTAAGAATCATTACCACCTGGTCCTCTCTTAGTGCCACGAGTCAGTGGGCTGCTATTGAGAAGGGGGTCCTATATCCGGTTCACCCATGCTCCTTGATCTGGGGCGCCCCATCCCCTCTACACCCAAACCTTAGACGTCAATGTACGGCCCCAATGACCTTTACCCTGGACCTGTGGCAGAAGTGCAACAAAAAGTACTCCCTTTCCTCATCCTCCTTCCCCCTCACGAATGTGCTGTTTAACCCTATTCTCCCCGATGGACTGTCTTTGGGTAGAATTTCCCCGTGGCTAGATCCCCCCCCTTTTCCAACTTAGGAACCTGGTACACCCTGTCTCGCGTAGGCTTCATGCCTTCGAGACTTTACGTGGAAAATATGACATCCCCAAGCATTCATTTTACTTTTATCTACAAGTTAGGCACCTCTTTAGCTCCAAGTCTCCGACTTTAATCCTTGATAACCCCTTGGCTTTTGAACACCTTTGCTCTCAGGGTCCCTACCAACTACATTTGATTTCCTCTATCCACCGAATCCTCCATGAGTCGACCCCCTTACATGAACTTACACATTTGTATATGGGTAGGTGGTCTCGGTTGTTAGACAAACCTATCACCCTACAGACTTGGGATAGGATTTGGTCCTCTACCTTTAAATGCTCTAAGTGTGTTACACAAAGGGAAACGGCAATTAAAATCCTCATGTTCTGGTATAGGACCCCCGATGTCATCCACAAATATGACCCCTCAGTTTCGCCGCTCTGCTGGCATTGTGGGCTTGACATTGGGTCCCTATTTCAGATTTTTTGGCAATGCCCCCTGATAAGTTCCTTTTGGATATCGGTGGGGTCATTGGTGGCGGAGGTGACAGGGGTTTCCCTCCCAATCGACCCCTTACACTGTCTGTTGGGTCTTCCTGTTTCTGGCCTACCTAAAATACAAACAGGCTGGTCTCTTATATTCTATTGGCTGCTAAGAGGCTTATCCCGATGTGTTGGCTGTCGGGCGCAGCTCCCCCATGGCCTAGACTTCTTCAATTGGTGTCCGATATTCGGAGAATGGAATACCTGACAGCCTCGGTGCATGACTTGATTCCCCAATTTGATAAGGTATGCCTGTACACCCTTCATGATCATAGCTACCAGATGTAACATCCCCTTTCTGTCATCTATTCCCACCCCCCCCCCCCCCCTATTCACCTTTTCTATGTACTATCCCGGGTAAACTACCCCCCCCCCCCCCCCCCCGAGATTCACCATGATGACCATGTGAATGTTATGTTTCTATGTCTCCTTTTGGCCTACGGCCTTTTGTCAAACGACATTTTGGTTTTAGTAAACTGTTTATTAATCATTCTACATGTTATGGTTATGCAGATCACCCTTGTGCCTGCATATATGGACGTTATTCTCTGTCCTCTGTAGTCACTGTTTGTGTTATGATCTATATTCACTTCTGTTTATTGATTATTCTAATGCTCGATTACTTTGTACTTGATTTGAAAATTAATAAAAATTACAATTATAAAAAAAAAAATCTACCACAAAAAAAATAAAAAAATAAAATACACATAATGTGCTTCTCTGTTGAGGTCAATGCATTTTACCAAATCATGAAAATTCACCAAAATGTCCCAATTTTCACTTAAATTTCTCTGTAGCCAACACTCCCAATATTGCTTGTTACTCACCCCTACCCTGGTTTTTCTAAATGTGGTGGTCATTTTTATGCAGAATGAAGCTTTTATCAAAATCTACCACAAAAAAATACTCATAATGTACTTTTCTGTTGACTTCAATGCATTTTACCAAATCATATAAATTTGCCAAAATTTCCAAATTTTTGCCTAAATTTCTTTGAAGCCATCACTCCCAATTTTTCTTGTTACTCACCCCCTACCCTGGGTTTTATAAAAGTGCTTGTTACTTTTATTCAGAATGAAGCTTTTTGAAATATTAAAATCTACCACCCAAAAATAAAATAAAAAAATACACCTACAAAAACGTACGACACTCATGTTCATCGGAGAAAATAAATTTACTTTGGCAATTAGCAGACAGCTCAAGAAAATTCAAATGAGTGGCCAGGTCTGATTTTGTTTGCCTTTTAACGCAATCCCCCAAAGATTCTTAAACTTTCTGACATAGTGTGAGCCATTGACTACAAACCGACCTTTTCCATGAGAAGCGTTGGTCATCGGCAAACGAGGAAACGCAGATGATGATGGTGTAGTTATAAAGTAGCGTACGGCTGTGTTTGTTGGCACGAGGACCCTGTGATGTCAGAATGATATCACTTTGGCTCAACTCAACTTTTCCAGGTCCTCTCTGTCTCTCTCTCTGACAAAAAAAAACTATTTATGTTTATTTTGCACTCGTGCCTGTTTAAAGAAAAAAAAAAAAAGAAAAAAAAGGTCACCGGCCGACTTCTGAGCACCTTATTATGCCGACGTTTACTGAGGAGGCTTGTAGCGCTTAACCCGCAGAGGCAGGCCACCCAGAGCTGTGCCCGGGATGACTGAGTTAAAACAGCACAGCTACCAAATGTTCCACTTCTTCAGCCCTATTAGGAAGAGTGACAAGGGAGGACGCCCCGAGTGCTCTGGGAAATGTAGCCGCAGATGAAAACAGGGCGGGAAAAGAATAATGTACTTGTGTAACGTAGTAACAACCTCAAACAAGTCTACTGTATTTTTTTATGCCTATGCCAGCCGGGGGAACTTTATTGACCTCAGCTATTAGATCCAGCTAAGGGAAGGTCGTCAAATTGGATCAAGCAACCGGTGAGATCTGCTTGCCATAATTCCCAGCCCTGCTCCTGTCCACATGGGAGTTTTCGGTGTTCTCATCCACCATTTGGTGTTACAGCTTCTTCTGTTACATTCTTCATAAAATAAAATAAATAAAAAAAACTACTAAGGATGGTGGGAACCTCTCATAATAGGGACAGCAGGTGCACAGACTTGGGAACTTAGATTAGGGATCATAGTGTTTTCTTTTAATGGACACAGTGGGTGTACAGACCCAGGAACTCAGCACATAGATGTAAGAACCCCTTATAATGGGCACAGCAGGGTTAGAGACCTGGGAACTCAGCATAGGGATGGTGGAAAGCCCTCATAATGGGCACAGCAGGGGTACAGACCCAGGAACTCAGCACAGGAATGGAGGGAACCCCTCATATTGAACATAGCAGGTGTACAGACCTGGGAACACAGCACAGGAATGGAGGGAACCCCTCATATTGGACACAGCAGCTGTACAGACCCGGGAACTCAGCATAGGGATGGTGGAAAGCCCTAATAATGGGCACAGCAGGTGTACAGACCCGGGAACTCAGCACAGGAATGGAGGGAACCCCTCCTATTGGACAAAGCAGGTGTACAGACCCGGGAACTCAGCACAGGAATGGAGGGAACCCCTCATATTGGAGACAGCAGCTGTAAAGACCCGGGAACTCAGCATAGGGATGGTGGAAAGCCCTCATAATGGGCACAGAAGGAGTACAGACCCAGGAACTCAGCACAGGAATGGATGGAACCCCTCATATTGAACATAGCAGGTGTAGAGACCTGGGAACTCAGCACAGGAATGGATGGAACCCCTCATATTAGACACAGCAGCTGTACAGACCCAGGAACTCAGCACAGGAATGGAGGGAACCCCTCATATTGGACACAGCAGCTGTACAGACCCAGGAACTCAGCACAGGAATGGAGGGAACCCCTCATATTGGACACAGCAGCTGTACAGACCCAGAAACCCAGGGATGGTGCAAACCCTTCATTCTGGGTACAGCAGATGTACAGACTCAAGAACCCAGCACAGATATTGGGGAAAAAAAAGGGGGGTTCAAGAGCCACAGACACTATTAACTAACCAAACCAGTAATGTAAATAATAAATAAATAAATAAATAATTTATATATGGATAAATAAATTGATTGATATATAAATCACATTGATCCCTGCATAGATTGATAAGAAAACTTCAAGGCCACAGTTCATCAACCCAGAGGAAAAAAAACAGGACTTATAAAATAAAATCCTCTGTGAATGTTCTTTTCAGGACACCACGATGAATCCACACAAAACAACAAACAGGTGCCCGTCACCAGGGCCGGGCAAAAGGGGCAGCTGCCCTGGGCCCTGTCATTGTTGTGGGGCCCAAAGCAGCTGCTTCATACTTGCCAACTATCCCAGTTTAAATTTCCTTGTCCCTTGAAGTTTTAGCCCTGTTGTTGTGTACAGATGACTCACCTGCAGACCCTGTGTTTACATGTAAATATCTGGCATTCATATGTAAATAGCAGCGGCATTACTAAGCAAAGAGCTGTGGCCATCTGCATTGATATGTAAATAAAGGTGGCATTCATATGTATATCATGCTTTCCTGCAGTGAGAAGATGATGTGCTGTAACCTCTAGCAATCAGTGAGCAGTATTACTGTACAGTAATCTCTAGCAACTAATTAACAAGCAGAAATCATTTGCTGTAACCTCTAACAACTAATCAGTGAGCTGTAATGTGTGCTGTAACTTCTAGCAACCAGTCAGTAAGCAGTAATGATATGCTGTAACCTCTGGCAACCAATCACAATTGCTGCCTGATCTGATACAGTAAACTGATTTTAAGTCCAGCTTCTATTTATTGTATGTCTCAGAGCAGGTGGAGAGTGAAATTGCATGGGGGGGGAGGGGGGGCAAATTTTTTTTTGCCTGGGGTCCAATCAATATTAAAGACGGCCCTGCCCGTCACCGAGAAGTGGATGTGCTTACCAGATAGCAACACAAATAGAGCCTTATTATTGAATCATCTGTGTCTTTTTCCATACATCAAAAGCTCATGGATCAGCTTTCCCCGTGTGTAGCAGCGTCATACAAACACTCCCACGATCAGCAATCCCAGGTAGCACTATTAGCAGCTCAAAAAGAGGAGGAAGCCCTCATAGTGTAAAACCGATTGGACATTTTATTAAAACACATGAATAATTGCACTTACATTTAGCTTCCATCTAAAAGCGCATAAAGAAAGAAAAAACGAAAAGCCGGCAGGCAATCGGGAGCCCGTCCTCCCCTCGTACAGCATGGCGGCATCACTGCGTGCCTTCCCAGACGCGTTTCGTCACAGATGACATTGTCAATGGGGAACGGATATTGTGGGACTCCTTATAAGGGGCGCAGAAAGAGTACAAACCCATGAACTTAGTGCAGGGATGTTGGGAACCCTTCATAATGTGCACAGCAGGCATAACGACCTTGGAACTCAGATCAGAGATTGTAGGAACTCCTCACAATGGGCACAGCAGGTGTACCAACCCGAGAACTCAGCATAGGAATGTTGAGAACCCTTCATAATGGGCACAGCAGGTGTACAGAGCTGGGAACTCAGAGAAGAGATGGTGGAAACCCCTCATAATGTGCACAACAGGTGTACAGACCCGGGAACTCAGCACAGGGATGGTGGGAACCCCTCATCATGTGCACAACAGGTGTACAGAACCGGGAACTCAGAGCAGCAATGGTGGGGACCCCTCATAATAAACTCTGCAGGTGTACAGACCCAGGAATTCAGTACAGGGATGGTGGTAATCCCTCATAATGGGCACAACCGGTGTGCATGACCTGGATAATCAGTGCAGGAACCCCTCATATTAAGAACAGCAGGTGTGCAGAGGTAGGAACCCATCCACAAAGGGATATAAAAAAAAGGGCAGGTGTTTTTAACTCTCCATCATCTATAATATACATTTTTGGGTGGATTGATCCTTTTGAATTTCAACCAAACATAAGAGGTGTAAGGTGTTATGGATCAGCAGACGGTTTGACTGAACTTCTGCTAGATCAACTCCTGTTTGGTGGGAGCTGAACATTATATGTATATATAAGCAGTATTATTGCACACTGCCAACGGTTCCTATGGTTGCCAGTCAGTACATCCCTAGCAACTGCCTTCACCACAGGAACAATGGCAAAGGGCAGGCATAGCAGTGACAGTACTACCCAAATATCGTCACTAGCCCTATAGGGTCTATGGCAGTGACCAAATATGGTCATGGCCATATTTGGTCAATGATGTCACTGCTATCCCCACCTATTCCCTTATAAAACTCAGGGAGCTTTTTTTAAGCATGCAGCACCACCTGGATTGGTCGTGTGCCCAAGGCACCCGCGCATATCGAGGACATGTGGTTTGGTATGGTTCAAAAAGGGGCACGTGTCCTCCCACCTTTCCTGCTCAGCCAGGCTCCATGCTCTTATTAAGGGTCTGTTATGGATTTTTAGACGGACCTCACCCATTTCTTTTTTTTTTTTTTTTTTTTTACTTTTTTACTTGATCTCACACATAAATGTTTTTTTCTTTTTTTTTTTCGTTTATTACCCCCTTAAAATCTTGACCAGTCTGAAAAGGTCTGGCATGCACTTGGAAAGAGACTGTGCGCACACTTTTTTTTCTCACTCGGCTTGCCTTTTTACTTCAAGCCAGATGTTCCTGAATTCCTCACACAAATATTGAAAACTCTTTATGTTTTCCAATGATCCACCTCCATCACTGAGCTGTTGCTGATACACAGATCTGTCACCATGTACCCCCAAGGCTCTTTTATCATACACAGATCTCCTGAGGCTCTCCTGTTGTTAGGTGTTGCCAGCCCATATCACCTATGGCTGCCTAGTGCAGCCAAATTACTTAAACTACCAATATGTTAATTATATAAATCACTGTGTCCCATCAATACCCCCCCCCTCCACCCCCTCATTCTCCGCGGGAGGTCTAGCACTTACCTTTCTGTGGTGTCCTCTCCTCCTGCTGTGTCTCCTTCAGTGGGCAGCAGTGGCGGTGGAGGAGTCTGCTCCTCATGCTTCCTTCACACGGGCACACTGGCACAGGGATACCCAAAATTGGCATCTAACTCGAATGTAAATCAAAGCACTTGGTCGTAGTAATACATACTTTGGGCACATGGCGAAAGTTGTTCGGTGCGATGGAATGTGCCGCAAGGCGGGACAAAAGCCCCACAAATGAAGTGCCTCTTCTGCAATCTTGTGATTGCATAGACGCAGCGATTCCCATAGTGCACTTAAGGACTTTTTCTTCTATTTTTTATTTATTTTTTAAAGGGACATTTTTAAAATTGTGTTTATTTATTTTATTTTATTTTTTGTGACAGCCTGGAGGGGGGGGGGGGGGGAGCGCCCGTGCACCCCCTATGGATGGGCCGCCACTGGTTCAGATACAGAATCTACAATTTTAGGCACATCCACCATATGTGATACGCGGTTCCCTCTTGGCCACAACCTCGAAAACATGGGGAGAGGCTCCTGGCGCCCATTGGGAAATTCTAGCGGGCACCATGTACCATCACATTAGTACTTTGTAATTATCCTCTATTAGGGGGGTGTTTATAATTGATTTTGCAGCCCCTTGTGCCAGTCTATGCCACTCTGAAGGGTCCAAGACCTCCCCTACATCCTGTTCCCATTTTTCCATATAAGGGAGTTTGTCATCTGTGGAGGTCAGAATACTGTAAACCTTAGATATGTATACCCTGAACTTTCTGCGGTTAACCGGGGGCCGAGCTACACCGGGTCAAAGTGCGGTTTTCTGGTTACCGGAAAGTTCTGGTTGGGGTACCAGGCCCAAACTCGGTGTGCTGGTACCCCAACAGAACCCTGAAGTTTTTTGTAATTTTGCGACACATGGTCCGGCGGGAGCACAGGTACTGTGAAAGAGTGCACCCTGGTGCTCCCGGTAACTCCCTTGGGAAAGATCCCAGAAACCCCAAATCAGGAGTACCTGTTCTATTCAGGAAGATTGGGTGAAAGTTTGGAGTCGATAGCACATTCGGTCGTGAAGTTATTGATCGAGAACCGGTACTCGCCATAATCCGGCCAACTTTCCCCATAGGCGGCAATGTTAAATCGGTGTCCTAAGGGCACCCTCTTTGGGGAGTCGGTACCGTCCGGCCTTAAGCTCCCTGGACCCCAAACTTGGCGACTGAGTCCCTCGACACTAGCCCTACATCCTCCCGGTGTCGTTATATTTTTAGGACCCATGGCACCGCAGATCAGCGTACATGTTTTTTACCAGGGTACCGGTAACCGAATACCGGTCCCACAAATACGTGGGGGGGGGGGGGGTCTCATTTTCTTGGAAAGCTATGGGGCTGTCTGGAGTTCTGCTTTAATCTCTCTGATGCTTGTTATAACACAAACCAATAACAACAAACCCTTCCACGGCATCTACGTTCTACAAGGCTCAATACATCAGATCTGCGAAGACTCTTCCTCCCGTAGAGCGAAGCTGTGAAAAGTCAGCTCTTCTTGTTATTCTCTTATTCTTTTATTTCTGGTCATAAAATTGTAGGTCGTTTTACAGCTGAGTTTTTGGGTGAGCCCCATCTTCCTTGTTACGGGTAAATTTAACTCATAATCACGTCTTTCTGGCAGGGCCGGCAGTAAAACCATATGGATTTTGGCACGGCGAGGCTCTATCATAGATTATGTCTCGATTTTTTTAGCGTCTTGTGAGTGAGCTTTCCCAAAGCCTTCTGATGAGCTGTGAAGGTAGTGAAACTGCGCTTTTTTAACAGCTCGCTTGGAGGAAATACGGGTTCCAGCTGAAGCGAGTACACAGGTCAGACCAATAAGTAAAAAAAAAAATGACTAGGTGTGCTATCCTCCAATAATACCGCCAGCCAACACGTAGCTGAACAATGACTCATCAAAAGAAGTTTATTAAAAACAATTGAAATTCTCTCAGCTTGGAAAAAAAAAAAAGAAGTGATAATGTCCCGTGAATTATTGTGCAGAGTTTTAGAGCAACACTTTGGGGCCCGTCCACAGAGAGACCGCAAACTGAATCAAGTCCAAGAGAATTCGCTGATCAGGTTAACACGTTTAAGGCAGGGACCTACAGGCCAACAAAACTCGAAAAAGACGTAAATTGTTTTTTTAAAGACTGGAGCATTTAAAAAGATAAAAAATAAATAAAATAAATTTGTCTGTCTGAAAAAAATTAAGGAAAAAAACAAAACAAACACATTCGATCTTTCTCTGCAATACATACACATTTTCCCATGTACTGGCTCTTTAACAATGTCAATATCGGGCACTTTTACCTCCTTCCTGCCCAGGCCAGTTTTCAGCTTTCGGTGCTGTCACACTTTGAATGACAAATGCGCGGTCACGCTACATTGTACCCAAATAACTATTTTTTATCATTTTCTTCACACAAATAGAGCTTTCTTTTGGTGGTATTTAATCACCACTGGGTTCTTTATTTTTTGCTATATAAACGGAAAATTAAAAAAAAAAAAAAAAATAATTTTTTTAGTTTCTATTGTAAAATTAAAATTAAAATTTTTGCAAACCAGTCATTTTTCTTCATTAAACAAAAAATAGACTGAAAATTTTGGGGGAAAAAAAAATAAAAAGTAATTTTCTCCTTCACTGATGTACGCTGATGAGGCTGCACTGATGGGCACTGATAGGCTGCATTGATGGGCACTGATAGGCTGCACTGATGGGCACTGATAGGCTGCATTGATGGGCGGCACTGAAGGGCACTGATGAGATGGCACTGATTAGGAGGCACTAATATGCAGCACTAATGGGTACTGATAGACGGCACTTATGAGCACTGATAGGCATCACTGATTGGCATCACTGATAGGTGGCACCGATGGGCACTGATATATGGCACTGATAGGCGGCATCTGTGGGCAATGGTAGATGGCACATATAGGCAGTACTGATGGGCACTGATGAGATGGCAGTGATGAGGAGGCCCTAATATGCAGCACTAATGGTTACTTATAGACGGCACTGATGAGCACTGACAGGCATCAGTGATAGGTTGCACTGATGGGCACTGATAGATGGCACTGATAGGTGGCAACTATGGGCAATGGTAGGCGGCACGTATAGGCAGCACTGATCGGCACTGATGGGCAGCACTGATGGGTGGCACTAATGAGCAGGCACTGAAAGGCAGCACTGACTTGCATCCCTGATGGGCACAGATTGGCATCACTTATGGGCACAGATTGGCATCTCTGCTGGGCACTGCTGGGGCTGCACTGATAATCAGGGTACTGATGATTATGATGGCTGATGATTATCTGTACAGGTCTCCCCTGTGAGGAAATACCGCTGATCGGCTGTCCTTTCCTCACACTCTGTCAGTGTGAGGCAAGGAGAGACATTAACCGGCTTTTCCTCATTTTAAATGTCATCAGCTGGCATTCCTGTGAGTGCGCAAGCACGATGGGGCTGCAGTGGCGTCATATAACGTCGCCCCAGAATAAGAAAGCACCCCGCCCACCGTCATTTGTCAATACGGTGGGTTAAAGTGATTCTAAAGACAGTTTTTATTTTTTTTAAATACCAAACATGTTATACTTACCTGCTCTGTGTTAAGCCTTGTACACACGTTCGGAGAATCCATCGGAATGTGTCCTATCGGACCGTGTCGTCGGATAATCCGACTGTGTGTGGTATACATCGGACTGATTGGAAATATTTCCCGACCAACTGGGCCGGTCGGACCTAATCCGATCATGTGTAGAGCATTTTGATCGGACCAAGTGCCACGCATGCTCAGATCAAATTCCTACATCAAAGCTATTGGCTGCTAGCCTGAATGTAGTCCCATTGTAACGAAATTACGTCATCACGTTCTGAAAGATCGGATTTTTCGCCAACTTTGTCCGACCGTGTGTATGCAACAGTTTCGGACA
This sequence comes from Lithobates pipiens, assembly GCF_037356315.1. Taxonomy (NCBI): domain Eukaryota; kingdom Metazoa; phylum Chordata; class Amphibia; order Anura; family Ranidae; genus Lithobates; species Lithobates pipiens. The sequence goes on along the minus strand of NW_027507764.1, from coordinate 19,719,008 downwards.
AGATCCGACGGACAAAATCCGACGGGCAGAATCCGACGGATTTGGTTGTGGAAATCTCCGACCGTGTGTACAGGGGCTAATGGTTTTGCATAGAGCAGTTCCAATCCTCTTCTGGGGTTCCCCACCACCACTCTTGGCCCCTCCCTCCTGCTGAGTGTCCCCATAGCAAGTCGCTTGTTATGGGGGCTCTCTCTTCCGAGCCGACTCTGTGTTTCCATAGAATACATTAAGGTAAAAAGAAAACTTCTGCCTTTAGCAATTCTGCGAGTAAAGAAAAATACACGGTGATCACTAGGGAAGAGCCAATGGTTTGGTCCAAACCGAGGTTCGGCCGTCTGTTTGTCAGGAACTGAGCATCATTTGGAGAAGCAGTATTTGAAGGACATTTATGTGTTTTTTTTATTTTTTTTAAAGGACTTGAATAATGTTTGGGTGTCTTGTTTTCTAGGTTACAATTCTTGTTCTTTTATTTATTATTTTTTTTTGAATGAGCTGGGGTACTAGCCACCCCATGTAGGTGAAAGATTTTATCGGTAGACCCCCTTATTATTAAAGGTGGCTTCAAGATTTCAATAATCCCCCTGCTTATAGACTCCCACAACCACTGGCCAGGGTTGTGAGGAAGAGGCCCTTCACCTCATCTACATGGGGAAAAGACGCTTTGCGAGGGGGGATCATGCACCCCTTTGAATAGCTTCAGACCAAGCATTAAACGGTTGATAAGACTTTACTGGACAACTCAGCAATACAGTCTGTAGCACCCTCAAGTGTGCTACTAGTGTCAGAGTAGGTAAAACATATTCTGACTAATTTTTAAACCCTGTGACTCCTAATCTGGGTCAGGGTTAATAGAGTTCAGAGCTTTGTGACTCACGCAGACAAGTCCCTGGAGCCTCCCTCATGGTCTGGAAGTTTGGGGAAACTTCTAGATGCTAGTGGGCGAAGACCAGGAGGATTGATCTGCATACTTAGGGGAGCTTCACCAATCCATGGGCAGTGAGTCTGGCAGGGTCGTCGGGCTAGCCCTTAAATATTGATGAGTCTTGCTGGCAAGGGAGTCGGGTGGAAGATGGAGATGCATTGCTGAGGGGACTGTTGGTGGCTCTTGAGGGTCCCCTGCCAAGGAGGGGCTCTACCTTGGGCCGGGGCTCAATTTCTAGCCTGAAAGGATCCTACCACAGGAGAAGTTGGAAGTAGGCTTTCCTGAGAGACAGCGGGAGCAAGGATAGGACAGTGTGAGTGCTAAGGTGCAGGGACTTACAAGGGGGGAGACTGCCACATGTAGCAGGTCTCTCTGGAAGATAGCGGTGTGCTTAAATCTTTCTTACCTTGCCCTGGGAGATCTCCAGAGAGTCAGTTGGGTAGACTGGTGAAGAAGCAGCCAGGGGGACTGGGTAAGAGGCAGCCAGGTGGGCTAGTATTTCCTGCAGTGGTAGAGCTGGGACCAGTGTCTACAGGGGAATTGAATGACCTCCAGGTTCCAGTTCACAACACATTGTGCTACTTTCCAAAGGGACCGAGAGTTCCTAGCCTGTAAGGGGCTGTTGCTGATCTAACAGAGACTGTTAGCTACTAAAGAGGGATCAATGGGAGCTGTACAGACCAAAGAAGAGGAATCAATTGGAGTTATATACGATAAAGGAGAAGAATCAATTGGAGCTGTAAATAGGGAGGAAGTTGTCCCTGGTTTTGTTAATGCCAAATTGGGCATCCCATAATTCCAATTCCCCATCCAAGTTATTTCCCTCCCCTAATAAAAACAAAAACAAAACAAAGCTCAAGAACTGTTCACTATGTCTGGATGAAAGCTGAAGCTGTTGTGTGCCTGGCTGTGCAGCAGTGGCGAACCCTGTCATCTGCAACCCCTACGGGGTAGTGCTACAAGTACAAAAGTGTAATAACAGCTAACTAGCTTGTTTCAGGCTACCCGGTGCATGCCATCCCCAAGGTGAGAATCCATTTGTGGTAGAGTCCCATCTCAGGCAGACTTCCTAGACTGAGCTCCAGATGCAGCTGTTGATTACATCTTCAGACTTGGCTTTTCAGTTCCTTCCTATGCAGGTGGCTCTCTGGGGCTGAGCCTTCCCCCTATTTATTTATAGCACAGGGTAAAGGGCAGAGTCCAGAAATCCCTGAGAAAATGCTAAGCCTAGCTTAATCCCTAACCCTCGGGGCAACCTGAAGAAACGAACTCCACACAACCAACCTGTAAGCACCTGCTTACCCCCATTTTTAACTTGGGGTAAAGAGTTTGATAAGTGGCACCACTTACCAAATTCACCTGTAGCGGCGACTCCTGAAGAGCACGCGCTATGCGTTTTTTCTAATATTAAAGTTGCCTAAACTGCAGTTTGGTTTGGGTTTATTTGTCTAAATTGGACTTCAGCATCAGTCTGACTGGACTGTGAAAAGTTCAGCCTGGCCACAAGGGGCACTGTCTCATCTGGCAGGCGTGGAACTATGGTCTGTTCAGGTGCTTAAATTACTCTTCTTTCCTGACCAGCCCCCAGGAAGGCTATGGCCTGGGGTGCGGATCCACCCGACTTTAATGTCTCGGGGCTGGCTAGCCCGAGCCAAGGAAACTAAAGGAGGATTCTGAGGTGGATGGGTGCCGTCTCCGGTTCGGGAGAGACCCAATGTACTTCAAGCATTCCAGGGGAGGACTCTTTAGAAGAACACCACGTACGGGTTGGTTTTCTTAACAAGAGACTGGAAGGGCTGAAGTTACAGAGAGAATCCGGCCTTGTGGATATTGCCAAGCAGGCTGAAAGATCCAGGTATCCTACAAGTGTTCTAAAGCTTAGTTTCCTATGTGTTCTGTAACAACGTCTGTGACAAAGACTTTGTTCCTGAGTCAGCACCTTGTTGGCTGCTAGGCCTTGTGAGAGAGGGACTGTCCAACTTGAGTGTTCATCCAGCTGCGAATGGCTATTCTCTGGATGCAGTCAAAATAAGCAAGTTCTTTAACGTTTTTGGACTTTGACATTGAGAGTACCTGAACCTCCTTTCCAACCCTCTGATCCCAAGTTGAAAGACTGTTCAATGGTTTGAGTTTTGCAAATAAAATCCATTCAAGTGGATCTATTGTGAGTCTCAAGTTACTGGGCCATCTACCACGGGACATCCCCTAGACGTGCAACAAAGGAGAACAAAAAGTAGCGGTAAGCCCAAAAATACCCAGCAGCTCCTTCAGGGGTTAGTGCTACACACCCATTGAGTTCAATGAGGAAGCTGACAGCCTCAGAGAGGCATCCTGACAGTGGAAGCACTGCGGGCCGGAGAGGGACAGCCAATGGGCCGAATGTGGCCCTGTGGCCGAACTTTGCCCAGGTCTACTTTAGCAGGTAAAACGGCTCTTGTGTATAGATTTAATTTTGTGTATTTAGCTGTTTGCCTGGAATTCAGTTTTAATACAGATTTTGCACATTACAGATTAATTAAAAGTGCAAGTGTCAAAGATTTGGCCAATCACGGTCCCCCCTACTGACCCCTTTCAGGGAGTACAACGTGCATTGACCACATTAGATTACATAAAGGCGTATATTTATCAGTGGGTGTTTTCCCACTTTCTTAACTCTCTTGTAAGAAACTAGTTAAGATAAAATTTTGTTTATCATCTGCCGTTTCCTCCTCTCACTTGGAACAAAGGGTCATATTGTGGTTGCTATTTTTAGAACTTTGCTTTACAAGAAAATGCTGGTGGTTTGAAGAGTTATCTTATAATTCACTGTAAAATTAATGTTTGTACTGCTAGAATACCAAGATAAAAAAAAAAAAAATTCTGCTCATGTTCAAAGAGTATTCAAAAAAAAAAAAAGCAATACTTTTCAAAAAAAAGTGTTCTCTGCAAAGAAGACACTTAATAAGAAACTCTGCATCCATCATAGAGTCTCCTTCATAGTCAAGGGAAACTGCTGGCTGAAGAACCTTCAGATTCGAACACGTCCACCCCTGCCAACTTCCTGGCCCCTACATCACTACTGTGTCGTGTAGTGACTTCAGATGAGTTAATGTGTTTGGGTTCAATTTGCTGGCATTCGTCTAACCCAGAGGTCTTCAACCTTTCCAAATAAAGGGCCAGTTTACTGTCCTTCAGACTTTAGAGGAGCTGGACTGTGGCCAGTGGGAGTAGAAAGTGTCCCAGCGTCAGTGGGAGTAGACAATGTTTCAGGCGTGGTGGTCAGTGGAAGTAAACAAAAAAAAAAATGATATAGCACCTGTGGTCAGTACAGGGAAGAATAATCAAACAAGAAAACTTGCCGCTTCAGGTGAGACAGGAAGCCTGATGATCTAGCGGGTGTCCGCCACCGGCTCGCCTCCGCATGCAATCAAATCAATCATAATGATTGAATTGATCTTTAATGGTTAAGCACACCTGAAGCGTGTGAAACGCGTCCACCAGCTCTCTGTTCTTGTAAGTACTTGGAATGTGCAGCCATTCCTTTTATTTAGAGTGAAGAATAATGCCTCATCATTGTTTTCAGTGGGAGGAATAATTCCCTATCATTTATATTTGTGGGAAAAATCATGCCTCATTGTTGGTATGAATGGAAAGAATAGTACTCCATCGTTGGTGTCAGTGGATTGAAAAATGCCCCACTCTTGTTATCAGTGAGAAGAATAAAATAGGAACAGTGCCAAGGGCTGGATAAATATGAGCAAAGGGCTGCATCTGACCCATGGGCTACAGCTTGACACCACTGGTCTAAACTATTGAATGTGTTAAAATTAAGAACTTAAATACAAACCCAATCCTTGGGTAGGGGATGGGAAAGAAGGTGTCAGGAGCTGGTAGATTGTGATAAGCTATAGGTGGCAATAGCTGGTAATGGCAGCAGAGGTGGCTGAAGCTGGTAAAGGTGGAAGGCCAGCAGAAGTAGCAGGAGCTGGTAATGTTGATAGGCAAGCATAGTTCACAAGAGCTGGTAATGGTGGCAGCCCAGTTGAGGTGGCAGGTGCTGGTAATGGTGATGGCTAGGCATGATGGCAGGAGCTCTTAATGTGGCAATCCAACACAGGTGGTAGGGGCTGGTAATGGGGGCAGTTTACCAAAGGTGGCAGGAGCTGGTAATAGTGGCAGCAGCAAGTCAGGAGAGGTGGGAAGAACCGATAATGGTGGCAGTCCAGAAGAGCTGGAAGGAGATGGTAATCATAGCAGGCCAGGAAAGGTGGCAGAAGCTGGCAATAGTGGCAGGCCAGCAACTGTGGTAGAATTTTGTAATGGTGGCAGTCCAGCAGAGGTGACATGAGCTGGTAATAGTGCCAGTCTTGCAGTGGTGGCAGGAGATGGTATTGGTGGCAGTTCAGCAAAGGTTTCAGGAGCTGGTAATGGTGTCAGTCAAGCAGAGGTTGCAGAAGCTGATAACAGTGGCAGTCCAGGAGAGGTGGCAAGAACTGGTAATGGTGGCAGGCCTGTAAAGGTGGCAGGAGCTTGCAATGGTGGCAATCCAGCAAAGGTAGCAGGAGCTGTTACTAGTGTTAGTCTTGCAATGGTGGCAGGAGCTGATTATGGTGTAAGGTGTCATTTTCAGGGTTGGATAACAAGGAAATATTCAGTTGGTATAATCATCTGCAGGGTTTTTTAATAATTACCAATCCAGGACTGGCACATTTTTATGCAAGTAAGCCATACCACAGTGTTAGGGAACAGGCAAATTTGTCTCTCTAGAGGCCATGATACCTAACCAGGAACTGCTCCCTGCACCACCAAGTTCAGGACATATGCATGCAAGGCACATCTGTGAACTTTCCCTGATGAAGGTCACCTACCAGTTTGGTGCCATTGTCACACGCAACCCTCCATGGCATGGAGTTAGCTAACTCTCAGCCTCCCTCTGAAAAGCTGCCAGAATGTCTGCCCCAGGGTGGCTCCTGTAAACCAGCCATACCAGCTGCAAAACAGCATTGGAGTGTTTCCCTGCCCCTACTGCTTGAAGGAAGGACTGGGTATCTCTGACCCCACCAGTTGGGCATGTGAGATGATCAGGGGACAAATTTTTCTTCCGCTCCAACAGTGTTTCATTCATCTGTCTGCCTTCAGTCTTCCAATCAGTGGTGGCTGGTGCTCAAATTTTTTTTTTTGGGGCGGGGTGGGGGGGGGGGGCAAACAAACTGAAAAATTCTGAAAAAAAAAACATTTGCCTACACTGTGCCCATCAAACGCAGCCACTGTGCCATAAAACGCAGCCACTGTGCCCATCAATTGCCGCCACTGTGCCATCAAACGCAGGCACTGTGCCATCAAACGCAGCCACTGTGCCCATCAATTGCCGCCACTGTGCCATAAAACGCAGCCACTGTGCCCATCAAACGCAGCCACTGTGCCCATCAAACGCAGCCACTGTGCCATATCAAATGCTCCCACTGTGCCACAGGTAGCTCCACTCGGGCTGTGCATTCCAAGGAGCTTTCCACAGGGAAACCGGACGTAGCCTCTTAACTTGAATAACAAAGCTTCACTGAACAAAGTATCACTACGGGCGGAAACTGTTCGGCGTGATGGATTGCGGCGCAAAGCAGGTCAAAAGCCTGCATATGAAGCGCCTCGCCTGCAATCTCATGACTGCATTGACGTGGCGCTTCCCATAGTGCACTGTGTCCGGCACCCGAACACAGTGCACTTAAAGAACATATTTTTTTTATTTAAAAAAAATTGTGACTGTCGGGTGGAGGCGGCGCCCGTGGGCCCCCTATGGACGGGCAGCCACTGCTTCCAATCATAGCTTTTCATTCATGGAAGAAATTATACTGCTTCTATGAACATAGGAGGGGGCAGACATTAGCTCTATTAACCCCTGCAGCACCTGAAGATTACCTCTGATGAGGTAGTGAGGGAGGACTTCAGATTTCAACTAAAACGGCGCAAGGCACACTGATAGTAAGTAATGTCCCTTGTGCTATTTTTTTTTCTTTAATATTTGACTAAACTTAGGTTTTAATGTTTTAACATTTTTTTTCCTATATATTTCTTTTCAAATAAAAAATTGCATTTAAAAATTCTCCCTCTAAGCAAATTAAAGCTTGAAGAATCCATGAAAAAAAAAAAATAATAATAATTCAGCATTAATTGGGGATTATCTGTGAGCTTTAACTTGATTGATATAACTGCCTAATACATTTTGCTCACAACTTTTTTTTTTTTTTTCCAAAGCTGTTTCTCAAGTACCATAATACGGAGCTCGGTAGCTTCCTAGTTTTATGATCTTATTTGGACATGAAAGAGGTTGGAACAACAACAACAAGACATACTTTTCGGCCTAATCACTCAGCCACCCCCACCCACTGAAGTCATGGTACACCCCTCTCCGAGACATCCGCCAAACCCTAACCTTGAGAGACGAAAGGGCCCAAACCTGCCCCTGCCAAATCCGCATCTCCAGTGTTTTTGGAGCTCATTGACGAAGTTTGAAGTTGTTATTTATTGAATAGTTATGGGTTTATATAACTTGGAATTGTTTAGGGAGTATTATCCTCGCATATTATTTTTCCAACATTGTGCTCTAATTTTCTTTGTTTTCTTAGCGGGGTGTGGCATTTTGTTGGCCTTCTGTGCCTCTCTCAATCGACTTTCACATTTTCCTCTTTCCTGGCTAGTCAGACGTTGACCTTTTCCTTCGCTGTTAGTGTGGTCTGATGCTTTTCATGTATTTGGAGCGCTGGAAATGTCTCTGCCTCCTAGGCATACAAGAGAAGAATTTTCTTTTTGATTTATGAGATAAACTGGCAGAAGTCTTAGACAACACATACTCAAACCTTCTAAGTGAAAATCAGCGTGTCCAAGGCCGCTACTACAAGAATGGATGCTGAATTTTTCTCTTTTCTGCAGATCAAAGAGAAACTGGCTCCGGTTCTCTATAGTAGTAGAGCAATGGTCAAATAAATACAAATTTAATTAAATATGAAGCAAATATGTGAAAATCCTGTTAATTTTTTTTCCAGATGACATAATAAATAAAAATATACTATTTTCCCTTGTAAGTTGATCTAAGCCTAAACACTAAAAGATCATATAAGCTTTAAGATTTGAATGTATTTTTTTTAAATATGCAATTTTATTTAAAATAATCCCTGGTGAGGGTTCTTTTTTGGTGGTATTGGGTGCCAGCAAGATTAGCTCACGCCATCCCATCAGCATATAGTGGCTGATGATTTAGAGCAGGGATCTACAATTATTGGACCTCCAGCTGTTGCAGAACTACAAGTCCCATGATGCATAGCAAGACTCTGACAGCCATAAGCATGACACCCAGAGGCAGAGGCATGATGGGACTTGTAGTTCTGCAACAGTTGGAGGTCCATTAATTGCAGATCCCTGATTTAGAGGATGTGGAGAAGTATTACACATCAGATGGTTCTGCCCTAAGTTGACTGCGCTTTGGTCTAGGACACTTGGCCTCCTCCAAACCTTATTCCTCATAGTTGCCCCAAAGGACACAAAGATGGCCCTTCTACAATATATGGTTGTGGGCCTTTTAAAATTTCAGCAGAAATTTGCGGTGTTAGGGACCAGCATAACTGGCTCACACCATCCCATCATACAGTGAGAAATGTTTTAGAGGTTGTGGGCTTCTAGAGGAAGCTTTGCACATCTGGTGGTCCTGCCCGAAGTTGACTGCATTCTGGTCTAGGACCTTTGGCCTCCTACAAACCTTATTCCACATAGTTATCCCAAAGGCCAAATGGCCCTTCTGCACTATACAGCCCTGGGCCTTTTAATACCTCACCAGAAATTGGCTGCATGCTTATTTTTGGCTGTTACCCAAGTGATTGCCAAAGTTTGGAAGAAGCCCACACTCCATTTTCAAGAGGTCTAAGAACAGATGAACTTGATGCTGGTTGATAAGGCATTCATTAGTATCTCGAATGATTCACAAATTAAAATATACTAGTTTCCTTTTAACCCCTTCAATACCAGGCCTTTTCAGCTACATCCTGTTTAGGCCAATTTTCAGCTTTCAGTGCTGTTGCACTACCCATATGACAAGTTTATCATTATTTTGAGACAGATAGAGACAGATAGAGCTGATATTTAATCACCACTGGCTTTTTTTTGCTAAACAAACTAAAAATGACCAACAATTGTGAGAAAAAAAAAATTGTTTTTTTTAGTTTCTGTTATACAATTTTACAACTAAGTAATTTTTCTTCTTGACTGATGAGCACTAAGGAGGCTGCACTGATGAGGCAGCACTGATGAGCACTGAGGAGGCTGCACTGATGAGAAATCACTGATGGGCACTGAACAGGCGGGACTGATGTGCACTTATGAGGCTACACTAATGTGCACTGATGGGCACTGATGGATACTGATGAGGCTACTCTGATGGGCACTGAACAGGCGGCACTGATGTGCACTGATCAGGCTACACTGATGGGCACTGATGGATACTGATGAGAGGGCACTGATGAGGCTGCACTGATGAGCCCTGATAAGCTGCACTGATAGTCACTGATGAGGAGGCATTGACGAGGCTGCACTAATGGGCACTGATAGGCATTGCTGATGGGCACTGACAAGGTGCACTAATGGGTACCGATTAATAATGTAAACAATGTACTCACTTGTGCCTTGTCAGACTAGTCAGTTATCGGCTCTCCTTTCCTCACACAGAGACAGCATGTAAGGAAAGGAACGCCGATAACCGGTAAGTCTGTTTACATTTGACCAGCTGTGATTGGCCCTTTATGGCGATCTGTGATCCCCGGGGAAGTGCACTTAATATTACTCTGCCTGGAACAGGAGCCAGCGCTACAGAGGAAGCATCGGCTTATGTGGCTCTCTTTGCTTCCACCTGCTCCCTCCACTGCTGGAGCCAGATCAATTCATTCTGATCCTCTGGGATGTTGGGTCCACAAGCCCAGATCAAGATCAAAGGGTTGATGCCCCCGGGCATGCAATTCCCTGTTTTGAGGTCGAGGACCACATTAGAGGGCTCTGAGGGCCTTCCGTAAGATGAAGTCCCACAGCCAGCGCCTCTGAAGGTCACTCTTAAGCCCCGTACACACGATCCGACTTTCCGGCGGGAAATGTTCGATGACAGGCTGTTGTCAGTAAATCCGACCATTTCTACGCTCCTTCGGACAATTATTGTCGGATTTTTCACCAACAAATGTTGGCTAGCAGGTTTTCAAATTTTCTGCAGACAAATGTCTGCTGTTGGATTTTCTGAGCGTGTGTACACAAGTCCATCAGACAAAAGTCCAAAGTACAAACATGCATGCTCAGAAGCAAAGACGAGTCAGAAGCGGTCGGTCTTGTAAACTAGCATTCATAATGGAGAATGAATATTCGTGACGTGAGAAATGCAGCACACAATTCTCTTCTTTTTTAATGGGATAATAATGAAGCTGCTTTGCTGGTGATACTGATGGAGTTATTGCAAACAAATTTTCAAAGGCTTTTTTTTCTAGTGATATCAAGAATAATATTATTATGCCTTTTTTTTTTTTTGGGCCAATAGAACTTAACCAAAATGTGCATTCTATGCATCCAAAAATATAGAAATTATACCAAATCAAATCATTATTCAACCAAAAAAATAATGTCAAAGCAATAACTCCAAAGCCAATAATAAATAACATGTTATCTCCTCCGATTCGGCAACATGTCTGGTTGACGAACGGGTATTAAGAAAGAACTCAAAAGAGTGAAATGAAAAGTGCGAATCAACACTCACCAAACTTCTACTAACACGAAATTAGCAGAATGAGCCCAAAGGGTGACGCAAAAGAGCTGAAAAACCAAGTAGTCGCTACGTTTGTAATTGTTGGCCAGCAATTGTGTGGCCGTGTGTATGCAAGACAAGTTTGGGCCAACGCCCTTCAGACAAAATTCCATGGTTTTGTTGGCCAACAATCCGATCGTGTTTACGAAGCTTTAGTGGTGTATGTGCAGAGTGCACTCAAGAACACTTTTTGGTTAACGAATGTTGTTTTTTTCACTGTTTTTCATTTAATTTCATTGTCCACTGTTTATTCCGCTTGGAATTTGGTTAGCCTTGTTGCAGTATAGTCAATTGCCATTTTATAGGCCAGTGTTCACCCTATTTTGTTAATAACTTTGTTCAGTTGCCTGTCCACTGGTTTATGCATTGTGCTTGACTTGCCTTACCACGATAAACCTGCTTTATTTAATATCCAGTAGTCTGTGGTCTATTTCCCAGATACTAATATAGTGTGGTAACAAACTAACACTAATGTCACATACACACGATCGGAAATTTGGCCAGCAAAAGACCGATGAGACCTTTTGGTCAGAAAATGCGACCATGTGTATGCTCCATCGGACTTTTGGTGGCCGAATTTCGGCCAGCAAAAGACCAATGAGACCTTTTGGTCAGAAAATGCGACCATGTGTATGCTCCATCGGACTTTTGCTGGCCGAATTTCGGCCAGCAAAAGATTGAGAGCAATTTTTCGGTCGGAGAAAGTTCCTATCCGAAAATCCGTTCATGTGTATGCAATTCCAACGCGCAAAAACTCACACATGCTCAGATTCAACTACGAGATGGAAGCTATTGGCTACTGGCTATTGAACTTCCTTTTTTGGAATTCGGTGTGACCATGTGTATGCAAGACAGCTTGAGCGAAATCCCGTCGGAATGCCGTCAGGAAAGCTATCAGAGCTTTATCCGACCAAAATTCCGGTCATGTGTACGTGGCAATAGGCTGCATTCACACCTGAGAGTTTTAAGCTCATAAAACCCTCATAAAACACCTAAAAAAACGCCCAACAAGCAAAATCCCATTCCCAAAGAACATGAGCTTCTTTAGGGCAGATTGCAGGCGTTTTTCTGCTTTTTACATTGGTGACCTGTACAAAATTGCAGAAAAATTGCGGTAAAAACTGTGTGAGCGTCCTTAAGTCTATATCCAGGTGTGTCAATGGGGACCGAGCAGTACAAGGAGTCATGGCGGAACCCATCATACCAAGTGGCTCCTGCGGGGGTAAGCACCATACACGTACTGTTGAACAGTTTTAAAATTAGAAAAGGTCAACTCTCGATCCAAAAAACTCAGCTTCTAACTGGGAGTTCCTCTCCTGGATTGAAGCTAAAATAACCTGTCGTTTGGCCAAACCAGCCACAGCTTATACAGAGCGACTCAGTCATCGTTTGCCTTGCCATCTGCCAATGACTCACTGTCTAATCCATATTTTCCTTCTATCTTGTCGAGGACCTTCGGTGACACGCAAACTGATCAAATTCACCTCTGGCATCTCAATGTCTTCTCCTTTTGGGTTGTTTCTTTTAAATATTTAGACTGCATCGTGGTTACCAAGAACAGATGCCCAACTGGGCCTAGATACAATCAGTATGAACATCACAATATTAAGAATTTTATTGTTGAATGTTTTCACAGGAGTACAGCATGTACCTTCAGCTGATAAAGCAATGCTGTACAAGAGATTAACATCATCTTGACAATGTGACAGAAATGGGTTAAGCAATCAGTATCACCAAACACCGTCACTTCACACCTCATAGAATCTGCTTTCTTTGTGTTCTTCGTGTTCTCCAAATGCCACAAATCTCTATAAACTGAAAGCCGATGAACCTTAAATCATAAAAATAGCTTGTCTCACAGTATAGAATGAAGGCGGTTGCATGACTGCTGTTTTTTTGGCGCCCTTGTGAAATATGCGCAGCCAAACCTGTGCCGATAAATCCTGTCCAAAGCTTTCTGTAAATGTAACTTTCTGCCAAAAAGATTTCACAGCAGAATGAACCTACGTAGGTGACGGCATGGGCGGCTAAAGTAAACTCCTCAAACAGATGGAGCACATGTTATCCCAAAGAGCCTAGATGGAACATCTCCTTAACCATCTCATTCCAGATGCAGAGAGGCATTGATAATAGAATTGCTTGGCCATCGCAATGAGGTTTGTTTGAATTACTTGTATAGTAAATAATACAATTGTGCCTTTTTAAAACATAACTTCCAAAACAATTCCATAAAAGCAAAGAGTTTTCATTTATGAATAGTAGGAAAGCCTAGAAAAGCATTCCTCTATACCCCTGTGGGCAATTGTGCATCCTGGTCTATAGTCCACATACATCTTAAATATTGAGCCATTTATCCAAATGTTAATCCAGAGTCTCTGGTTTATAGACCAGATACATCCTAAATATAAAGCCATTTATCCAACTGCATACACAGAGTTGCTGGTTTATAGACCAAATACATCTTAAATATTGAAGTATTTATCCAGAGATGCTGGTTTATAGACCAGATACATCCTAAATATCTAACCATTTATCTATCTGCCCATCAAGAGCCTCTGGTTTAAAGACTGGATACATCCCAAATATTGAACTATTTATCCAGAGCCGCCGGTTTATAGACCAGATACATCATAATTTTAGAGATATTTATCCAACTATTCATCAAGAGCCTCTGGTTTATAGACCAGAACAATTCAAAATATAGAGCCATTTATCCAACTGTCCATCAAGAGCCTCTGGTTTGTAGACTGGATACATCCAAAATATAGAGCCCTTTATCCAATTTTCTATCCAGAAACTCTGGTTTATAGACCAGACACATTCTAAATATAGAGACATTTATCCAACTGTCCATCAAGAGCCTCTGGTTTATAGACCAGATACATCTAAAAGATAGAGCCATTTATCCAAATGCCTATCAAGAGCCTCTGGTTTATAGACTAGATACATCCAAAATATACAACCATTTATCCAACTGTCCATCGAGAGCCTCTGGTTTTTAGACCAGATACATTCAAAATATAGAGCCATGTATCTAACTTTCCATCAAGAGCCTCTGTTTTATAGACCAGACACATCCAAAATATAAAGCCATTTATCCAACTGTCCATCAAGAGTCTCTGGTTTATAGACCAGATACATCCTAAATATAGAGCCATTTGTCCAAATATCTATCCAGATGTGCTGGTTTAGAGCCCAGGTGTGGTCTAATAATAAGGGAATGTATCCAACTGACCATTCGGAACCAATGGTTTATATTATAGATATGGCATAGATATAGAACCAAAAAATTTCAAAATTTGAAGGTTCGGAAATTCGAAAAAAACTTAGATTTAGAATGCTGCATCATGTTCCTATGTTCCTGCTTTTGCTGGCTGATCTTCCATTGTTGACCCGGCTTCTTCCTGACCTTGCTCTGTGGATTCTGGATACCAACCTTGGATTGCCTCTGATTATTCCCCCTCCCAGATTCCCCGGTACTGACCCCAGTCAGCTACTGGACCTTGCTCTGCCTGCTTCCCCAGTACTTGTAATGGAACGTCCCTCACTCCATTTGCATGGTTCATTGGTATATTGCTTCCTAAGCTCTAGAACATGAAACCAGTGAATCTGGATATAGTTTCCCCAAGAACTAGGCAACCCCGGTTTTGAAGTAAACCAGAATAATAACTGTTTATTTGAACAAGTACACAGGCTTTTATACACTTGAGAAGGACATCCCCCTTCTGATGAGATTACCCTAACAATGCAAACTGCACACAGGAATATAATTATAACAGACATATACTATAAACATGATGTTAATTAACCCCCTGGATGACTCAGAGGTCTGACCTTCCAGGTCAGCCTTGACGTCTACTAGCTCACAAACTACAATACACATTATCAAAAGTATAAACACAGAACACCTTCAGACAATAGCAGAGTTAATTAGCACAAACAACAATGGTTAAAAAACCTTTAAGCGGCAAACTAGACCTACTTACAATAAACACATTATGGCAGGGGGCCCCAGAGAGTTGGCTTGCTGATGACATCAGCATCAGCTATGAGTCCCATAATGGCCACCTTAATAATGTCCTTTTACATTACATAACAGAACATCTTCCCAAATGCTTGCAGCTCCCTCAAATGCCAGGCCCCACAGTCAGTAGCTATTATTCAGTTCCCTCGAAAAGCCTCTGTCCTGTGTGAGTTTATCACAGTACTGACCTCAGCCTGCTACTGAACCTTGCTCTGCCTGTTTCCTGTCTACGCTGCTGCCTCACCTTGTATGACCTTAGCTCACCCCTTGACTACGTTTCTCTCTGTGGCAATTACCCATGTCTCTTTGAGCCTTGCACCCCTGTCACTACATTCAGGGGTGCTCGAACCAGAGTCCTTCAACCGAGATGCGTGACATGGGGTCAAAGGCAAATGTACATGCCACATTTCATGGTTTTAGAGGTCCCAATTCTTCAGGTTCTGTGAAACAGTATCAATCAAAAAACATAAATCGACCTTAAATCTGGCACCTTTTCGAGGGGAGTGAGTACCTGTTTTTGACAGGTACCTGTCCCCACTTCCGGGAGACCTCTCTGCAGGAATTTCGCCTTCCCCTGCCACTGGGCTGCTCAGAAAGTGCAGCGCGCTTGGTGCATGCACAGTAGGGAATCAGCTGGGGTGTCCACTTTGGACAGGTAAGTGTCCTAATATTAAAATTCAGCAGCTACAGTATTTGTAGCTGCTGACTTTTAATTGGGGGGGGGGGGGGGATGGAGCTGTGCTTTAAGATGTCTTACTATATTTCAAGTTCCAACCAAATATTCAATATGCATTACAAAAGTCATAATTCTTTTTTGATAATGGGACCAGGGGCTTGAGAACCAACACCTAGCCTCCCCACATTGTATGCCATTTGTGGCCAGGATGTATACACTTTATGGATCTTACGATCAATCTTTTAGCTCAACATAGGTAAAAGTACAAAACTTTTAATGATAATGGGTTTCCTATATTTGTAAAGACGCCCCAAACGTTTTTTTTTTTTTTTTTGTGGCTTTCTATTGCATTGTTAAAAATAAATAAATAGGGTTACATGAAATATTGACCAATTGGTAGATTACATACAGAATACATCCAAGAAAGAATCATTAGTAGAACTTATTTTTAATCATTGTCTCTTCTCCAACTGCAACCAATTACACATATTTTTAGCTTAAAATTACTCTTATGCAATGTTTTATGGAAAATATTTTTACATCTGTCTGGGGTTCTCCTTTAGGCATTGGTCATAGAAGTAAAAGGACCAACGCCAGAAGTCCTAAAGAAATTAATAACGCATGGAAGAATAAAAAAAAAAAAATAGCCTATTTCACAGCTTTGCCTTGGGTTTCCCCCAGATTGATTTATCTCATGCAGACAATAATATTTATGTATGAAATGACTTCAGAGGATTATTATCAGACCATGACATAATACAAGGGTTTTGCCACCCTTTGCGATTTTATACTTTTTTTTATTTCACACAAATCATTTTTATTACATTTCTTTTAGTTTGACAAATTGAACCATTTGAAATTTCAATCAAATTTGTGAACCTGTATGAAGTTAAAGAAAGGAAAAAAAAAAGAAAGGATTACCTGTTAGGTATTATTGAGTCATTACCACATTGTACTTTTTGGCATAGGTTTGCATGTATTATTAATCCTAGGATGAAGGAGTAAAGATAAGTGTGTGTACATTAGCACTGTTACTATGGTGAGGAAAATAATTATGAATCACTTCTCACAATGTTGCTATGGCTTTTAATATAATAATAAAATGATTAGATCTTAAAACAAAAAAAAGTAATGGATTACAACAGACATATAATTTATTTCTGGGTCTTAGATATAAAAAATTTTTTTTATAATTTTCCATTGGGCGAAATAATATATTGTTTGTCATGGGAAGCCGTTTACTTTTACTGGTTTTGGCTACCAAACCAATGTCTATAATTTATCATAAAATCTCGCAGTAGCTTTCTATTTTGGGGAAATCTTTACGTAAGATTTTTTTTTTTTCTTTATTTAACTGGATCCTTAGGATTCGTCACTGGTGGGGTTTATTTTTTTTAAGAAGAAATATTTTCCTAGTTACCATAGATATTAGACTGTACCTAATCCAAAATTCATGGTGCCCTGTTGTACATGTTGTACTTAAAGAATAAGTTACAAATAAAGTTTGAAAAAATTGGAGGCAAGAACCCAAAGCCAACTTCTATAATGCCAACCTAATGTTGGCATTATAGAAGTTGTCTTTGGGTTTGCTCCTCCAAGTTTTTCAAACTTTTCTTGTAACTTACATTTTGTGATCAACTGCCTTTGCTACTTCAGTGACATGAAGAAAGTATGGCATACAATTCAGGTTTGGTATCCTATAAAAAATAAACTACATTGGGTTGAAAATTAGAAAATGGCTAAATATTAGGCTAAATATTAGGCTGCACCTAATCCAAAATTAATGGTGCACTTCTAGGGGAAGTCCATGTTGTACTTAAAGAATAAGTTACAAATACAATTTTAAAAAACTGGAGGCGAGGACCCAAAGCCAACTTCTACAGTATAATGGCAACCTAATGTTGGCATTATAGAAGTTGTCTTTGGGTTTGCTCCTCCAAGTTTTTCAAACTTTATTTGTAACTTACATTTTGTGATCAACTGCCTTTGCTACTTCAGTGACAGGAAAAAAGTACGGCATACAATTCAGGTTTGGCATCCTATAAAAAATAAACTATATTGGGTTGAAAATTAGAAAATGGCTAAATATTAGGCTAAATTAGGCTAAATATTAGGCTGTACATACCTAATCCAAAATTCATGGTGCACTTCTAGAGGAAGTCCATGTTGTAATTAAAGAATGAGTTACAAATACAATTTAAAAAAATTGGAGGCAAGAACCCAAAGCCAACTTCTACAGTATAATGCCAACCTAATGTTGGCTATATAGAAGTTGTCTTTGGGTTTGCTCCTCCAAGTTTTTCAAACTTTATTTGTAACTTACATTTTGTGATAAACTGCCTACGCTACGTCAGTGACATGAAAAAAGTACGGCATACAATTCAGGTTTGGCATCCTATAAAAAATAAAAAATAAACTATATTGGGTTAAAAATTAGAAAATGGCTAAATATTAGGCTGTACGTACCTAATTCAAAATTCATGGTGCACTTCTAGAGGAAGTCCATGTTGTAATTAAAGAATAAGTTACAAATACAATTTCCAAAAATTGGAGGTGAGAGCCCAAAGCCAACTTCTACAGTATAATGCCAACCTAATGTTGGCATTATAGAAGTTGTCTTTGGGTTTGCCTCTCCAAGTTTTTCAAACTTTATTTGTAACTTACATTTTGTGATCAACTGCCTTTGCTAAGTCAGTGACATGAAAAAAGTATGGCATACAATTCAGGTTTGGCATCCTGTAAAAAATAAACTATAATGGGTTGAAAATTAGAAAATGGCTAAATATTAGACTAAATATGAGGCTGTACCTAATCCAAAATTCATGGTGCACTTCTAGGGGAAGTCCATGTTGTACTTAAAGAATAAGTTACAAATAAAGTTTGAAAAAATTGGAGGCAAGAACCCAAAGCCAACTTCTATAATGCCAACCTAATGTTGGCATTATAGAAGTTGTCTTTGGGTTTGCTCCTCCGAGTTTTTCAAACTTTATTTGTAACTTACATTTTGTGATCAACTGCCTTTGCTACTTCAGTGACAGGAAAAAAGTACGGCATACAATTCAGGTTTGGCATCCTATAAAAATATTGGGTTGAAAATTAGAAAATGGCTAAATATTAGGCTAAATTAGGCTAAATATTAGGCTGTACGTACCTAATCCAAAATTCCTGGAGCACTTTTAGAGGAAGTCCATGTTGTACTTAAAGAATGAGTTACAAATACAATTTGAAAAAATTGGAGGCGAGAACCCAAAGCCAACTTCTACAGTATAATGCCAACCTAATGTTGGCATTATAGAAGTTGTCTTTGGGTTTGCTCCTCCAAGTTTTTCAAACTTTATTTGTAACTTACATTTTGTGATCAACTGCCTATGCTACGTCAGTGATATGAAAAAAGTACGGCATACAATTCAGGTTTGGCATCCTATAAAAAATAAAAATAAACTATATTGGGTTGAAAATTAGAAAATGGCTAAATATTAGGCTAAATATTAGGCTGTATGTACCTAATCCAAAATTCATGGTGCACTTCTAGAGGAAGTCCATGTTGTACTTAAAGAATGGGTTACAAATACAATTTGAAAAAACTGGAGGTGAGAACCCAAAGCCAACTTCTACAGTATAATGACAACCTAATGTTGGCATTATAGAAGTTGTCTTTGGGTTTGCCCCTCCAAGTTTTTCAAACTTTATTTGTAACTTTTGTGATCAACTGCCTTTGCTAAGTCAGTGACATGAAAAAAGTACGGCATACAATTCAGGTTTGGCATCCTGTAAAAAATAAACTACATTGGGTTGCAAATTAGAAAATGGCTAAATATTAGATTAAATATTAGGCTGTACCTAATCCAAAATTCATGGCGCACTTCTAGGGGAAGTCCATGTTATACTTAAAGAATAAGTTACAAATAAAGTTTGAAAAAGTTGGAGGCAAGAACCCAAAGCCAACTTCTATAATGCCAATCTAATGTTGGCATTATAGAAGTTGTCTTTGGGTTTGCTCCTCCGAGTTTTTCAAACTTTATTTGTAACTTACATTTTGTGATCAACTGCCTTTGCTACTTCAGTGACAGGAAAAAAGTACGGCATACAATTCAGGTTTGGCATCCTATAAAAAAATTGGGTTGAAAATTAGAAAATGGCTAAATTAGGCTAAATATTAGGCTGTACGTACCTAATCCAAAATTCATGGAGCACTTCTAGAGGAAGTCCATGTTGTACTTAAAGAATGAGTTACAAATAGAATTTGAAAAAATTGGAGGCGAGAACCCAATGCCAACATTTACAGTATAATGCCAACCTAATGTTGGCATTATAGAAGTTGTGTTTGGGTTTGCTCCTCCAAGTTTTTCAAACTTTATTTGTAACTTACATTTTGTGATCAACTGCCTTAGCTACATCAGTGACATGAAAAAAGTATGACATACAATTCAGGTTTGACATCCTATAAAAAAAAAAAAATTAACTATATTGGGTGTAAAATTAGAAAATGACTAAATATTAGGCTGTACCTAATCCAAAATTCATGGTGCAATTATAGGGGAAGTCCATGCTGTACTTAAAGAATAAGTTAAAAATAAAGTTTAAAAAAATTGGAGCCGAGAACCCAAAGCCAACTTCAAAAATGCCAACCTAATGTTGGCATTATAGAAGTTGTCTTTGGGTTTGCTCCTCCTAGTTTCTCAAACTTTATTTGTAACTTACATTTTGTGATCAAATGCCTTTGCTACTTCAGTGACATGAAAAAAGTACGGCATACAATTTAGGATTGGCATTCTATAAAAAATAAAAAATAAACTATATTGGGTTGAAAATGGCTAAATATTAGGCTAAATATTAGGCTGTACCTAATCCAAAATTCATGGTGCACTTCTAGGGGAAGTCCATGTTGTACTTAAAGAATAAGTTACAAATAAAGTTTGAAAAAATTGGAGGCGAGAACCCAAAGCCAACTTCTATAATGCCAACCTAATGTTGGCATTATAGAAGTTGTCTTTGGGTTTGCTCCTCCAAGTTTTTCTTGTACAAAGGGTTTTATTGGACATAAAGATTAACAGAATAATACAAAAAGATAACACACAAAAAAAAGGGAAAACAGAAGGAACACTGTTGGACACATCCTGTATACAAATTCACATATACTTCAGGCGTCAAAAGTATTAGTCCGGGACACAAGAGTTTATGCCAGTTCCTTAGGGTTCAGGAGCGATCTTATGAGGTCTGTAGATCCTGATGGTGTGGTAACATGCTAAATTGCACTTGTGTATAGGTGATTTTGGAGTGCCTACCATGGCACCAGTGTCGAGAGATAATGTAAAACATAGCATTGAAAAAGGAGAACAACTAAATTGTTGAGCGTACTTAAAGAAAGGCAGCATATACCCATAAACACTTTCTCACCATGTGTCCAATCCCAGCAGGACCTAGCCTGTGGGCCAAAGAGACATAGAAAACAGAAGGTAGGAAGAAAGAATGAGAAGGGGGAAGACCAGAAGAAGAATGGAATAGGTGTGTAGGATAGAAAAAGAGGAAAAAAGAAAAGGGGAATGAGAGACGGGGGGGGGAGTCCACGGGGTGGGGGGGGGGGGAGTGGAGACATATTAGAGAGAGAGTAATGCTGGATCAAATCGGGAAGGGTGAGTATATGCCACCCATGGTTGCCAGGTCCGGAGGACTTTGTCATGTGTAGCTCCTCCAAGTTTTTCAAACTTTATTAGTAATATACATTTTGTGATCAACTGCCTTTACTACGTCAGTGACGGCATACAATTCAGGTTTAGCATCCTATAAAAAAATAAAAAATAAAACTACATTAGGTTAAAAATGAATTTGAAAATGGCTAAATATTTTTACAATTTTGTAACTTCTCCCAGAGATCAACAGTCTGTTTAGAAACCCCAATTGTAGATCCTCTGTACATCCTCTGAATTAGGTGCTGGTGTTATCGCAGGCTTCAAAAGGGTAAAAAAAGGGTATTTTAACAAGTCAATTTTTTAACTCTAATTTAGGAGACAGTTAAAATGTAATTAAGCACAGACTATGAAAAACTTTCATTGCATGCTATATAACAGAGTGTTCATAATCACAAAGTAACTAAACTTGTTTTCTGTAAAGTGAAATATACCTGGATAATCCTGCCTCCAGCTGTTCCTCCCATCTTCTCTGTGTTTGTGATTGTGTAGATCATCTGGTGTCCTCTTTGGAGCATGCTTAATTTCAGTTCCCTTCTAAGCTCTTCATTTCCTCCTTTTTCTTAACTGTGCAGCCCACATGAATATAGAGGGCATATACACAGTGGTAATTGACACTCCCCTCTTTCCCATCCTTCAAAGTCTCCATACTTTATTTTGCTGAGAAATCACTTTGAAAAACACCCTCCTAGCATTTCTGGCTGCAGCCATCTTGAGTAAGGGCAGATGATTCACGTAGCATTTACTTCCTGTAATCCATCTGCCCTTAGGTCAGGCATGCAGGCAGAAGGATGTGTTTAGCTGAGAAAATCACTTCTCCCATCCTAAAGACCCCTGGGATGTTTGGCATCTTTTGCCTAGGCCTGGAAACCAGGAAGTAACTGAAGAAATGTAAAAAAAAAAAGTTTAAAACAAGTAAATATGATATACCTTCCCATCTATTTACTAATACTAGCAGCATGAGGATTTAAAATAGTCAATGTGGATTGAGAGTTTGAAGTTCTGCTTTTGGCCTGGTTCACACTGGTGCGACATGACAGTCATACGCCTGTCGATCTGACTTTGCCCTGTGACTTCGATCAAACTTTAAAGCAGAAGCCCAGCCTGAGCTCGTTTGGCTGGGCTTCTCCTATGGGTCACAAGAGAGTTTTCCTCAGGCCGTTCCCCACCCCTCCACAGCGCAGCGCTCCAATGAGCATGAAGGAGCAGAGCGGAGATCTGCTGATTGACAGTCAGCAGCTCTCTGCTCAGGGATCTGTGAGAACCGAGCCTTCGGTGATGTTTGATCACTCGGTTCTCAGTGTAGATGGGCAGATGCAGCATCAGACCAATGCTACATCCACCTACATAAGTATGATGGAGGAAAAACAAAACAAAACCCATACTTCTCTAGACATGTGCATTTAGTTTATTTTCATTATTCAGACATTCGGATGAATCCGAATTACCGAATTACAATGCTAACGAATTCAACAGAATTCAGCCTAAATTTGACTCAATACCGGATTCGAAATGATTTCAACATGATTTGACATTATTTCAACCGCATTCGAAATGATTTCAACATAATTCGACATTATTTCAACCGCATTCGAAAATATTTTGTGACCCAAATTTGGGGCCAGGTATCTCAGGATCACTTGGTGCTAGAAACTCCAAATTTGGTATGCAAACACAATAGTACTAACACTACAACATATCAAAAGTTTCTAGCACTAAGTGACCCTGAGATACATGGCCCTAAATTCCGGTCACAAAATATTTTCAAATGCGGTTGAAATAATGTCGAATCATGTTGAAATCATTTCGAATGCGGTTGAAATAATGTCGAATCATGTTGAAATCATTTCGAATGCGGTTGAAATAATGTCGAATCATGTTGAAATCATTTCGAATGCGGTTGAAATAATGTCGAATCATGTTGAAATCATTTCGAAATCCGGTAGAAATATTTTCGAATTTGGTTGAAATATTTTTGAATGTGGCCGATTTTTCGAATTCGGTAGAAAATTAAACGAAATCCGAAAACGAATTTAAGGAAGTTAACAAATATAACTAAACGAAATTAATGAATTAACGAATTAAAACGAAACTAAACTAAACAAAATTTTTCCTTTTGCACATGTCTATACTTCTCTTTTAATGAATGGGATACAATTTTGCTCCCACTTTGAGATAGTCCATCTTGTCCTTTGAACAATCAAAACAATCCCGGTATGACATAAATTCCCTTTCCTGCTGCTGTAATCCATGTCTGATGTCACAAGTCAGATGGTTAAGAAGATGATCCAACTTGGATACGACTTCAATGATATTCAATGGGCTAAATTGACTACTTTGGTCAATGGACCAAAGTAGTGCAGGAACCTTTTTTAGAGTCGGACTCGTTAAGTCAGAATAGTTAAGATGGCTCTCATAGGCAATCATTGATTTATATACGTCATGGGACATGTGTTCTCAAAGTCGGGAGCGTATATGTTGTACCAGTTTGAGGCTCCATTCCTACTTGCAGGACAACATTGAAGCAACTTTTAGGTAACTTTTGATGAGTGCAACATTGGACTTTGACCAATAATGAAGGACAACTGCTGCACAACTGTTGCATGTAAAACATTCAGGTACGACTTTCATGAACCTTTTGAGGGTTAACTTTGAAGTCTATGGCCCCTAATTTGCACAAAAGCAAGACCAAATATAGTGCATGAACTACTTTGAAGTCGCTGCAATTTCAAGTGGCACATATATGAATGGTTATCATTGGAAAGCATGGGTTACAATTCGTCATGTGAATTTGATGTCTAGAGTCCCATGGCAAGTCATACAAGTGTGAATGGACTTGGATGCGACTTGTTGTCCTTCAGCAAAGTCGAACCTACTGTTACACTACTGTTGCATGTAAAACATTCAGATATGACTTTCATGCAATTTTTGAGGGTTAACATCGAAGCCTATGGGCCTCAAATTGCATGAAAGTTGGACCAAAGTATTGAGACGCCTGCCTTTACATGCACATGAACTTTTATGGCATCCCAGTCTTCATCCGTAGGGTTCATTATTGAGTTGGCCCACCCTTTGCAGCTATAACAGCTTCAACTCTTCTGGGAAGGCTGTCCACAAGGTTTAGGAGTGTGTCTATGGGATTGTTTGACCATTCTTCCAGAAGCGCAATTGTGAGGTCAGGCACTGATGTTGGATGAGAAGGCCTGGCTCCCAGTCTCCGCTCTAATTAATCCCAAAGGTGTTCTATGGGGTTGAGGTCAGGCCAGTCGAGTTCCTTCACCCCAAACTCGCTCAACCAGACTATATTGCCAAAAATATTGGGCCTTCCCTCCAAATATTTTGGTGGAGGGGGATGATAGTGTGCGGTTGTTTTTCAGGGATTGGGCTTGGCCTCTTATTTCCAGTGAAGGGAACTCTTAAGGTGTCAGCATACCAAGACATTTCGGACAATTTCATGCTCCCAACATTGTGGAAATAGTTTGGGGATGGTCCATTCCTGTTCCAACATCACTCATCCATGTCTTTATGGACCTTGCTTTGTGCACTGGTTCATCACCCAAAGGTGTTCTTTCAGGTTGAGATTAGGACTTTGTGCAGGCCTGTCAAGTTCCTCCACCCCTAACTCGCTCATCCATGTCTTTATGGACCTTGCTTTGTGCACTGGTGGGCAGTCATGTTGGAACAGGAAGGGGCCATCCCCCAAACTGTTCCCACAAAGTTGGGAGCATGAAATTGTCCAAAATTGGACTTGGTATGCGGACGCCTTAAGACTCCCCTTCACTGGAACTAAGGGGCCAAGCCCAACCCCTGAAAAACAACCCCACACCATAAATCCCCCCTCCACCAAATGATTTGGAGGGGTGGCCCAATACTTTTGGCAATATAGTGTGGATGAACGAGTTTGGGAGGGAGGAACTTGACTGGCCTGACCTCAACCGGATAGAACACCTTTGGGATGAATTAGAACGGAGACTGCCATGGCTTGGCGCCAGGAAAGAGAAAATGTATGATAAGTATTTGATACAATGTTCCATTTTTTTGGTCTATTATAGGCTAATATTTTTCCAGTTAGTCTATTAGTTTTTCCCACGCTTGTGTTTGTTTTTTTTTATTTTTTTTTCAATTGGTTCTATGTATAACATTTTTGTATTTACGTTTTTTTAATTGTTAGATTAACGTGATTACATATTTTTGTTCTCATTCATAAGATCTCTCAGTGCAGAATTCTGCACCCTGCCAAAGATGCTCTCTATGCTACTTAGCATTAATCTGTGTAATAGGTTGTGGTTTTCTGTCCTTTCTATGAACAGGCGAATGTAACTGGATTCTTGACATCTGGAGACATTATTGAGCGCATGATGCAGTATAAGTCTCACCGTCTACTCCCAAGAATGGCTGATCATGGTGTTAAGTGGACGGAGGATTAAACATTTGGGAGAGGAGATGGACAGGATCATTCCTGAAGGGACCATTTAGCGATCCTTTTTTTCCTGGACCCTCCCGAAAAAGTCAGGCCAAGGGGCCGAAACATATCCAATGGTAAACAGCACGAAAGGCGGCTGAACTGTTTCAAGGGTGTAATTTTATGGTGGTCAAGGGACCCCGAGGCTGAAAAACTAATAAGGGTGGTTACTACCCCTGCTGCGTAACACAACCGTTGACACCAACGTGTTGAAAGTTTTTGACATCCAGCTTAACGTTTGGATCAAGCAGAAGTAATAAATGTAATAGGACATTACATTTCCTGCACGGCAGCTAAATTGAAACCCATCAGGAAAAAAAAAAGACCTCAGTGTCAGAATTAATTGGCCATTGTCTTCGGAGCGGAATGGCCTCCGGCTTCGCCTCCTCGTCAGGTGCAATAAAACGATACCCAGCGAAAGGCGTTTTCCTTTTGCAAATGTGTGAATCCAAGCTTACCGAAGTGTCCGTAATCGTTTATACAAGCACAGATGTCGTGAGTACGTCACACTCGGAACGCGTTATTAATTGCACGGGTCCAAAGAATGCTTCCTAGTGGGAGTTTTTTTTTTATTGGCTATCACATTGTCACATGCTTTCTCTTTATGGTAATCTCACACTTTCCAGTTTGCAGCTCAAGCTGTAGTGTTATTTCAAGTTCCCCGGTGGCCTATGTTATCTGAAATCTTGCGCAAAGTTCTGGAAATTTTGTCAGCACACATGGTTATTCTAGCTTATGCAACTCCAAATTTTCTTCTTGGGCTGTTGGGAAACATTTGACCTTTTAGAAAGATCGTTTTTCACATCCCCCCGCCCCCCCAATCACCTATTGTATCTGTCTGGTGTAAACAAAAAATTAATACAATTTATTTTCTTGCTTCAGCATTTTTCAGTTTCCATGTAGTTGTGAGTCATGGTTCATTTTATACTTGTGGTTGGAGGGGGAGGGGGGTGGAATAAAATCAGGCGAATGTGCTACAGGTTAATCAGATCCTGACCACCCTACTTAAAGCGGAGTTCCACTCAAAACATGGAATCTCCATTTACCTGCCTCATCCCCCCCCCTCCTCCTGTGCCACATTTGACACCCTTTGGGGAGGGGGAGCGGGTACCTGTTTTTGACAGGTACCCATCCCCACTTCTGGGACAGGAAGTCCGGCCCCCCCCTTCCTCCTTCCCCCGCCACTGGGCCATTCAGAAATTGCAGCGCACTTGGCGCATGTGCAGTAGGGAACTGTCTCTGAAGTCGCTTACAAGGAATAGCGGCGGCAGCACCTGAGAGCCCCTTAAAAAATCAGCTGGGGTGCCAACATCTTGGGACCCCTGGGACAGATAAGTGTCCTGATATTAAAAGCCAGCAGCTACAGTATTTGTAGCTGCTGACTTTTAATTTTTGGAGGGGGGGGGGCTGGAGCTCCGCTTTAACCACTTCAGGCCCGGAAGATTTTACCCCCCTTCCTGACCAGAGCACTTTTTGCAATTCAGCACTGCGTCGCTTTAAGTGACAATTGCGCGGTTGTGCGATGTTGTACCCAAACAAAATGGACGTCCTTTTTTTCCCACAAATAGAGCTTTCTTTTGGTGGTATTTGGTCACCTCTGCAGTTTTTATTTTTTGCGCTATAAACAAAAAAAAGAGTGACAATTTTGAAAAAAAAAACGCATTCTTTTTTACTTTTTGCTATTACTTGTTTTAGACAATGTATCTCTATTCTTTTCTTGTTTTCTAATTTGATTTGAAATCCAGGCTAAATTTTGTTTTGTTATTTCAGGATTCCTTTAAATTTGTTACTATTGTAATTTGGAAATTCAGATACATCTGAATCTCCGAATATCGAAAAATTCATCCAAATTTCGAAAGAGGAGGAATGAGGCCGCCCTGTGCAAAACCACTGCACAGAGCAGGTAAGTATACCGTGTGTTATTAAAAAATATATATATATCACTTTAAGCTTCAAAAAAAAAGCCACTAGCTGTCCTAGCTCCCCCATCCCTTAAAGTGATTGTAAAGGCACAAGGTATTTTACCTTCATGCATTCTATGCATGGAGGTAAAAAACTTTCTGTGTGCCGGAGCCCACCCAGACCCCCTTATTACTTACCTGAGCCCCCTCTCGAATCCACAGATGTTCACGAGAGCCATGCCTCTACGGGGACTCGCACTCCTGATTGGCTTTGGGCAGCAACAGGAGCCCTTGACTCCCACTGTTGTCAATCACAACCAGTGAAACCAGTGAGGCAATCAGGAGATGGAGGTGGCAGGGCCGAACTGCGGCTCTATGTGTGTGAATGGACGCACAGAGCTGTGGGGTCAGGAGCGCGACTGCTTGCTGTGGGGGAATCCGGCAGGAAGGAGGAGCCAGGTGCTCCAACAAGGGAACCGAGAAGAGGAGGATCGGGGCTGCTCTGCAAAACCATTACACAGAGCAGGTAAGTATAACACGTTTGTCAAGGCTTTAGTATCCCTTTATCCTGGCTCCTGTCATTGCTCCAGCACTGCTCCCTTCACTTCCTGGTCTCACAGGAGAAACCGAGGGTAGTGGAGCCATAGGGAGCAGGGTGTAATCTTTTTTTCAGGTGCAAAATGTGCCCCCTTGTCTCTTGCAATGATCCCAAAATAACTATACTATGTGGACCAGTGGCGGCTGGTGGTTTTTTGTTTGGGGGTGGCAAACAACCACGCCCCCGGGGCACCTAAACCCCCCTACTATCTGCCGGTACAATTACAATTACCCCATCAACAGCGGGGGTTAACGGGCACATCGGGGATCAGAAAGCACATAGGGCAGGGGATCAGGCTGCGGCGTGCATCTGGCAGCATCTTCTGTGTCCTCTTCTCTTCTGATATCATGGCGGCTTCCACCATGCATCTCCTTCCCTCCTCCTAGGTGTCCAAGAGGATCACCTGACCTTTCAGCCAATCGGGAAATGGGTATCAGGCCCGCGCTTCATGATTGGCAGAGAGGCGATTCAGTGTTAGACAAGCGAATATTAGTTTGCTTTTCTAACACACCTGGGTGGGCCCATGGCACAATGCTCTACCCTATTTTGTCCTCTCTGTTTTGAAGCCTATTAGAGTCTCTGGCTAATCAGGTGCTTCGAGAAAAAAAACATTGCCTCTGTAATTCATGTGCCCGATGCCCCAAAAGGGGCCGGATGCATGAATAGGGGGTGGCCGCGGCAGCCATGAATAGATTAATACTATGCATGAATCTATCCATTAACCATGTAGGGGGTGGCGTGGATAGAGGGGGCAGTGCCCGTGCGCCCTTAATAGATGGGTCTCGCCCCTGATGTGAACCATTTATGAATTCAGATAAGGTGATCAAAGTCTCCCTCGTTGTGGAAATTTTTATTAATGCATGTTGTCAGATGTCCCCCCAGTGTCAGTTTTGCTGCGAGCGTATTCGCACATACAGACGTTAGTGGAAGACCATTGGCTGCGGATACCTTCCCATGGACACTGCAGATCTGTTTGCTCTTTTAAGGATGTTCGTTCATGCCTCACCAAGAGACTGGCCACTTCATGGTGACTGCATTAACGCTCCTAGTAAGCAGATCTGCGTACATGGGAACCATAGCATAACCATACAAAATTATGGCTTACTGAATCATGATTGAGTATGGCTCGCGTCATTGGTAGTGGTGGGGGGTGTGGGTGGTGGGGGGTGTGCACACAATCGTGTTCAGAGACATATAGTTAGTGTTCAAATTGTGAGACACTTGTGTCTCACAGCAGGCTGGCCGCAAGGCTCGACACACGACCATCTGCACACTTCACCGCTGGAATTTTGTTTGAATATATACATGCATGTGATTGGTTCTTTTGAAAGAATACAAGTGTCTGATTGGCTGATTCTGAAGCCACCAACTTTCTTTGTTATTCACGTTTACAGTATAAATAAACGGAGCTGCCTATCCTAGGGAGGACTCTGCTAAGCTCAACGTGATACCAGCATCTGTGTCTGTGTTACTTGGAGATCTAAATTTGCGCCTTTCCCGACATTATACAAGAGAGTAGACATGTGCGATTAGTTATGTACGAATCAAAAATTCGTAGGAATTTCCGTAAATTCGTACATCCGGGAGGATCCGAAATACGAATTTCTATGCTTCCGAATTTTGTACGAGATACGAAATTTCGTTTACGAATTTTGGATCCAAATTCCGTTATAACGGAAACGTGACCGGTGTTTTGTTGACCAATCAGAGGTTTTCTTCTGCTGCTAAGTGAGGGTTGGGAAAATGACCTTTTTTTATATGGGAGTGGGAGAGACTGGTTCTGGTAGTCCATGGGAGATTCAGAATCGGGCAAAATGAACATTTTTCGTTAATTACGATTATTCGTTATGATGAAGTTAAAAATCCAGGAAGTCATCAGAGCACAGGGATGGTGGGAGCCAATCATAATGATCAATTCATCATAATGAACGTTCGTAATTGTTACAAAAAAGTTAACGAACCTACCGAAAATTCGTATTTTGTACGAATCCAATACGAATTAACGGCTAATATGGAACGGAACGAAACAAAACAAATTTATTGACGGCGCACATGTCTACAAGAGAGCTGTATTTGTACTTTTAAGCGCAGATAAATTATTTGCTTATAGGAGAAGCTTAAAATTTCCGGGACCCCCTTAAACACCCCTCTTTATAGGGGAATACATTGAGTTTAGTTATTCTTCCCTCTATTATCCTTATTAGATTAGTTGCATTTCTCTGCACTCCTCCTGGTATCACAAGAATCTATCTGTGGTGCAAAAAAAAACTAAACATATTCAATATGAGGTCAAGCAGTCCTTTGTATCCCGTGAACACGTCCGTATAGTGACGAAACGCGTAGGGAGTTACGGCGCGCTGACGTCACCGCATTTACGCCAGACCCGGAAGTTTTTTTCTTCATTCATGTGAGTGCACTGGTTTTAATTTTGCTATTTAATAAATAAGGGTTTTTTACGCTATGCGAGCTCTCTTTGCTTTTTCCATATGAATTGTGGCATTATCGTTTTACTGCTTGGTATTTACATTGAGGACAGTCCGGTGTGGTTCCTGTGATGGTTCAGCCAGATCCTCTCATCATATGCTCTCCCTGATCTCACGTAACACTGAGATCTCAAGTTCTGGTAAGCGGCCCCTTCTTTCCTTACTGGTGGAGGTGCTTCATTTTGGATCGCTGTTCACACGGAGTGACGTGGGTGTCAGTTCTCCAATCCCACTTTGAATGAATTAACACTAGTTGCTGATTAATATCACTTTTTGGGACTTTCATGGACTAATTCCTTTTCCTTTTTTGCAAAATTTTATTTTTTATGAAATCTGATTTTGTTTTCATTATGATGTTATATGTTTGATTATACGAGGGATATTTTGTGCTACTCATCCTTTTGTATTTGAAGATCCTTGATAGGTTTCACTACACAGGGTTTTTCACGTGATTTAAACACAGGTGTACACTATTTGTGCTTTTTCATATATTAATTATATGATTCATTTATATTATTTATATGATTTAAATTATGTATTGAATATTCACATTCACTTGATTTAATTTCTCTTTTTTGATCACTTATGTTTTCAATTGTATTAATTAATTTATTTAGAACACTTTTTTGTTTTTTAGCGCAGCTCACCATTTTTATATAGCTTATTTTATCGGAGTATTACGATTAGAGTTGCTGCTTATAGGGAGGGGTTGAAATAGCGCAGTTTACTCTTTTTACCAGTCCTTTGCATCGTTCGCATTGCTGATTCCTTTCTACATTGTTATCTTTTTTTTTTTTTTTTAGTTCTTTGATTTTTGCAATGAAATCTGGAATAAATGTTGTGATGGATTTTTCAGCAACCCCCATATTCACAGAGCTGTGTCTAGAAAAATAAAAACATTTTTAGCATACAAGCTGGCATAAAACCAGTGTAGACTCTGAAAGCTTAAAAGTTCTGAGTGATTCCACTAAATGGTCATTATGATGTCATCGCTTTTGGTGAAGCATGGAGGAATGGACAAGCTCATGCTTATTTTTTTTCCAAGTTGCATGCATTTTCTTCAATACTTGTCCAGATTAATTAACACGGCAGTTTTCATCAGTGATCACTAACAATCTGTCTTTAGCTATTTCAGCTATTGGTTAATTATTCTTTTATTTTTATTTTTTGCTTTTCATTCAGATGATATTTTTGCAATGATATGATCCTTTGTTCTAATAAAGAGTGAATTAATAGACATGTGCAATTTGTTTTCGTTCCTAGTTCATTTTTTAACAAATTTTCGACAAATTCGTTAATTTGGAAATATCTGAATTAACGAAAACCCGTTTAACTTTTTTTTTTTCAGAAATTCAGAAATTCTGAAATATCCGAATGAATGAAAACCCATTTAACTTTTTTTTTTGGAAATTCAGAAATTTGGAAATATCCAAATTAACGAAAACCCGTTTAACTTTTTTTTATTCAGAAATATCCAAATTAATGAAAACCATTTAACTTTTTTTTATTCGGAAATTCAGAAATATCCGAATGAATGAAAAACCCTTTTAACTTTTTTTTAATTCGGAAATCCGAAAACCCAAAAAATTAGAAAATCTGAAATAATAAATAACTAATAATAACTTAACTATTACCAACTATTAAATTATAGGTATTAGAATTTCCTTTCAAATTTGGCTGTAAATGAACGCAATGAATACGAATTTATCCAAAGTTACGAATTATCCAAAATAACAAATGCCGTATCTAAATGAATGGAATGTAACTAATTAATAATAATAAATAACAATAATAATAATAAAAACATTTTATTATTATTATTTGTTAATAATTTGGTATTCCATTCCATTCGTTAACATATGGCATTCGTTATTTCGGATCATTTGTAATTTCGGATAAACTCGTATTCGTTACGTTTACTAACCGCCAACTTTAACCACTTTCAGACCGGACCAATTTGCTGTTCAAAGACCAGACCACTTTTTGCGATTCGGCACTGCGTCGCTTTAACTGACAATTGCGCGGTCGTGCGATGTGGCTCCCAAACAAAATTGACGTCCTTTTTTTCCCACAAATAGAGCTTTCTTTTGGTGGTATTTGATCACCCCTGCGGTTTTTATTTTTTGCGCTATAAACAAAAATAGAGCGATAATTTTGAAAAAAACGCATTATTTTTTACTTTTTGTAATAATAAATATCTCCCAAAAATATATAAAAAAAAATTTTTTTCCCTCAGTTTAGGCCGATACGTATTCTTCTACATATTTTTGGTAAAAAAATCGCAATAAGCGATTATTGATTGGTTTGCGCAAAAGTTATAGCGTTTACAAAATAGGGATAGTTTTATAGCATTTTTATTAATAATTTTTTATTATTTTTTTTTTTTACTAGTAATGGCGGCGATCTGCGATTTTTATTGTGACTGCGACATTGTGGGGGACCCATCGGACATTTTTGACACATTTTTGGACCATTGTCATTTATACAGTAATCACTGCTATATAAATGCAGTGATTCCTGTGTAAATGACACTGGCAGTGAAAGGGTTAACCAGTGGGTGGCAGTGTAGGGGTTAAGTGTTCCTAGGGGTGTGTTACTAACTGTGGGGGGGTTGGGCTTTCATTTAGTGTACACTGATCTCTGCTCCAATCACATGGAGCAGAGATCAGCATCACTAGTTGCTAGGCAGAATGGAAAAATGTTGTTTACACAGCATTTCCTCCATTCGGCCGCTCCGTGAGACGATTGCGGGGATGCCCGCGGCGATCGAGTCCGCGGGTCCCGCGACCGGACTCACGGGGGTCCCGACCAGCGGCGCTCCCGATGGCACGGCGGCATCGAATATTGGACGTACATGTACGCCAATATGCCTGCCCGTGCCATTCTGTCGGCGTACATCGTCGTGCGCTGGTCGGGAAGTGGTTAAAGGGGATTTTTAATACCTATAATCTAATAGTTAGTAATTAATAGTTTGTTTTTCTTTAGAATTTTAGGATTTTCTGTCATTTTCGGATTTTCGAATTTTCTAATTTAGGAATTGTGATCATAACGAATGACCCTAAAAACTAAAAAGAAAAAAAAAAAAACAACTGAAGCTAATTTTTCGGCATAGCACATGTCTATGAAACACGTTAAGAGCCTTTGACAAGCTGTCCTTCCCCCATGCTTTATTTCTGGGCTTGCAGGTGAAACCCTTCTAACGGCTGCAGTCAGCTTTCAAGATTCTACACTTAAAGGTTAACTCCACTTTCACGGGAACAAAAAACATCAAACACAAAAAAGTAAATAATAATAATATAGTGTACACAATTGCTACACAAGTCATACTGTAATTGAATGTTATTAAAAAATTATCTTTCCTTTTTCAATCTGCAGCCGCTATAATTTTCTGTAAAATGCAATATGGGCCACCTGGAGGAGTTCTGTACACAGATGGTATACAGAGCCCTGCCCCCCAGAAATATAATTTCCTGCTTGTGTGATTGGCTCACTCATTTTTTCCAATAGTATGCACTATACAAGATACAAGTCAGATTTTTGGCATCCCCTGCAACAAAATTGTATTTTTTGGTAAGATAATCCCTATTATTTCAGATTTTCTAATTTTTGGGTTCTTGAATTTCGAATTTCAGAATTTTCTAATTTAAAAATTTTCGAATTTAGAAATTTTCAAATTTACTATTTATCGAATATTCAAATTTCGGAATTTACAAACATTCAAATTTTACGAATCTTCAAATTTACAAATTTACGAATTATCGAATATAGGAATTTACGATTTCCGAACAGATATTTACGAATTAACGAATTTGTCGAAATTCGTTAAAAAACTAATTCGGAATGAAACGGATCTAATTATTAGGGTTGAGCAAACCCAAACTGTAAAGTTCGGGTTCGTACCGAACTTTTGGCTCCCGAACCCGAACCAGAACAATTGACTGTATGTTCGGGTTTGGGTCCGGTGTTTGGCAACGTAATGGCGCATTTTAAAAAGCCCTGCAGCAGCCAATCAACATTCGTTTAACTGGTGTGCCCTTAGAAGCCATCACAGCCATGCCTACTCATGGCATGGCTGTGATTGGCCAGTGCAGCATGTGACCCAGCCTCTATTTAAGCTAGAGGCACACAGCACAGCACGTCACTCTGCTTTAGACAGTGTAGGGAAAGGTTCCTGGCTGCTGCGAGGGAGAGAATTACATGATAGAAGTCCTGATTCTGAAATCTATTCTAATTAGTCAGCGATCTACATTGATTTACTCGTGTGGGTGCAGTGCACAAGCTTTTTACACTGCACTGACAGAAAAGATAGACAGTGTAGGGCAAGGTTCCTGTTGCTGCTTTAAGGGAGAGAGAATTATATAGGAGTCCAGATTCAGAAATCTATTCTAATAACTCAGAGATCTACATAGATTTACCTGGTTGGGTTGCAGTGCACAGTCTTTTTACACTGCCATGAGCCCAGTGCCAGAGAAAATCTAACTTATATCTGCAAGCTCAGTGCACGAGCACAGCATATGTTACTGTGACATACACCCTGTACATACTGTGGGTGTATTCTGCTCTTCCAAAAACACCCATTTAGGGCAGAAAAAAATATTTTGCAGTGTTTTCTGCATAGGTGGAGGTGTGTGCTACACAATTTATATACCGTAGTTTTCTTCTATTGTGCTATTCAAATAAAAAATTTTTAGGACAAAAACATTTTTTTTTAATAGCATTTTCGCCATTTATGTAGCTCTAAGATACACATTTACATACTCTGGGTGTATTCTGCTATTGCAAAAACACCCATTTAGTGCAAAAAAAAATAAAAAATTTGCAGTGTTTTCTGCATATGTGGAGGTGTGCGTTACACAATTTATATATTTTTCTTCTATTGTGCTATTCAAAAAAATTTAGGGCAAAAACATTTTTTAATAGTATTTTCGGCATTTCTGTAGCTCAGAGATACAGCGTTTACATACTCTGGGTGTATTCTGTTATTGCAAAAACCCCCATTTAGGGCAAGATTCTAAATTTGAAAAATATAAGGAGAACGTCAAAGAAGGGACGTGGCTCCGGTAGAGGTGCTGCTGGTGGAGCTCCTGTTGCAGAGAGAGGACGTGGTCAATCTGAGCCAGCTACACGCACAAGTGAAACACCTTCCTCAGGTGCGAGTAGGCGACAGAGCCTGCAGCGGTATTTGGTCGGGCCTAATGAGGCTGTACGAATGTTGAGACCAGGACAAGTACAGGCGATAGTAGATTGGGTTGCTGACAGTGCCTCCGGTTCCTTGACATTGTCTCCCACCCAGTCTCCTGATGAAAGATCAGAGTTGGTACCTGCAGCCGATGTCCATCAGTCTTTCACATCACCCCCTTGCAAATCAGCCAAGCAGTCTGAGCCCCAAATCATGCAGCAGTCTCTTCTGCTTTTTGATGACTCTGTTAGCAGGGTTTCCCAGGCCCATCCACCTAGCCCTGCCACAGAAGTGGAAGAGATTGAGTGCACTGATGCCCAACCACTTCTGTTTGAAGATGAGTACATGGGAGGACCATCGCAGCACATCTCGGATGATGAGGAAACACAGGTGCCAACTGCTGCTGCTTTCGCAATTGTGCAGACAGACCAGGAGGGCAGGGGTGAAGACTGGGTGGAAGATGATGTGGAGGACGATGAGGTCCTGGACCCCACATGGAATCAACGTCATGCAGGTGACCAGTCTAGTTCGGAGAAAGAGGCGGTGGTCGCACAGAGCCACCAGCACAGCAGAAGAGGGAGCAGGGTGCAAAAGCGGAGCGTCCGTCCCCTAGACAGTACACCTGCTACTGCCCAACACAGCAAGGGCCCGAGCACACCAAAGCCAGGTCCAAGGAGTTCCCTAGTGTGGCAGTTCTTCAGACAATGTGCTGATGACAAGAGCCTGAAGCAAGGCATAAATGTTCTCAACCTGAGCACAACCTGCATGACCAGGCATCTAAGTGCAAAGCATGAGCTACACCTCAAAATCCAAGAAAGGTCTCTGGCTCCTCCTGCTTCCTCTTCTGCTGCAGTCTCAGCCTCTTCATCCACCTCTGTAGTGACAGTGGCACCTGCCAACCCGCAGACAGAGGATCTGCCAGCAACACTACCACCTGGGTCACCAACCATCTCCACAATGTCCCATGGAAGCGTTCAGCTCTCTATCTCCTAAACATTGGAGTGGAAGAGGAAGTACCCCCCTAGCCACCTGCGATCCTTGGCCCTTAATGCCAGCATTTCAAAATTCCTCGCCTTTGAAATGCTGTCATTCCGTCTGGTGGAGACGCAGAGTTTTAACAGCCTGATGGCATTGGCTGTCCCACAGTACATCGTGCCCAGCTGCCACTACTTTTCCAAGCGAGCCATACCTTCCCTGCACAACCAAGTGGGGGACAAAATCAGGTGTGCACTGCGCAACACCATCTGTGGCAAGGTCCACCTAACTACAGATGCGTGGACCAGTAAGCACGGTCAGGGACGTTTTATCTCCCTAACAGCACACTGGCGGCTGGGCCTGAGGTGGATAGCAGTTTGGTGCATGTCCTTCCACCACCGAGGATTGCAGGGCGCTTCAGTTTGCCTCCTGTTGCTAACTCCTCCTACTCCGCTTCCTCATCCTCTACCGCCTCCTCATCCAGTCAGCATAACACCTTCACCACCAACTTCAGCACAGCTAGGGGCAAAGGACAGCAGTCAGTTTTAAAACGTTCCTTTGAGCCTCAAGTCCGGCCTGGTGGTGTGCGATAATGGATGAAATCTCATAGCAGCTCTGGGCCTAGCTGGATTAACGCACATCCCTTGCCTGGCGCTGAACTTGGTGGTCCAGAGGTTCCTTAAAAATTACCCCCATATGCCAGAGCTGCTGCAGAAAGTGCGGGCCGTCTGTGCGCACTTTCGGCGTTCTCACCCTACTGCTGCTCGCCTGTCAGCGCTGCAGCGTAACTTCGGCCTTCCCGCTCACCGCCTCATATGTGACGTGCCCACAAGGTGGAACTTCACCTTGCACATGCTGGCCAGACTGTGCGAGCAGCAGCAGGCGATAGTGGAGTCTCAGCTGCAGCACACACACGTCGCTCTGCGGAACAAACAGCACCACATCACCACCAATAACTGGGCCTCCATGCGAGACCTGTGTGCCTTGTTGCGCTGTTTCGGGTACTCCACCAATATGGCCAGGGCCGATGACGCCGTTCTCAGCGTTACTATCCCAGTTCTATGAATCCTTGAAAAAACGATTCGGGTGATTATGGAAGAGGATGTGGCACAGGAGGAGGAGGAGGAGGAGGAAGAGGGATCATTTCCAAGGCTTTCAGGGCAGTCATTCACAAGTGGCTATGAGGATGGGTACCTGCACCAACAAACGCTAGGTACACAATTGTCCGGCAGCAAGGGCACAGTTCTGGAGTATGACGAGGTGGAGGATGAGGAGGAGGAGATGGAGAAGGAACCATGTTCACAGCAGGGTGGCACCCAGACCAGCTCATGGCCATCACTGGTGCATGGTTGGGGGGACACAGAGGACACAGACGATACACCTCCCACAGAGGACAGCTTTTCGTTGCCTCTGGGCAGCCTGGTACACATGAGCGATTACATGCTGCAGTGTCTCCGCAACGACCGCCGAGTTGCCCACATTCTAACTGGGGCTGATTACTGGGTGGCCACCCTTCTGGATCCCCGTTACAAGGACAATGTACCGTCCTTAATTCCCTCACTGGAGCATGATCGTAAGATGCGTGAGTACAAGCGCACGCTGGTAGACGCACTGCTGGTGGCATTTCCACCTGACAGCGGGGATACGGTGGAAGCACATGGCGAAGGCAGAGGAGGAGGAAGAGGTCGCCAACGCAGCCGGGGCACCGCCAGCACCTCATAAGGCAGGGTTAGCATGGCCGAAATGTGGAAAAGCTTTGTCAGCACGCCACAAGAACCAGCAGGAGGCAGCATTTCACCAACATGGTGGAGCAGTATGTGTGCACACGCTTACACGTACTGAATGACGGGTCTACCACCTTCAACTTCTGGGTCTCCAAATTGGGCACATGGCCTGAGCTTACCCTTTACGCCTTGGAGGTGCTGGCCTTCCCTGCAGCCAGTGTATTATCTGAACGTGTATTTAGCACGGCAGGGGGGCGTTATCACAGACCTGTCCAGAGCCAATGTGGACAATCTCACGTTCATTAAAATGAACTAGGCATGGATCCCACAGGACTTGTCCGTACCATGTGCAGAATAGACATGTAACCAGTGTTCTGACAAAAGCTGTCTGGCCATTGGATAGTGTCCGGCCTGAGGACAAGGAGATTCTGAAAATCCCGGAAGATGAACGGCACCTGCGCAATGAGTGTAGGTTCAAGCCCCCCATCCAAGTGGACATACGGTAGCACATAGTAACAGGGCCCCCTCATGGGCTCGCTTCGCTCGCCATGCTTCGGGCACAGCCCTGCTTCACTCGGCTTGAACCTTGGATGGTGTGGCTTGAACCTGGACTCACCGCGCAGCGCCATTCGTCTTCGGAGATTTTCTAAATCCCCTTGTCCTACATACTGAGCAAGCGCAGTACAGGGCGGACACTATCCGATGGGGGTCAGAATTCAACACATCACCGGCCTTACCCAGCCATTGTTGTATTTTTTAACCAGTGTTGGCTACCTCGTCCTCCTCCACCGTCGCTTCCACCTACACCGCCACATCCACGTCCACCTCAACCTCCTACTCCATATGGACCTCGTCCTCCTAGGTCAAGATTATAATTTTAAATTTTTTTAATTTCAAAGTATTTTATTTTCCCACTATCTTATCCATTAAATTGAATAATTTTTTCCAGAAAGGGCGTATTCTGGGACATTCCCACCATGTGTGTGTCATGGTGCCATTGAGTTTCTGAGGTTCTTAATCACTTCATGTACCTCTTCTTCTGAGAAGGGGGCCTCCAGCATATATATATATTTTTTATTTATTTTATTGGAGCGTTTTTGGAGCCATTTTAGTCCTCAAAAGTTCAGGTCCTGAACTCAAACTTTTGTCTGAAGTTCGGCCGAACCCGTCGAACCCAAACATCCTTGTGTCCGCTCAACTCTACTAATAATGACAATAGGAAATCATGTCTAAAGGGATGCAAACCCTGCCACTCCCATTAGACTCACTCAGCAAAGAGAAACACACTTCAGAACTTCTTCAGAATAACAAAATGTAGAAATCTGCAACAAAGTTTGTTAAAATCCTTGAAAATGTACATAGATCACCCAGAGGGGAATGCATTTTTCTCAACAAAACCGGAGTTACTTTTTAATTTTTAAGTTGAAACACAGAGTTCCAAAGAGCAAGTCAAAACTAATGGTATATG
Organism: Lithobates pipiens; assembly: GCF_037356315.1. Lineage (NCBI taxonomy): Eukaryota > Metazoa > Chordata > Amphibia > Anura > Ranidae > Lithobates > Lithobates pipiens. Next base: position 19,679,107 of record NW_027507764.1, on the reverse strand, counting down.
AAAAATATATATTATGGGGGAGAAATGCCTCATCCCCATCCACTGGAAGTTCCAATCGGCCCCCACAATTAAGGAATGGCTGCTGAGGGTACAAGACATTATGGAGGCAGAAGAGTGGGGACATCAGTGCACCAACACTTACCCAAAATTCTGTAAAGGCTGGGTCTTATGGATTGACTTTCAATCGTCTGACTTGTATAAACAACTGGTGCTGTAATTGTGATAATTTATCTATTTGTGTTGGATTACTTGTGTTTTTTCTGAGGCTTGCTGACCAGGATATGTCCAGTGAACATGTTTTTTACGCATTATGTTGACACACTATCCTTCCCTCTACTCTTTTTTGTTACCCCCCCCCCCCCCACTCTTACTCCACCTTTTTGCCCCTCCTTCCCCTCCCCTCCTGCCCCTTCCACATCCCCGCCCCCTCTGATATTTACATAGATTCATCATGGGATCCTCATAGCTCCCAACTGTCCCTGATTTGGAGCAATGTCCCTCTGTCCCTCATTTGTCCCTCATTTTGATCTGATCCATGTAGTTGTATATAAAAGGTACTTTTTATCTTTTAAAAAGTGTTTCCCAGTGCTAAAACTTTCATCCGATTTCTAAATTGCTGAGTCTGTAAATTTCAAAAGCCAATATAAAGGAATAGTAGTGGTGGTAAAAGCACTTGTGGATTTAATTAACCTTTTTCTTTTAATTATTATTTCCCCTTTAAGGGGTGTGGCAGGGGGCGTGTCCTATGCCTACATACGTATGCTAGTAGGTGTCCCTCATTCTCATCTGAAAATGTTGGGAGGTATGGGATCATCACTCTTAGCTGAAGCTGTTAACATTATGTTGCTCCTTATGCCGCGTACACTCCAGCGGAATGTCTGACAAAAAAAGCCAGACGGGAGATTTTCATCTTATATTCCGATCATGTGTATGCCCCATCTGACTTTTTACGTTGAAAATTCTGACGGACCTAGAAAATAGAACATGTTTTAAATATTCCCGACAGAACCAATTCCTATCGGGAAAACCGCTAGTCTGTATGCTGTTTCCGACGGACCAAAAAGTACGAGACGGAAGCTATTGGCTACTGGCTATTGAACTTTCCTTTTCTGGTCCCGTCGTACGTGCTGTACGTCACCGCGCTCTTGACGGTTGGACTTTGGTGTGATCGTGTATGTACGCAAGACAGTTTCAGCGGAATTCCGTCGGAACTCGGTCGGAAAAACCTTCAGAGTTTATTCCAATGGGAAAACCAGCCGCGTGTACGCGGCATTATACATTTTATGTCTTGTTTGGAAACCTGTGAATGTCTCATTATGGTTATTCTCTGTACCATCTTTGGGAATGTTTGTATTTGTACTACTTTCTTACTGTTTGAAAATAAAATAAAGTTTTTTCACAGAATGGAAGGGACTAAAAAAGGGAGGAAGAGGATCGTTTACAACGATAGGGTCCTTGTTTTAATAAAGAATGCATGGAACTCTTCAAGAGCCTTTGACAAGCCGTCTTTGCCCAGGCTTTATTTTTAGGCTTGAAGGTGAAACCCTTCTAACGGCTGCAGTCAGCTTTCAAGATCCTACGCTTACGTTTTTTTGAGTCGAAAACACAGAGTTCCAACGAGCAAGTCAAACCTAATCGCACATGACTTAATGACTCTTCGACAGGAAAGATCATTTTCAAGATCAGAATATCTTAAGCTGTCAAAGAGCGCCAACTAAATCCGGGGTTATGCTCCGAAGACGAAAGAATGACTCACGGTATTGATGGCATTAATGATACGCAGGAAAATCGTAATGCCAATCCAAAGTATGTTTTCATTTCCACGCCAATAGAGCTAAGTACTGTGGGAATAAGAGACCTTTAGGATAATGAACTGTACATGCCAGGAGAGCTTTGGAAGGTAGGTGGTATATGGCAATCCTAATGATGAGGAACGCATTACGAGACAAGGGTGTTAATGGCGGGGACTTCCTAGGAAGATGGAAAACTGTTACGGAGAAACGTTTACTCACTTCAAATAAGTGACAGGAAAGAATAACATGTTTCTATGGTCAATGGTAAATTGTGAGAAGAATAATTAACTGTGAGTTCCCAGGTCTCCGGGGCACAAGGAAAAACAGTTCAATCTTAGTGTGCAGCTGGTCAGTGTGAGGAGGTAAGAGAAAGAAAAATATGGGCCTATCACGATTGAAAATAAATATGTTCTACCCATTATTTATTTTCTTCTTGTGTTTTTTTTTTTCTAAAAGAATGCAACTGAATTCAGGATTATATTTAGATTTTGTTCCCATTTGAAAGAGGATGTCTACTGTTGAAGATGTACTCAAAATAGGCAAGCTGAGGGCAAGAGACTAGCCAACTGTGTCCTGTAGTCTACCTGCAAGCAGAGCTGGCAGGGTAGGGTTTACTTCCTCTTTGTATTTTGTTTACTTCCTCTTTGTCTCCCTGCAAAGGTAAAGCATCACATAGTAGCCCATTATGTGTCACTTACCTGACACAGGAGCAGTGCCGTAACTAGAACCTTCAGGGCCCAGATGCAAGAAACCATGAAGGGCCCCCCTGAACCCCAGCCAGGGCCCTTCCCTCCGAGTCTGGTGGTGGAACTCTAAGGCATGGTCACAGGTATGACCTTTGTGAGCCCTGTAGTTCCACCACTGGTATCAGTAGCTTTTTTTTTTTTTTTTTTTTAGGTGCCCCATAGGGGGACTGTCCCTAGGCAGGATGGGGTCCCCGTCCCCAGAAGAGATGAGGTCCTTTTCTCCAGGGCAGATGAAGTTACTGTCCCCAGGGGAGGTGGGGGTCCCTGTCCCCACGTGAGAAGGGGTCCCTGTCCCCAGGGAGAGATGGAGGGGGTGTGCAATGGCACACTCATCCATATTGGCCTGGGCTCCATCCAGTGTGCTGGACGGGCGATCAGCATATCTCCCAGAAAGACCTTTCATCATCTGTATATGACGGGGGAGGAGGAGGGCTGGCAGCCAAGCCTGCAGTGTCCTCCGGCAAGCCGGCTCTCATAGGGCTGCACTGCATCTGTGTGCTTAAAGTTTGTTTACCCGGGAGAAGTATGCAGTGCAGAGTGGGCCAGACTCGGGGGGGCAGGACTCTGGCTGGGGAGAACAGACATCGGACTGAGCGGCAATGCATGGAGCTGGAGAGGGGTACTCTAAGGAGCCGGCCGAGGACACAGGTCATGCGGGAATGCACAACTAAAGAGCAGCCAGTGCGATAGTCGAGCATGGAGCTCTGCTAGTCACCCTCCACCTCCAGCCACCCATATGCATGGTGCACTGGTACCCCTAGCTGCCTATGCTGCTGCCGGCCATATGTAGAGGGGGCTGCATGGGCCCCCTGCATCACAGGGCCCGGTTGCAGTCGCGACTGCTGCACCCCCTATAGTTACGCCCCTGCACAGGAGCCAGCGATGTCACCGCTGTCCCCTGGAGCACGAAGTGCCCATCTTCTTCCGGTTGCCGCTGCTCCGGCGCTGTGATTGGCCGGAGCAGTGATGACATCACTCCCATGCATGCACACGGGAGCCGCCACCAACGGAATATCACCGTTAGCAGCAGCATGCTCAGTGCACCTGCGCGCCACTGTCTACGGCGGATGCGCTGTAGACAGCTCTGCCTGTCTTTTTGGAAATATCTCCTAAACCATGTAGGTTTAGAAGATATTTCGTGGACCTACAGGTAAGCCTTAATCTAGGCTTACTTGTAGGTCAAAGTGGTCTGTAATGCCGCGTACACATGACCGGACTTTGAGGGACTAGGTCCGACTGACTTTCGGCTCAGTTCTGACGGAGTTCTGACAGAGTTCTGACGGACTTTCCAAATGAACGGACTTGGCCACACACAATCACACCAAAGTCCGACGGATTCGAACGTGATGACGTACGACTTGGACTAGAATAAGGAAGTTCATAGCCAGTAGCCAATAGCTGCCCTTGCGTCGGTTTTTGTCCATTGGACTAGCATACACACGAGCGGATTTCTCGGTAGGAACTGGGTCCGGCGGAGTTCAGGCGGAAAAATTTGAAACCTGTTCCATTTCTAAAGTCTGACGGATTTTTGCAAATCAAAAGTCCGCTGCAGCCCACACACGATCGAATGGTCTGCCGGAATCGTTCCGTCGGACCTTTGATGTCGAAAAGTCCAGTCGCGTGTACGTGGCATAAGGATTTACAATCACTTTAACACAGGGCAAAAGGGGCAGCTGCCCTGGGCCCAGTCGTTGTTGTGGAGCCCAAAGCAACTAACCCTTGAGCAAATAGTTGACAAATTGATCTGGCTATCACTCAGGAGATGAGGGGAGAATTGAATGTTGGGGGTGCTGGTGATTGGTTGTGTCCTATGTCTGCAGCTTGTGCGGTGATTGGCCAGCTCGGTAAGGTAAACCTTGTCCGGGGAGAGCACCTATCAGTCCCGGGCACAGTCACATTGACCCCTCTACCTCACTATGTCCGATAAGCCACAGACCTTCGGCTTGCTGAAGAACTTCTTGGCCAGGGGGGTTTGGCTGGTTGTGCTTGGTGTTCACCTGACATCCTCACAATCAAGGGAGATTGCTGGGGGGCAGAAATGCAGGGGTCTGTGGAGAAAGGGGAAGGGTTCTGTTTAATGATGGGAGTTGCAGGGGGAGGAGTCCTATGTAATAAAAGAGATAGTAGGGGGGGTGAGGGTCCTGTGTAATGATGGAGATAGTATGGGGGAGGGGGTCCTGTGTAATGATGGGTGTAGTATGGGGGAGGGGGGTTTTGTGTAATGATGAGGGTAGTATGGGGGTGGGGAGGAAAATGTTTGCCCATGGTCCAATTAATATTAAAGACGGCCCTGCATGCAAGTGATATTTTTTCCCATTACTGGCTTACCATACCTTGTTCTACACTTTCTAGGGGGCAGCCATGTTGGTAAAGGATAAAAGAGCTCACAAGAGCACACTCTGGGGAAATCCAAAGCCAGGAAGGAAGAGACATCAATCTAAACGGAGGAAGTAGTGAACGTGAGCTATGAAATGCATCTTTTCGGTGAAATAAGCTTTATGATTTTCATCATACACTACGACTTCTGTCTATCTTTAGACTCATCACAACCCTATCACACACTCCAACGGGCATCTCTGCCATCCAAAACACCAACAGTTTTTTTGTATCCCCCTCCTATCCAAGATTGTTGGTAGAGGAGCAGCTTCCTCATGCCAGAGCTACCTTCCTGATGACTGCTGGAGGAATATTCAAGAAGCATTAGGAGAGTTGGATGAAGCACAGATCTACTGAAATAATAAAGCAGAAGCAGGGGGGGGGGGGGGTCCTTCCACTGCAGGTTCTCAGGTACAACTTCTTCTCCAGCAAGGAGAACAATGTGAGTAGAAAAAGTTTTGACATCACCAAATCTCACTCCAAATCCGCTGAGACTAGTGCCGCGTACACACGACCGGACTTTCCGGCAGACTAGGTCCGAAGGGATTAGTCCGTCAGACAATCCGATTGTGTGTGGGCTAGTCCGATCGTTTTTCTGAAAAAAAACAGACGGACCTAGAAATAGAACATGTTTCATATCTATCTGACAGACTAGTTTCCGACAGACTAAAATCGGGAAAACTGTTCGTCTGTGTACTGGTCCGACGGACCAAATACGACGCAAGGGCAGCTATTGGCTACTGGCAATTGAACTTCCTTGTTTATTCCTGTTTGTGTGGCCAAGTCCGTTCATTTGGAAAGTCCGTCGGAACTCCGCCGAAAGTCTGTCGGGAAGACCGTCGGACCTAGTCTGCCGGAAAGTCCGGTTGTGTGTACGCGGGATAACAGAGTTAGCAGTGCCTTAGATGATCTCATACTACAGATATACAAATATGAGGCCACAAAACAGCAGTGCCTTGGCAAAAAAGTGCACTGATATTTTTCATGAGGAATCCAAGTAAAAAGTTAATTTTTCTTGCTACTGTTTAGACACCATTAACGTTTCTAGTTGTTCAATATTAGATAGCAAATCTTTTTACTTTCTGAGTTCAATCCCTGTATATCCTCAGAATATAGCTTAGTTCTGTATCATTGTGGTGCAGCTGGAGAGCTTCATTGGTTAACACTACTGCATGCTCTATAGGGGTTCAGAGTTTGATCTTTACCAGGAAGAGTTTGTTCATGAAGGTTCACTTATAAAAAATTGTCTTTAAATGGGCCCCCTAAGTCATTGTTCTGCCCTCATAGAGTACTTCTGGCAGCTATGTTCACTAAAGCAATAGTTTTAGTAGCAGAACATACACTATATTACCAAAAGTATTGGTGACGCCTGCCTTTACACGCACATGAACTTTAATGGCATCCCAGTCTTAGTCTGTAGGGTTCAATATTGAGTTGGCCCACCCTTTGCAGTTATAACAGCTTCAACTCTTCTGGGAAGGCTATCCACAAGAGAAGGCCTGGCTAGCAGTCTTTGCTCTAATTCATCACAAATGTGTTCTATCGGCTTGAGGTCAGGCCAGTCAAATTCATCCACCCCAAACTAGCTCATCCATGTCTTTATGGACCTTGCTTTGGGCACTGGTGTGCAGTCATGTTGGAATAGGAAGAGGCCATCCCCAAACTGTTCCCACAAAGTTGGGAGCATGAAATTGTCCAAAATGTCTTGGTATGCCGACGCCTTAAGAATTCCCTTCACTGGAACTAAGGGGCCAAGCCCAACCCCTGAAAAACAACCCCTACACCATAATCCCCCCTCCACCAAATGATTTGGACCAGAGCACAAATCAAGGTCCATAAAGACATGGATGAGCAAGTTTGAGGTGGAGGAACTTGACTGGGCCTGCACAGAGTCCTCACCTCAATCCGATAGAACAGAGCGGAGACTGCGAGCCAGGCCTTCTCGTCCAACTTCAGTGCCTGACCTCACAAATGATTCTCTGGAAGAATGGTCAAACATTCCCACAGACACACTCCTAAACCTTGTGGACGGCCTTCCCAGAAAAGTTGAAGCTGTTATAGCTGCAAAGGGTGGGCCAACTCAATATTGAACCCTATGGACTGGGGTGGCATTAAAGTTCATGTGCTTGTAAAGGCAGGAGTCCCGATACTTTTGGTAATATAGTGTGTATACATTTAGGGTTCTCTTTTAGTATCAGAAAATATACACATTTTGGCTTTTTTGCATTATTCTTTTATGTCTCACTTTAATATACCGTATTTATCGATGTATAACACGCGCCGGCGTATAACACGCACCCCAAGTTTAGGAGGGAATTTTAAGGAAAAAAACTTGTAGGAGGGAAGTTTAAGGAAAAAAACTTACATTTAAATGTCCATCAATGCAGCCTTATCAGTGTCATTTGCAGCCTTGTCAGTGTCTTTGCAGGCTTGCCGTTTAATAATGGCGCCGCCGAGATACAGAGCGGATGTCTTGTGCATCTCGGCGGTGCTCGGTAGCTCTCAGCCGCTCTCGGCGGCTTTTGGCTATTTTCGGTGGCTTTCGGCTGTTCTCGGCGGCTTTTGGACACACTTGGCAGCTTTCCGAAAGCTGCCGAGAACAGCCAAAAGCCGCCGAGAGTGGCTGAAAAGCTCACAATCGGCGGGGGATCGGCGTATAACACGCACACACAATTTCCCCCTGAATTTAAGGGGAAAAAAGTGCGTGTTATACGCCAATAAATACGGTAGTTGTTTTACTGTGTTTTTTCTCATGTTTGTCTGATAGCCCTGAAGATGGGTGAGTTTGGCTTTGATATACTTGCTGATATTACCAATAAATAATTGTATTTATTTATTTATTTATTTTTTAAATCAGAGATAAGGTTTATTGATTTTTACCAATGAATACAAATACAACCATGAAAGATTTTACTCCCGCACTTATGGTACAAATGAAAATGTAAAATATGTGAAGAGCTGCAGCCTCTATCAATAAATTTACCCGAAGGTAAATCTAGAAAAAATTTGAAAAAAATGGGAGGGGTAGATATGGCCCTGCTCTTATTAAGAGGTAATCTGCAACCTGAGGAGCTTACATTGGCTAACCGTAAAAAATCGGATCACGTTCAAGACCCTTTGCCTCACCCACAAATGCGTGCATAGAGAAGCTCCGCAATACCTAATGGAGAAAATAAATCATTACACACCAAACCGCAGTCTTCGATCAGCCAACAAAAACCTCCTCCTCGTGCCCAAAGCCCGGTATAAATCCAAGGGGGATCGGAGATTCGCTGTCCAAGGGCCTCGGCTATGGAATGCTCTACCAATCAACATCCGCCTGGAAGAAAATCACCTGGCTTTTAGGAAAAAACTCAAGACCTTCCTCTTTTAGCAGATGATCAAAGCTCGCCACAGCGCCTAGAGGCGATTCAGTTCGCATTGTGCGCTATACAAGTATTTCATTCATTCATTCATTCATGCAACCTCTAAATACTTGCATTACGGGTGCATTTAATGCAAAAAGTGACAAATAAAAAGGGCAGAAAATAGAAAATGTAAAGGATATCCTACTGTGTAAACTTCCTGATCACTTATATATAATGCAAACTGTAATGCACACGACCGGACTCAACTTTAAAAGTCTGACGGAATGATTCCGGCAGACCATTCGATCGTGTGTGGGCTGCAGCGGACTTTTGATTTGCAAAAGTCTGACAGACTTTAGAAACGGAACATGTTTCAAATTTTTCCGCCAGAACTCCGCCGGACCCAGTTCCTACGAGAAATCCGCTCGTGTGCATGCTAGTCCGACGGACAAAATCCGACGCGAGGGCAGCTATTGGCTACTGGCTATGAACTTCCTTATTCTAGTCCGGTCGTACGTCATCACGTTCGAATCCGTCGGACTTTGGTGTGATTGTGTGTGGCCAAGTCCGTTCATTTGGAAAGTCCGTCAGAACTCTGTCAGAACTCCGTCAGAACTCCGTCGAAAGTCTGTCAGACCTAGTCCCTCGAAAAGTCCGGTCGTGTGTACGTGGCATTAGAAGCTATGTGTATTAAAAAAAATAAAAACAAATTAGAATAAAAAAAACAATAGAAAAGCGCTAACTTTTCCTGTGTAAAATCCACAATCCTGTGCAAAATCTGCAATTCAAAGTAACATTATTGTGCCAAAAATACAACATATATGACTGGTATATAGTATTGCTGTGAAACTGGGCTCAGAAACATGCATGTACCATCCTTAAAACCCTGGTGTATAGAAAAGGTCCAATAATAAAGTGACACGGAGGTATTTCACTTTTACAGTATGAGCCACTGTGCAGCCTGTAGAGTAGGAAAACTTTCTGTTCTGTGTTCTCCAAGTGCCTCCTTGTGTCTTCCTCTACAATGTTAACTCATCCACTTCCAATACTGGGGGAAATATGGATTCTACCATTGATGAAGTCCTTCTAAAAACGACTGTCTTCTAATGCCTCGTACACGCGACCAAACTTTTTGACGGACTTGCTCCGGCGGACAATCCGACGGACTTTGCAGCTGAGGCTTTCAAACGAACGGACTTGGCCACACAAAAAGTCAGATGGATTCGAACGTGATGACGTAGAATAAGGAAGTTCATAGCCAGTAGCCAATAGCTGCTCTAGCATCGGTTTTAGTCCGTCCGACCAGCACACAGACGAACAGATTGTCCGCTAAAAGCCGAGTGCGGCAGACAAATTTGAAGCCAGTCTTATTTCTAGGTCCGCCGGACTTTTGGGAAGAAAAAGTCAGCTGGAGCCCACACACGATTGAATTGTCCAACAGACTCTGGTCCACCAGACCAAGTCCACCGGAATGTCCGAACGTGTGTGTGTGGCATAAGAATGACTATTTTCTGCACTTTTTGCATTAAATGCACCCGTGGTATACACACCCCTCAAGTATTTAGAGGTTTCAGATTACCTCTTAATAAGAACAGGGCCGTCTTTAATATTGATTGGACCCTGGGCAAAAAACAAATTCTGCCCCCCCATGCAATTTCGCTCTCCACCTGCTCTGAGACATACAATAAATAGCAACTGGACTCAAAATCAGTTTACTATATCAGATCAGGGAACATTTGGGATTGGTTGCCAGAGGTTACAGTATATCATTACCGCTTACTGACGGGTTGCTAGAGGTTACAGCACACACAAGGCTCACTGATTATATGCTAGAGGTTACAACATACGATTTCTGCTTGTTGATTGGTTGCTAGAGATTACTCTACAGTAATACTGCTCACTGATTGGTTGCTAGAGGTTACAGCACACCATCTCCTCACTGCCTGCACACCTAGGCCTGGGGTGGTGAACGGACCCATCAATAGACAGAAAACTCCTAGAACCCCGGGGATCAGTGGCAGTGCTGAAGGGAGGGGAAGGTGTGATCAATGGCAATGCTTTTTTTTTGCTGAATACCAATGTAAAGAAGAGTTTCAACACTGCCCACCAATGTAATAGGGGTTTACACTGACCACTAATGTAATAGAATCATTCACAGTAACCACCAATGTAAGAAGGGATTTACACTGACCACTAGTGTAAGGGAAGCATTCACACTGGCCACTAGTGTGAATGAATGGATTCTACACCAAGACCCAATGTAATGAGAAAATTTACACTGACCACCAATGTAACTGAGACATGTAGCCTGCGTGCACATGTGTGTGTTGGGAACACATGTAAAATCACTTTCTTGACACCACAGAAATGTGCTGCCCTTTTTGCAAAAACACAGCAGTGCCTCTGCAACCCCAAACCTCCCCTATCGCCTCCACTCCAACCCCCCCCCCCTCCTTACCTCTACCTGCCTCCTCTGCTCATCTTTGCTTTGCACCCACCTTCCTTACTGACATACATCCCCCCCTTGCTCACCTGTGCACCTCAAACTGTAATTCCTTCTCTGCCTACCTCTGCACACCCTGCACTACCCTCCCTCCACCACCAATTTGCTTACCTTTGCAGAACAGGCTGATGGCAGACTTAATGGCCACAGTTGCAGGTAGGACTTTCAAGCATGCCCCCCCCCCCAGTGGGCATCATTCAGTATAGGTGATGGTGGATATGACCTCAGGGGGGCATGATATGCATAAGAATGCCACCTTTATTTACATATCAATGCTGCCGGATGCTGCAATTTACATATAAATGCAGCCGCTATTTTCATATGAATGCCGGTTATTTACATGTAAACACAGGGTCTGCAGGTGAATCATCCCTACACAATAATAGGGCAGAGCTGAGCAGCATTAGAAGCAGCACTTCACATTGAGATATCAAGACACAGCACAGGTCTAAAACGTCAAGGGACAAGGGAATTTAAACCAGGATAGTTGGCAAGTATGAGGCAGCTGCTTTGGTGCCCACAACAATGCAGGGCCCAGGGCAGCTGCCCCTTTTGCCCTGCCTTAAAGACAGCCCTGAATAAGAGCAGCGCCATATCTACCCCCTCCTTTTTTTAACAAGTACAACCAACATATAAGGTTCAGTAATGTGGATTCACAACCTCCGCCACCCATACATAACACAGGAAAACAAAAGACCGCCATACACTCTTAGAGCATAATTACATCAAAGATGGAGAGTTACATAATGTGCACATATTAAGAAAAAGATGCAACCATAGTAAATCAACGTTAGAGCAATTCAACCCAGAATTCTAATAAATACCTTTTGCAGCACTGACCCCTGAAGGAGCTGCTGGTTTTGTTGGGCTTAACGTTACCTTCTTGTTTACTTCTCCGTCTAGGGGTTCCCGTGGTAGATGGCCCAAAGAATGTGGAAGTTGACACTGAATCTTCTTTTGGGTTATTTATTTGTAACAGAAACAGAGTCTTTCAATAAAGGGTAGAGGGTTAGGGTACTTAGATTGCAGAAATTATGGAAGTCCTTAGAGAAAATGCAGAGAATAAAGACACAGCTGGATTTAACAACTCCCGGATAAACCTCCTATCACTAGGCCTAGCAGCCGGTAGGGTGCTCGACAAAGTCTCTGCCACAGACTTGTGATGTACACTTGAGCGTTACTGAGGGACATAGATAAATTTAAAGAGCTAACATACGGTACCAGGTTCTCTCAGCCGATCCGGCGATACCATATGTGTGTTGATACAGGTTGCATCCTTCAACCTAGCCTCCAGGCTCCTTCAGAGAAGCCAGCCTTGCGCACGGCCTTCTCCTGAAGAGTCCTCCCCTGGGGCTCCTCAGTTGCTGGGCCTCTCCCTTCAGATGAGACGGCACCGGACCACCCTTGGATCAGTAAGCCCCAAAATCCAATCAGGCCTGTCCCTGCAGTTGCGTCGCCTCGCCCCGAGACTTAGGATGCATGGTTCCGCACCCCAGGCCAGGAGGGCCATGGGCTGGGTCAGGAGGACCACAATTACTGAACAGACAGAAAATAAAAAGCTCCAACCCCCTAACCACGTGGCATCCGTACCTTAAATACCACCCCCCAGAATGCACAGCAAGAAAACACTTCCGCTGGGCTGGTTCCGAGAGAACTAGTGGCATTCAATGCACCCAGCTAGACTGCGTTTCTACTCTTGCCGGCAGAGACAGCGACACCTGCGGTCAAGGAGAACCCAGTGCAACCCAGCTGGACTGGTACTGAAACCAGAAATTTAGAGAAATAATCCTGAAACCCAACTGTGGTTTCAGGCAAATTAACTTTTCAAAAACCATAGCGCCTGCTGGTCAGTAGCCAGCGCTACACTTTTAACCTACATTCAAATCCGCATACCTATCGACACCGGGTTCCCTTTCCTTCCTACTTTTTCAAGTCATACAGTACTATTCACTAAAGCAATAGGTCACCTGCATTAATTAATCAGCGTATGTAGAAAATAATATTTTCCACTCAGTTTAGGAAATTGTTAAAATAATTTTTTTTTATTTTTAAAAGCTATGATTCTTATGATTCTGGAGTACATTGAGGCCCCCCCCCCCCCCCAAACAGATGAAGAGAATATTGAGGCCCTCTGCACAAAATCCCCAGCTGGTTAGAATGTATTATTATTTACTTATATCCAGAGCAGATCAGGGGTTAACGTTCTGAAATTATTATGTTCGTGTGCGTGTGTGTGTAAATATTAGCTTGAACTACTGAGCTCTGTAAACATAATTGTTAAACAGCAAAACAGAGAAGAGCTAGGTAGCAAAAATTAGAACTGAAATCACAACTTCTCTCCCCTTATTCCTCTATAGCAGCACCACTCATCACTGATGCCTTCTGGCTACTCAAAATTCAGATGGATGTTGGCTCAAACTTGTCTTGCATAGATACGGTTACACAATGTGGATGGAAATTCCGAACGTCAAGAACGTGGTGACGTACGACGAGCCGAGGAAATTGAAGTTCAATAGCCAGTGCGGCTCTTCTGCTTGATTCCGAGCATGCGTAGGAATTGTGAACACACGATCGGAATTTACGACAACGGATTTTGTTGTCGGAAAATTTGAGATCCAGATCTCAAATTTTGTGTGTCGAAAATTCTGATGGAAAATGTCCATGGAGCCCACACATGGTCAGAATTTATGACAAAGAGCTCTTATAGAACATTTTCCATCATAAGAGTACCTATCATATTTTGACTGCTTCAGCTGGTCTGTGCCCAATCCAGCCGACCAGATAGTGACAACATTAAAAGTTGGTCAGGAAACTCAGTATGTTCAGCCAGGTAGGAACATTTTCCTCTTCATTGGGTATTGTATGTTCTGGCAAAAGGTTGTTTGGGCATACTGGAAGATCTACAGTGCCTTAAAAAAGTATTCATACCCCTTGAAATTTTCCACATTTTGCCATGTTACAACCAAAGACGTAAATGTATTTTATTGGGATTTTATGTGATAGACCAACACAAAGTGGCAACATAATTGTGAAGTGGAAGGAAAATTATAAATGGTTTTCATTTTTTTTTACAATTAAATGTTTGAAAATTGAAAAGTGTGAGGTGGGGGGACATTTGTATTCAGCCCCCTAACTAAAATCTAGTGGAACCAATTGCCTTCAGAAGTCACCTTATTAGTAAATAGAGTCCACCTGTGTGTAATTTATTCTCAGTATAAATACAGCTGTTCTTTGGAGCCCTCATAGGTTTGTTAGAGAACCTTAGTGAATATAAACCATCATGAAGGCCAAGGAACACACCAGGCAGGTCAGGGATAAAGTTGTGGAAAAGTTTAAAGCTGGGTTAGGTAATAAAAATCTCCCAAGCTTTGAACATCTCACGGAGCTCTGTTCAATCCATCATCGTAAAATGGAAAGAGTATGGCACAACTGCAAACCTACCAAGACATGGCCGTCCACCTAAACTGACCGGCCGGGCAAGGAAAACATTCATCAGAGAAGCAGCCAAAAGGCCCATGGTAACTCTAGAGGAGCTGCAGAGATCCACAGCACAGGTGGGAGAATCTGTCCACAGGACAACTATTAGTCGTCTCTCCACAAATCTGCCCTTTATGGAAGAGTGACAAGAAGAAAGACATTGTAGAAAGAAAGCCATAGTTTGCACTTTGCGAGAAACCATATGGGGGACACAGCAAACATGTGGAAGAAGGTGCTCTGGTCAGCTGAGACCAAAATTGAACTTTTTGGCCTAAAAGTAAAATGCTGTGTGTGGCTGAAAAATAACACTTTAGGTGGATGGCCATGTCTTGGTAGGTTTGCAGTTGTGCCATACTCTTTCCATTTTTGGATAATGCATCATGTGGTGGGGATGGTTTTCTTCAGCAGGGACAGGGAAGCTGGTCAGAGTTGATGGGAAGATGGATGGAGCCAAATACAGGACGATCTTAGAAGAAAACCTGTAATGCCGCGTACACACGACTGGACTTTTTGACAGCAAAGGTCAGACGGAATGAGTCCGTCAGACAATTCGATCGTGTGTGGGCTCCATCAGACCTTTGCTTGTCAAAAATCTGGTGGACTTTAGAAATAGAACATGTTTTACATTTTTCCCCCGGAACTCCGCCGGACCGAGAAATCCATTTGTGTGTATGCTAGTCCGATGGACAAAAACCGACGCGAGGGCAGCTATTGGCTACTGGCTATGAACTTCCTTATTCTAGTCCGGTCATACGTCATCACGTTAGAATCCGTCGGACTTTGGTGTGATTGTGTGTGGCCAAGTCCATTCATTCGGAAAGTCTGTCGTGTGTACGCGGCATTAGAGTATTCAAAAGACTTGAGACCGGGGCGGAGGGTCACCTTCCAGCAGAAGAACGACCCTTAACATACAGCCAGAGCTACAATGGAATGGTTTAGATCAAAGCATATTCATGTGTTAGAATGGTCCAGTCAAAGTCCAGACCTAAATCCAATTGAGAATCTGTGGCAAGACTTGAAAATTGCTGTTCACAGACTTTCTCCATCCAATCTGACAGAGCTTGAGATATTCTGCAAAGAAGAAGAATGGACAGAAATGTCCCTCTCTAGATGTGCAAAGCTGGTAGAGACATCCCCAAAAAGACTTGCAGCTGTAATTGCAGAGAAAGACGGTTCCACAAAGTATTGACTCCGGGGGGCGCCATACAAATGTCTCCCCACACTTTTCACATATTTATTTGTAAAAAATGTTGAAAACCATTTATAATTTTCCTTCCAATTCACAATTATGTGCCACTTTGTGTTGGTCTTTCACATACAATCCCAATAAAATAAGTTTACGTTTTAGGTAGTAACGTGACAAAATGTGGGAAATGTCAAAGGGTGTGAATACTTTTTCAAGGTTTAGGACAATATGTATTCTTCTACATATTTTTGGTAAAAAAAAATCTTAATAAGCGTGTATTGAATGGTTTGCGCAAAAGTTATAGCGCCTACAAACTTTGGGAAGCGGGGGGGGGGCTCGCCGAAGAAGAGGATATCACCTCCTGCGCTGCGGACCAGATGGATCGGAAGTACAGGTATACTTCATAAAAAGGTAAAGGGATTGCAAAGTGAATTTTTTATTTTTTTTTAACCACTTGACCACTGGGCACTTAAACACCCTTAATAACCAGACCAATTTTCAGCTTTCGGTGCTCTCACATTTTGAATGACAATTACTCAGTCATGCAACACTGGACCTATATGAAATTTTTGTCCTTTTTTTCCACACAAATGGAGCTTTCTTTTGGTGGTATTTAATCACCGCTGGGTTTTTTATTTTTTGTGCTATAAAAGAAAAAATACAGAAAATTCTGTAAAAAAATGAATTTTTCTTCATTTCTGTTATAAAATTTAGCAGATTAGTAATTTTTTCTTCATAAATTTTGGCCAAAATTTATACCACTACATATCTTTGGTAAAAATAAGTACAAATTGGTGGATATTATTTGGTCTTTGTGAAAGTTATAGAGTCCACAAGCTGTGGTGCCAATATCTGAAAATTGATCACACCTGAAGTACTGATGGCCTATTTCAATTCTTGAGACCCTAACATGCCAGAAAAGTACAAATACCCCCCAAATGACCCCTTTTTGGAAAGAAGACATTCCAAGGTATTTAGTAAGAGGCATGATGAGTTTTTTGAAGTTGTCATTTTTTCCCACAATTCTTTGCAAAATCAAGATTTTTTTTACTTTTTTTTTTTTCACAAAATTGTCATATTATCAGGTTATTTCTCACACACAGCATATGCATACCACAAATTACACCCCAAAACACATTCTGCTATTACTCCCCAGTACGGCGATACCACATGTGTGAGACTTTTACACAGCGTGGCCACATACAGAGGCCCAACATGCATGGAGCGCCATCAGGTGTTCTGGAGCACCCAGGACAATTCTGACATTTCTCTCCTACATGTAAAAATCATCATTTATTTGCTAGAAAATTACATAGAATCCCAAAACATTATATATTTTTTTTTAGCAAACACCCTGGAGAATACAATGGTGGTCGTTGCAACTTTTTATCTCGCACGGTATTTGCGCAACAATTTTTCGAATGCTTTTTTTTTGAAAAAAAACTGTTTTGTGCTTAAAAAAAAAAAAACACAGGAAAGTTAGCCCAATTTTTGCATAATGTGAAAGATGAAGTTACACTGAGTAAATCGATACCTAACATGTCACTCTTCAAAATTGCACAGGCTCGTGGAATGGCGCCAAACATCGCTACTTAAAAATCCCCATAGGCGACGATTTAATTATTTTTTTTACTGGTTATATGTTTTGAGTTACAGAGGAGGTCTAGAGCTAGAATTATTGCTCTCGCTCCAACGTACGCAGTGATACCTCACATGTGTGGTTTGAACACAGTTTTCATATGTGGGCGGGACTTACGTATGCGTTCGCCTCTGCATGCGAGCACATGGGGACAGGGGCGCTTTAAAAAAAAAAAAAAAAAATGTTATTGTTCATTTTACTTTATTTATTTTAGTTTGACATTTTTTTCCCCAAAAATAAATTTTTTGATCACTTTTATTCCTATTACAAGGAATGTAAACATCCCTTGTAATAGGAATATGGCATGACAGGTCCTCTTTACAGTGAGATGTGGGGTCAATAAGACCCCACATCTCACCTCTAAGCTGGGAAGCCTGAAAAAAAAAAAAAAGATTCTGGATTTGATAGTATTGGCGAGTCGGGAAGAAGCACCGGAGGGCGGCGGGAGGGGGGGGGGTGTCTATGGCTGGGTATTGCAGGGTATCACCGACTATGACTGGGTATGGCTGGGTATATCAGAGTATGGCTGGGTATCTCAGAGTATGGCGTTGCAGAGTATTGCGTTGCAGAGCATTGCAGGATATTGGAGGGTGTTGCAGAGCATTGCAGAGTGTTGCACGGTATTGGCGGGTGTTGCAGAGCATTGCAGAGTGTTGCAGGGTATTGGTGGGTGTTGCAGAGCATTGCAGAGTGTTGCAGAGCATTTCAGAGTGTTGCAGGGTATTGGCGGGTGTTGCAGAGCGTTGCAGGGTATTGCAGGGTAATGCAGAGTATTGCAGGGTATTGCAGGGTATTGCAGAGTATTGCAGAGTATTGCAGGGTATTGCAGAGTATTGCAGGGTATTGCAGGGTATTGCAGGGTATTGCAGAGTAATGCAGGGTAATGCAGAGTCATGCAGAGTAATGCAGAGTAATGGCAGGGTATTGCAGACTATTGCAGAGTATTGCAGAGTATTGCAGGGTATTGCAGGGTATTGCAGAGTAATGCAGAGTAATGCAGAGTAATGGCAGGGTATTGAAGACTATTGCAGAGTATTGCAGAGTATTGCAGGGTATTGCAGAGTAATGCAGAGTAATGCAGAGTAATGCAGGGTAATGCAGAGTAATGCAGGGTAATGCAGGGTAATGCAGGGTAATGCAGAGTAATGCAGGGTAATGCAGAGTAATGCAGGGTATTGCAGAGTAATGCAGAGTAATGGCAGGGTATTGCAGAGTATTTGCAGGGAATTGAGGGGTTAAATTTCAGTGAGCAGCGATGTGGGCACTGCAGATGCAGCCCACATCGCTGCTGACACCGATCTCCTCCCCCTCCGCTGTTCCGATCGGTACAGAGAGGGGGAGGGAGGAACCGGCGTCATAACATGACGCCGGTTTGTTTACAAGTGATCACTCCGTCATTTGACGGAGCGATCATGTGGTAAACAGCCGCGACGAGCGGCCGTTTACCGTGATCCGTGATGCGCCGGGTCCTGTGGTCACGGTCACGGATGGTCACGGATGCTCTCGAGAGCGGAATTCTGGGAGGACGTCATATGACGGCCTCCCACAGTTAAGAAACCGCCCTGAAGCCGTCATTCGGCTATAGGGCGGTTATTAAGTGGTTAAATAACAAACATGTTATACTTACCTCCACTGTGCAGCTCGTTTGGCACAGAGTGGCCCCGAACCTGCTCTTCTGGGGTCCCTCGGCGGCTGTCTCTGCTTCCTCCTACAGGTGCTTCTCACGTTCATGTGAGCTCCCTCGCATGGTGGGAAGCATCTGCGGGCGCGCTCCCGTGATACAGCGGGCGGCTATAGCCGCTCGCTGTATCACATGGCCCCGCCCCACCCGGCGCACCGCGTCAGTGGATGTGATTGACAGCAGCGCGAGCCAATGGCTGCATCCACTTTAGCCAATCACATCCACTTCAGCCAATCAGCGGCCAGGCTGAACGGTGGAATTTTCGAGGTGTGAGGTAAGTAAAACGGGGGGGCTGGGGGCACCGGGACTGTCAGATGTTTTTTAACCTTAATGCATAGAATGCATTAAGGTGAAAAAACATTTACCTTTACAACCCCCTTTAAGTTAGAAGAAAAAAATATACATTTTTACTAGGCAAAAAGGAGGGGGGGGGGGTGGAGAGGTGGTCTTTCATTTTAAGACCACCTCTCAAAAGTGGATGGAAACTCCGCTTTTAAATCAAGAAATCAATAGAATGCAATTTGCATCTTACAACACCGTTACGCTTTTTTTTTTGGTGCTCTTTGCCTTTAAAAAAAAATGTCCCCCCTTCCCTGTGTATGTGTGGCATACGTGTGTGGTACGGCTTATTAGGTCACCGTTTTCAAGATATCACTTTAATACAATAAGCCAGCTCGTTTATTGTCCATGGGGATTCCAGAACGGAGCGCTGCACTCGGATAACCTTAAAATCTGGCCAGCCGAAGTTAAACTATCCACCAGCGCTCTTGAAAGCCGTGTCATAATAGCGCTATCGTATCATAACATGACACAAGGCAGACCGACCCGCCATACTAACCCACAGATATCTTGCCGGGGTTGGGGGGGGGGTGGGGACAGATTACGGACCTCCGCAGCCACTTGATCCGTCTGGGACGCTCACATTTTTTTCCTCTCTTTCTGTACTGTGGAAGTGTTGAAAATCCTCTCGCAGTCGACGTTTCAGAAAAAAAAAATAAACAGGAATAATCCGATAGACTAGACATTTCACAAATCATGAAGTGGGTTGGAGTCGTTGTAAGAGAGCGCAGGCGATGTAAAACATTACGAATGTCCCCGCAGTCCGCCGGCCGCGTTACATGAAGCAGGTGTATTGTATATGTCAGACTCATGTTAAACAAACAGCCGAGTCATTTGGAGTCCAGACATGTTTCCTATTTCTGAGGGGAACGTGTTCCAGGGATTTTTAACAGGGTTGGAATAAAAAAAATAAAAAAAAATCAAGTAAAAAGTTCCCAAAGAAACAGCTTTAGGCTCAAAGTGCAAAAAAAAAAAAAGCGCCAACTAAATGGCTGCAATGTAAAAATAATAATAATAATAATAATAATAATAATAAATGTGCAA
Organism: Lithobates pipiens; assembly: GCF_037356315.1. NCBI lineage: Eukaryota > Metazoa > Chordata > Amphibia > Anura > Ranidae > Lithobates > Lithobates pipiens. The sequence goes on along the minus strand of NW_027507764.1, from coordinate 19,658,976 downwards.
AGTTTGTGATATGTACTTAACCACCTCAATACCAGCAACTTACACCCCTCTACCTGCCCAGGCCAATTTTCCGCTTTCAGCGCTGTCGCTGATTAAATGACAATTGCGCGGTCATGCTACACTGTACCCAAACAGAATTTTATGCATTTTGTTCCCACAAATAGAGATTTCTTTTGGTGGTATTTGATCACCTCTGCATTTTTTTAATTTTTTTGCGAAACAAATAAAAAAGACCTAAAATTTTGAAAAAAAAAAATGTTTTTCTTTTGTTTCTGATATAAAATTTTGTAAATAAGTACATTTTCTCCTTCACTGATGGGAAATTATAACGTGGCACTGACGGGCACTGATAAGGCGGCACCGATGAGGTGGCACTGATGGGCACTGATAGGCACTGGTCGGCGGCACTGATGGGTAGCACTGATAGGTGGCACTGATGGACACTCATGGGTGGCACTGGTGGGCACTGTTGGGCACAGATAGGAGACACTGATGGGCACTGAAAGGCTGCACTGATCGATACTTATGGGTGGCACTGATAGGCGGTATTTATGGGGACTTATAGGAGGCACTGCTGGGCACTGATGGGCACTGAAAGGCTGCACTGATGGGTACTTATGGGTGGCACTGATAGGCAGCACCGATGAGGTGGCACTGATGGGCACTGATAGGCGGCACTGATAGGCACTGGTCGGCGGCACTGATGGGTAGAACTGATAGGTGGCACTGATGGGCACTCATGGGTGGCACTGGTGGGCACTGATGGGCACAGATAGGAGACACTGATGGGCACTGAAAGGCTGCACTGATCGATACTTATGGGTGGCACTGATAGGCGGTATTGATGGGCACAGATAGGAGGCACTGCTGGGCACTGATGGGCACTGAAAGGCTGCACTGATGGGTACTTATGGGTGGCACTAATAGGCGACACTGCTGGGCACTGATAGGCGGCACTGCTGGGCACTGATACGTGGCACTGATGGGTACAGATATGCAGCACTGATAGATGGCATTTTTAGGCATCACTGATGGCACTGGCAGGCATTGGGGATGAGCACTGATTGGCAGCTGCCTGGGCACTGATCAGCATTTCCCTGGTGGTTCAGTGTGGTGGCCACCCCTGGTGGTCCTGGCGGCATCCTGGTGGTCCTGGGTGGGCATCCAAGGGGGGGGCTGCACCAATAAACAATCAGCACAGACCCCCCTATCTGGAGAACAGCCGATCGGCTCTCCTCTTCTCGCGTCTGATAGATGCGAGTGAGGAAAAGCCGATCAACAGCTCTTCCTGTTTATATCGTGATCAGCCGTGATTGGACACACACTGATCACGTGGTAAAGAGCCTCCATCAGAGGCTCTTTACCAAGACTGGTGTAGCAGTGTGTCAGACTGACACACTGCACCACAGATTGGCGAGATGCGCGCCCCCGTGGGCGTGTGAGAGCGGTCGTTCTGGGTGGACGTCATATGACGGCCTCCCAGAACGAGAGCTGCACCACCCCGCCGTCATTTGATGGCTGGTGGGCGGGAAGCTGTTAAAGCTGTTCCAGCCGCAAATTTTTTTCTTTTAAAGTCAGCAGCTACAAACACAGCTGCTGACTTTTAATAAGGACACTTACCTGTCCAGGGAGCCCGTGATGTCGGCACCCCAAGGCCGATCTGTCCATCGGATCGGGTGCAGTCTCCTCCATTCTAACTCTGGGAAACCTGAAGGCTCCACTGCCAGTTTCCTAGAGCGCATGTGCAAGCCGCCATGGCGCTTTCTGAATGGCCCCATCATTTTCTGGTCCCAGAAGGCAGTGGGGGGAGCACGAGGAAATTACGCCCTGGGCCGCGACAAGATAGGTCGGAAAGAACGCTCAAACATTATCCAAAAACGAGTGGTGGAGCGGTGGTCTTTCCTTTAAGAAAAAATTGTAAAACTGGGTGGAACTCCACTTTAAAGAGGAACCTTGAAGAGCAACTGCAGTCCGCTCACATAAATTGTAATAAAAACATCTTTGCCATTTGGAAGCTTCCCTCCAACCACTTTGCATATTATTTTATACCGTTGTGTAAAAAAGTATTTGCCCCCTTTCTGATTTTTTTTTTTTTTGCATTTTTACATTTTTGTCACACTAAAGCCCCGTACACACGAGAGGACTTATGTCCGACAGACTTCCGAAGGAGTTCCGTCGGAGTTCTGCTGGAATTCCGACGGAGTTCTGACAGACTTTTCGGCTGAGCGGACTTGGCCACACACGATCACACTAAACTCCGACGGATTCGAACGTGATGACGTACGACTGGATTCGAATAAGGAAGTTCATAGCCAGTAGCCAATAGCTGCCCTAGCGTCAGTTTTAGTCCGTCGGAGTAGCATACACACGAGCGAATTTTTCGAAGGGACCGGGTCCGGCGGAGTTCCTTCGGAAAAATTTGAAGCATGTTCCATATTCTAAAGTCCTTCGGACTTTGGCGAGTCAAAAGTCCGTTGCAGCCCACACACGATCGGATAGTCTGACGGACTCAGTCCTTCGGACTTTGGATGTTGAAAAGTCCGCTCGTGTGTACGCGGCATTAAATGACTTAGATCATCAAAAAATTTTAATTATTACACGAAGATAACCCGACTAAATACAAAATGCAGTTTTTTAAATGATGGTTTCCTTTATTAAGGCAAAAAAGCTGTCCAAACCTTCCTGGCTTTATGTGAAAAAGTAATTGCCCCCTAAAACGAATAACTGGTTGTGCCAACAACTGCAATCAAGCATTTGCGATAACTGCCAATGAGTCGTTCACATGGCTGTGGAGCAATTTTGGCCCACTCTTCTTTGCAGAATTGTTTTAATTTAGCCACGCTGGAGGGTTTTCCAGCATGAACGGCCTGTGTAAGGTCATGATACAGCATCTCAATTGGATTTAAGTCCGGGCTTTGACTAGGTCACCCCAAAACCTAAATTGTGCTTTGTTTGAACCATTTGGAAGTGAACTTGCTGTTGTGTCTCTGATCATTGTCCTGCTGCATAACCCAAGTGCACTTGAGCTTGAGGTCACGAACTGATAGGATTTTCTAGTAGAGCTCAGAATTCATGGTTCCATCAATTATGGTAAGTCGTCCAGGTCCTGAAGCTGCAAAGCAGCCCCAGACCATGGCTGACTGCTGGTTTGATGTTCTTGTTATGAAATGCTGTATTCGTTTTATGCCAGATGTAACGGGGCGCACACCTTCCAAAAAGATAAATTCTTGTTTCATCAGTCCACAGAATATTTGCCTAAAAGTCTTGGGGATAATCAAGATGTTTTCTGGTAAATGTGAGACGAGCTTTTGTGTTCTTTTAGGTCAGCAGTGGCTTTGGCCTTGGAACTCTCCCATGGATGCCATTTTTGCCCAGTCTCTTTCTTATTGGTGAATCATGAACACCGATCTTACCCGAGGCAAGTGAGGCCTGCAGTTCTTTAGATGTTGTTTTGGGTTCTTTGATGACCTCCTGGATGAGTTGTCGTCATGCTCTTGGAGTAATTTTTGTAGGCTGACCACTGTTCCAAGTTATCTCCATTTGTGGATAATGGCTCTACCCCTGGTTCACTGGAGTTTCAAAGCCTTAGCCCTTGTACACACGATCGGAGATTCTGTCAGAATGTGTCCGATCGGAGCGTTTTGTCGGATAGTCCGACTGTGTGTGGTCTGCATCTGACTGTTTCCGTCTGAATATCCGTCGGACCAACTTTTCCAACTTGCCGGAAATATTTTCCGACAAAATGCTCCGATTGGACATACTCCGAAGGACAAGGTGCCACGCATGCTCACAATCAAATTCGGACACGGAAGTGCTCGCTCAGGTAAAACTACTGCTCGTAATCGATATAGCACATTCGTCACGCTGCAATGTTAAAAATTCTTTCATGAAGCGCATTCTCTTGTTATTTACAATGCTGCAAGAAGGAACTTCTTTTGATGCTCATAGTCACACACACTTCTCCCGAACGTATTTCTTGACTCTTTTTTTACTAATTTCAGCAATACAATTTTTGAATTTGTCACATCTACACAATTTTATTTTTGTTTTTGGGTGAATTTTGTGGTTTTTTTTCATAAACATCTCCTTTTTTGTCATTTTGCTCATCTTTCCATATTTTGGGGTGTGTTTTGTGTGTAAACTTACCACAACAACATTTTTATATTTTTTATATTTTCTTTTTCTTTTTTAATCTACAGGAGGTTGTTTAGTGTTGGTACCCCTTGTTATTCATTTCACTTTGTATTTTTGAAATGTACCTGCCTGCTCACAAATAAACTGGCCTTTTTGAAGTAAAACACATACGCAAGTATTTCTTCAAACAAAAAAAAACTTTATTTAGGTGTCAGTAACAAATAAAGAGGGAGGCAGCAATGGACAAACTGGGGAGATTAGCGAAGCCTTTGGCCCCCAGGGCACACATCAACTATTTAAACGCAAAACTTGGTGGCCTGAGGAGTACATATCTGAGGGAGAGAAGTCTGGTCCTGAAGTCCAAGAAACCCGGAACAACAGCAGATGACATCTATGTTCCCAGGCTGTGGTACTACAACAGGCTGCATCTTCTGGCAGACCAGACTGAACCCAGGTCATCACTCTCTGGTCTTCCTTCCACGCTTCCTTCCAGGCTGTGGCTGTGGTGCTGGAGGTGTGGCAGAAGGAGGAGGAGGAGGAGGGACATGGGCCAAACCACACAAGTGTGTTGTGTCATTTGGCCCAACAGACCCTTTTTGAGGGTGTGTATAATTACCTCCTCACACAAGAGCTGTTGCCCCTCCTCCATTTTCTCAAGCTTGCATGCAGCCAAGGCGGCAAAGGCCTCTTGATAGGTGAGTTTGGCTTGGAGGGCCGCTGATGCCTTCCCAATCAGCCTCAGGGCCGACTCCTCCACATTCCCCCCCTTTCTCGCCCTTTTGCGTGGAAGGCGGAGGGGAGGGACCTGGCATTCTGTGAGGCTCCTCTGCCCGCCCACCGCCTGGCTGCCGCTTACCCCCACCTCCTCCTGGCTGCCACTTTCCACAGCCACCTCCTGGCTGCTGCATTCCACACCCTCCTCCTGGCTGATGTCTTCCTGTGTATGAAAAAGGGACATCGTTTTAGTTTTTGGTTCATCAAACACACACAATTTTCACATCAAGACTGTTGCAAACTGTTAACCAACAGAAAAGACTATCATTCTGTGCCCAGCATTTTTCTTTCTTGTCCCCAAGATTTTGGCCACTATTGTCTATTGATATGTGAAACACTTTATAAACTCACCAATTAGGGATCAGAAATCAAGTTAACATCATTCATTTATACTCCCAAAATATGTACAACAATACTATACCTGGCTTAAGCTGGGCTCCCCCAGTTCTTCCTGAGTGGAAGGCCCAGGTTGGGCGTCGGAAGACTCAGCGGGTGTGGAATATAGCATATGACACGTGGAAGGAAGAGTAGAGAGTGATTCTCTGGCCTCAGCCTGGTCTGACAGAAACTGCATCCTGTTATAATACCACAGCCTGGGGACATAAACGTCATCTGCTGAAGAACCAGATTGCATGGAGTCCAGCACCTTCTTCCTCTCCTTCAGATATGTACTCCTCAGGCCACCGACTTTCTTTTTTAAATAGTTGAGGTCTGCCTTGGGGACCACCGGCTTCACAAACTCAACCAGTTTGTCCATTGCTGCTTGCCTCTTTAGTTTGTTACTGTACTCAGGATGTGTCGCTTGCCACAGGCAGGGCATCTCTCTGTATTTATCGATGAACAGGGGGAGGAAGCTATGATCATTGAACCTGTCCATAACGTCTGCAAGACACAACACAAGACAAACCCTAATGTCAGGCTAAACTCCACTAATGCAGGCCTCAATCTAGAAGCAGTATAGCCTAGTGATGTACCAAGTTCAAAATTTTACCTTCGTTTGCACGTTCGTCGCCTCAGCTTCTCCCTCTGTTCACAGATCGTACGGACGACACACGCGCGTTGCGTTTTATATACAGTGCGCATGCGTGAAACTCAGCCAGCCCCTGATGTTCTTTCTAGACTATTCCCTGCCCTTCGCTTTCAGCGCAGTGGGGAGAGCACATGGCGGAGAGAACGCAGGTGCGCAATCAGAGTTCCACTAACGAGGAGGAGGGTGAGGAAAGCCTGGAGCCTAAAACGTCCCGATACAGGAAGAGAAGATTTAAGGCCTCAAATATGTCTTTTGGAGAGATGTTGGAGATGGTGGACATATTGAACAGGACCGACTATGATGAGAAGTATGGACCTTACCCAAACCCAAATATCAGAAAGGTCAAGATCATGAATAAAGTTGTGAAGAGTCTTCATAAGAATTTTGGGGTACGCCGATCCATGGATCAACTGAGAAAACGCTGGTCAGACCTGAAACTGAGGGAACACGATCAGTACAGAAGGATCAAGCGAGTTCTTCAAAAAAGTAAGTAGTTGTCGAGTGTTCATATGATTATTCTTGCTTGCATACTGCTCCAGGTGCTTTGATTTCATGTTGTGCATTTTAAAATGGCCACTTTCAAGTTCATGGTTTCATTCGTTCGTAAGAAACATCGTTCTGCAGGTAAGTATTCCAGCTTAACAAAGTGTCCACAATAATGTTCTCACCTTGGAACTCGGCCAAAAAAAACAATTGTACAGCACTTCCAAGCAATGTTTCATATTCCTATTTCTGCCCTCTGTGTGCTAATTATTCTTTTTTGACATTCTCATAGGGGAGAGAAGACTCGGCAAGTATGAGGACACCAGGGCCCCCACCCCTCCCAAAGAAGGCAAAATTCCAAAACCAGAAGCAGAGGAGCAGGAGGAGGAGGAGGAGGAAGGAGAGATCGTTGAAGTTGGACAAATTGTCACCACAACAGGTGAGTGTCCGAGAACACAGCTTCCGGTAAGCTCATCAATGTATGTCACCATATTTATAATACATGGTGTGTTTTTTTGCTTTGTTTTGTAGGTGATGTGGAAGAAGAATCCCATTTTACCAGTGAAAGTGTCCAGATCCTGATTGGAGAGATAATGGGGTGCAATCGGAATTTAGAAAATATACAGCAAAACATCAATGATGTGAAAAATAAAATGAAGAACATCATTGATGTTTTGGGGAGAGTGTGAAACAGCCCAAACTAGCTAGGGTTTTATTTTTTGGATTTTAAACCACAACTTTTGTATTTTTTGAAAATCCAAATTTGGAAGATGCACAGAGTGTGTCAACATGTGCTATCTCCCATCATGGGGGATCAATGTACGTGTTTTGTGGAAAGTGGCTGAGATGAAGGGGTTGCAGCCCCAAAACATGTACATTGATCCCCCATGATGGGAGATAGCACATGTTGACACACTGTGTGCATCTTCCAAATTTGGATTTTACAGGAGTGACACCCCATGTGATGAAGGCAATATCAGCCCAGTTTGTACATACTCATGTCTGATATTGTCTTCACTTTTCAAAGTTGAACTTTGTAAGTTCCTGTGTTCTGTATGTTACGCTTTGATACATGCCTGTTTACACAAAAACACCAAGTAAACAAAAATTACCTGAAAGACTGTTTTTGATACACCCAATTTGTTGGTTTGTTGTAAAACCCTTTTCTAAACGCAAATGTGAATGTGCTTGGATTAAAAAGTTAAATTATCAACAATGTGTGGCTTCCTTTTTCATTGCGCAAAAGATGTATTTGGAGTAATATTGTTGTTTTCGGCGATAATGGGTGTTATTTACTAAAGGTAACTCCACTTTGCACTCCAAGTGCAGTTTCAGGTGTACATTTGCAGTGCACTTGTAGTGCATGGTGGAAGTGCCTTTAGTAAAAAACACACCCAGTGATGTGTTAATTTTGACAATCATGCCATTTTCCTGCCATGGTGCTGAAAATGAGCACGATGTTGGTCAGTAATGCACTACATACATTATTTACCAAAAACAAGGTGTGTGTGTAGCAGACCCACAACATAATAAGCTTATCTGAAGAAGAGACTGTCCCCTCATCTCGCTCAGAACTTGGGTTTGCACTGTTGGTGAAAAAGGCACAACAAGTAAAAACATAAATTTACCTAGGAGACACCTAAAACCAAGCCAAGCAGTAAATGTAACCAAATATTGGAGTTTCAAAGAAAAATGTATTCATAAAATGCCGCTCAGACATTGTCTGGCATATCAATGGCCCCCCTACCCACAAAGTAGTCCATGTATTGGGTTCTAACCTCACGGGCGCTTTGGGGGGCCAAGCCAGGACAAGTAGCTTCAAGGCCCGTGAGGTTCTCATTTTCCAGCAAGTCTGCTTCTTGGGCAACTGAGACCGCATAGTTTTCAGAATGTCTTTTTAGGAAATTGTGCAGAACACAGCACGCCAGCACAAAGTGATTTAGTTTGTATTCCGCCATGTGGATAGGCGTTAAAAAAAGGCGGAACCGGCTGGCTAGTATTCCAAAGGTGTTCTCCACCACTCTTCGGGCTCTGGGCAGGCGGAAATTAAAAATACTCTGGTCCGAGGTGAGGGTCCTCATCGGGAAAGGCCGCATCAGATGGTTCGCCACGGCAAAGGCCTCATCCGCGACGAAGACAAATGGGAGTCCTTCCTGATTCTCCTCTGGGGGTGGCAAGCCCAGACTGCCACTCTGGAGACGCCAGTAGAACTCCGTCCATGAGAACACTCCACCATCCGACATCCGTCCATTTTGCCCCACGTCCACATACAAAAACTCATATGTCGCAGACACCACCGCCAACATCACGATAGTATGAAACCCCTTGTAGTTAAAATAGTACGACCCTGAGTTGGGTGGTGGGACGATGCGGACGTGCTTCCCATCAATTGCACCTCCACAATTGGGAAAGTCCCAACGACTGGCAAAGTGGGAGGCCACAGTCTGCCATTCCTGTGGCGTTGAAGGACACTGTGGAGTGAAACAAGACCAAAAATGCGTAATTTTAAAAAACAACATTGCAAGCAGATTAGACACAAACATTTTTGGCCAAGATTAGTATAACATTTTGGGAAATGAGTATTTAAAGCCTAAAGTATAAGGTCCCCTTATCTGAGTCTGGATGAAGCCATTATAACTGTGGGCAGCTGAAGCTGCTGCCTGTTCACTTCCTGGATTTACAGAGACCCACACCTCCAGCTCTGCAGCTCTCATTGGCCCTCTTATGACTCATTCCCCCTCCCTTCCTTGCAAACTCTCATCAGAGTGAGAGAGTGTCAGAAACCATGAAGCAGACTGAGACAGAAGTACAGTTAAATCACACTTGTTTATTAATAATAATAATAATAATAATAATAATAAAGGTAAACAGAGTAAAGGTAGTCAAAACATAGCCAGAGTTCAGGAACCGGAACGGATAGTCAGACAAGCCAAAACGCCAGGGAGCCAGAGAACAGCATAGTAGAACAGCAAGCAGGATCTGGAGCCAGAAGGAATGTCAGCCAAGCAAGTCCTTAAAGGAAACACAGGAGAGCGTCTCTAGAGATGGGACCAAGGCGAAGGCAGAGATCATCTGGGCTGGATGGCTTAAGCAAGCAGGATATCATCAACAGGTGAGTAATTGTGGAGAGTTAGGAGCTGGCAATTAGCCGACAGCTGAGCGGCCTGCAGAGAAGGAAGGGCTGAGCCCAGCCCTGACAGAGAGAGAGCTGTACATGATGTCATTAGCCTAGGCTTTTTACCAGACAAGAAACAGGAAGTGGGCTGTATAAGGGATTTACTGGCAGATAAATAAAAAAATGTACTGTCTTAAGTTAAAGCAGCAACAAGGGCAGAAAGTTTAATAGATGGAAAGATGAAAAAATAACTGAAGTTCCGCTTTAAGTGTGTGGAGGGATGGGTGGCAGGAATGCTCCATAAGAAGGGATGGGGTTTGTGGCAGGGCCAGAGGATCTATGGTGGGTTTAAGGTAGGTGGTGGGGTTTTCTGTGGAGGAATGTTGAAGAGGAGGATACGTGCCAGTGGTGCTCCATAAGATAGGGTGAGGTGTGTGGTAGGGAGGGTCTGGGGCTGGTGTGAGGTGGAGAAGGAGGTTGATGGGGGGGAGGCATGGCAGGGTTTTTCCAAAAGAAGAGGTGGGGTGTGTGGCAGGGGAGGTCTATGTGAGGTGGGTGGTAGGGTTCTCTGTGGGGGAAGGTTTATTAGGGGAATACATGGAAGTGATGCTCTGCAAGAAACAGCTGAGATTTGTGGCAGGGACGGTCTATGGTGGGTATGTTATCAGTGGTAGGGTTCTCTGTGGGAGAAGTTTAAACGTGGAAGGGATTCTTCGAAAGAAGGGGTGATGGGTGTGGTAGGGAGGGTCTATGGAGGGTATGAATTTGATGGCAGGGTTCTCTGTGGAGGTAAGTTGATGCGGGGGGGGTACGTGACAGGGATGGTCCGAAAGAAGGTTTGAGGTGTGTCCGCTCAACTGTCGGCTAACTGCCAGCTCCTATCTCTCCACAGTGACTCACCTGTTGATGATATCTTGCTCGTCAATCCAGCCTACTTAAGCCGTCCAGTTCAGATAATCTCTGCCTTCACTTTGGTCAAGATCTCCAAGACAATCTCCTGTGTTCCTGTAAAAAATACTTGCATGGCTGACATTCCTTCTGGCTCCAGATCCTGCTTGCTGTTCTACTACGCTGTTCTCTGGCTTCCTGACGTTTTGGCTTGTCTGACTATCCGTTCCGGTTCCTCAACTCTGGCTATGTTTCGACTATGCTTACTCTGTTTACCTGTTTGTGGCAGGTATATTGTAGGAGGTGGAGCTCTATGTGGTGGAAGGCTGATGAGAAGTATATGTGGAAGGGATGCTCCGAAAGAAGGGGTGATGTGTGTGGCAGGGAGGGTCTACGGAGGGTGTGAAATGGATGGTAGGGTTCTCTGTAGAGGAAGGGGGTAGGGTGACCACATCCAAACTTCCAAAAACAAAAGCAAACAGTGATCACCAGTTTAGACAGGTGGTATACTATCAATGCAAAACATTTTTTTTTAAAACAATCGTTTTTTCAGGAGCAGTGATTTTAATGATGCTTAACCACTTCGGCCCCAAGAGGATTTACCCCCTTAATGACCAGGCCATTTTTTGCGTTTGTTTTTTTTTTACGTGGTCACGCGACATTGTAACCAAAGAAAATTTATGTCTTTTTTTCCCCCCAAAAATAGAGATTTCTTTTGGTGGTATTTGATCAGCTCTGCAGTTTTTTTTTTTTTGCACTATAAATAAAAAAGAGCGACAGTTTTGAAAACATTTAATACATTCTGCTATAATACGGTACCTTGAAAAAGTATTCATACCTCTGGGAAATTTTCCACATTTTGTCAGGTTACAAACAAAAACGTAAATGTATTTTATTGGGGATTTTATGTGATAGACCAACACAAAGTGGCACATAATTGTGAAGTGGAAGGAAAATGATAAATGGTTTTCAAAATTTTTTACAAATAAATATGTGAAAAGTGTGGGGGGTACATTTGTATGGCGCCCCCCAGAGTCAATACTTTGTAGAACCGCCTTTCACTGCAATTACAGCTGCAAGTCTTTTTGGGGATGTCTCTACCAGCTTTGCACATCTAGAGAGGGACATTTCTGTCCATTCTTCTTCTTTGCAAAATAGCTCAAGCTCTGTCAGATTGGATGGAGAGCGTCCGCAAACAGCAATTTTCAAGTCTTGCCACAGATTCTCAATTGGATTTAGGTCTGGACTGTGACTGGGCCATGCTAACACATGAATATGCTTTGATCTAAACCATTCCATTGTAGCTCTGGCTGTATGTTTCGGGTCGTTGTCCTGCTTGAAGGTGAACCTCCGCCCCAGTCTCAATTCTTTTGCAGACTCTAACAGGTTTTCTTCTAAGATTGTCCTGTATTTGGCTCCATCCAACCAAGTATGAACAGATGATCTGTCATCTCCCCTGCACAGTCCCCTCCCCCCCACAGTTAGAATCACTTCCTAGGACACACTTAACCCCTTCACTGCCCCCTAGTGGTTTACCCCATCACTGCCAGTGACATTTTCACAGTAATTAATGCATTTTTATAGCACTGATTGCTGTATAAATGACAATGGTCCCAAAAATGTGTCAAAATTGTCCAACATGTCCGCCATAATGTCACAGTCCTGATAAAAATCGCAGAACGCCGTCATTACTAGTAAAAAAAAAAGAATAATAAAAAAGCCATAAAACTATCCCCTATTTTGTAGACGCTATAACTTTTGCTCAAACCAATCAAACGCTTATTGCGATTTTTTTTTACCAAAAAGAAATGTAGAAGAATACGTATCGGCCTAAACTGAGGGAAAAAAAATGTTTTTTTTATATATTTTTGGGGGATATTTATTATAGCAAAAAGTAAAAAATATTGTGTTTTTTTCAAAATTGTCGCTCTATTTTTTGTTTATAGCGCAACAAATAAAAACCCCAGAGGTGATCAAATACCACCAAAAGAAAGCTCTGTTTGTGGGAAAAAAAGGACGTCAATTTTGTTTGGGTGCCACGTCGCACGACCGCGCAATTGTCAGTTAAAGCGACGCAGTGCCCAATCGCAAAAAGTGCTCTGGTCAGGAAGGGGGTAAAATCTTCTGGGGCTGAAGTGGTTAAGAAGGGGGCTCCCAGATGTGAATGAGCATGAGGCCCATTAGTACCCCTACCCATTCACAAAAAAAGTGTCAAGAAGTAATAAAAAGATAGTTTTGACAATTTCTTTACTAAAAAAATGAAAAAGTTTCCCCGGATGTAAATCCATCGTCAATAACGCCGTCCGCCGCACCTGAAAAAAGAAAAAAAATGTTCCCTCCGTCCATGAAGGCTGGTCGCCTACTGCAGGCTCTGCCATTGGACAGTTCTCATATAGGTAAGAAGCCCTACATGTTCACCGCTTCCCAGCCAGCGTCATTAGTACAGCGACCAGGTATATTATTATCACTGATCACTATAATAATGGCACTGGTGATGTCATTGTCAGTTAGTCAATTCCCCCTCCCCCAGTGTCAGTTGGTGTCAGATTGGCCTCTGCCACATTATAAGTCACTGATTGACGCCATAAGTAGACATATGCACTGCCGAAAAATTTATTTGTTTTTATTTCATTCTGTTTTTTTATTTATTTATTTTTTCATTTTTCGGGTCATTCGTTATGATCGCAATTTGTGAACTAGAAAATTCGAAAATTCCTAAATTCGTAAATTTCCTAAATTCGAAGATCCGAAAATCCAAAAATAAGAAGGAAAATGCGAAAATTTGAAATAACTAAATCCGAAAATTCTAAATCATAACTAACTAATAATAGCAAAAAAATATTAAATTATACAGTAGGTATTGGAATTTCCTTTCAAGTTTGGCTGTTAGTGAACGCAATGAATACAAATTTATCCAAAGTTACGAATTTTACAAAATAACGAATGCCGCATCTAAACAAATGGAACGGAGCGATTTAATAATAAATAATAATGATAAAAAGTCTATTATTATTATTATTGCTATTTATTATTATGAATGCATTATGTTGCATTCATATAAATACGGCATTCTTTATTTCAGATAATTCGTAACTTCAGATAAATTCATGTTCCTTGCGTTCACTAACAGTCAAATTTGAAAGGAAATTCTAATACCTATCATTTAATAGTTGGACAGGCAGCAGCACCTTTTCTGATTTTAATATTTTCTTCAAAAATTGCATACAATTTCAGTATTGGTATGTATGTTGAACATGCTCAGTTGCTATAATGTTGATGCCCCTGTTGGAATTGGAAATAACATGCTAAATGTATTATTCCTATTTTCTTTCAGAATATATTTGCTTTCTCTCCTATAATGTCTCTGAGGAAGGGATTAAAATTCCTGAAACATGTCAGGCCAAAGGAGAAAAATTAAAATCTACTGAGATTTGTATTAGCTTTTTATAAGCATATTGTTCTGTATAAAATGTATGATATAAATTATTGATATGTTTGTTATATAACACACATGTATTTTTTATTACAACTCTTTGAATAAATAATATTTTTATAATATATGATTTTTTGATTGTTCGTCCTGAAAGTCTCATTGTACCGGGGGGCCCTTATTTAGGGTTTATTTTCTATAATTATAATAGTTATATAATTATATAGTTATATAATATATAATTATATATATTTTATATATAATTATAATATATATATATATATATATATATATATATATATATATATATATATATATATATATATATTATATATAATATATTATATAATATATATATAATAGTTAGTTATTAGACTAGTTTCAGACTTTAGAATTTTCGGGTTTTTGGATTTTCGAATTTATGAATTTTTGAATTTTACGAATATGTGAATTTCTAATTTTACAAATTTAAATTTTTTTCCGAATTTATGAATTTTCGAATTTATGAATTTTCGAATTGAGGAAATTACGATAATTCGGAAATATTCGTTAAACGGGTTTTGGCAAAATTCTTTAACCACTTCCCGACCGCCGCACGACGATGTACGTCGACAGAATGGCACGGGCAGGCATATTGGCGTACATGTACGACCCTGCCTTCCCGCGGGTCGGGGGCCCGATCGGGCCCCCGCCCGGTGCCCGCGGCGGTCGGTATTCGTTCGGGAGCGATCCCAGACGAGGGGACGGCCATTCATTCATGGCCACCCCCTCGCGATCGCTCCCGACGAATGAAAATGCTCCGTGACATCACTTCCTCTCCTGTAATGTAAACACAGGAGAGGAAGTGATGTAATCTCTCCTCCGTGTCGGTATTTTTCGTTCCGACACCGAGGAGAGAGGATCGGTGAGTTGCACCAACACGACACTACACAGTAGAACATGCCAGGCACACTCACACCCCCCCGATCACCCCCCCAATTACCCCTGCCCCCCAGTCACAGTGACACCAATGTCATTTTTTTTTTTTTTTTTTGCATTGGTGTCATTTGTGACTGTAATAACTGTTAGGGCAGTTAGGGTTAGCCCCCTTTAGTTCTAATGTACCCCCCTAACCCCCCCAATAAAGGTTTAACCCCGTGATCACCCCCCGTCGCCAGTGTCACTAAGGCTGGGTTCACATTGCAGCGGTTTATGAGAACGAATGTGATTCGCACCGAACTGCAGTGCAAATCACATCCGATCTCTGTGCGATTCGAGTTCAGCCATTCGCCGCACCCGCCGCAAATTCGCACGGGACCCTTTTTTTGGTCCGCAGCAGAATCGGATCGCATGGGTGTTCACACCATGCGATCCGCACTGCGATATGCGAACTGATCTGGGGGTGTCATTAACATTTCACTGACACTCCCAGCAGTTCGCATAGGGCAGTGTGAACTGCCGCCGGGAGGCATGCGATGCGGGAACCCGCCGCGGATTCGTGGCGTTCCCGCATCACTCCAGTGTAAACCCAGCCTAAAAAGCGATCGTTTTTTTGATCGCTGTATTAGTGTCACAGGTGACGCTAGTTAGGCAGGTAGGTATTTAGGTTCGCCGCAGCTTTTTATAGCGCCAGGGACCCCCATATACTACCGCATAAAGCCCCCTGATTGCCCCCTAGTTAACCCTTTCACCAGTGATCACCATATAACTGTTACAGGTGACGCTGGTTGGTTAGTTATTTTTTTATAGTTTCAGGGCACCCGCCATTTATTACCTAGTCTCACTAGTGTACCCCTAAATTTAGGGGTGTCTACTTTCCAAAATGGGGTCATTTGGGGGGGGGTTTGTGCCATCTTGGCATTTTATGGCCTTCAAAACTGTAACGCCCTTAGAAAGCCTGAAGGCGGTGCTTGGTTTTCGGGGCCCCGTACGCGGCTAGGCTCCCAAAAAGTCCCACATATGTGGTATCCCCGTACTCAGGAGAAGCAGCAGAATTTATTTTGGGGTGTCATTTCACATATGCCCATGGCATGCGTGAGCAATATATCATTTAGTGACAACTTTGTGAAAAAAAAAAAAAAAAAGTTTGTAATTTTCCCGCAACTTGTGGCAAAATATAAAATATTCCATGGACTCAACATGCCTCTCAGCAAATAGCTTGGGGTGTCTACTTTCTAAAATGGGGTCATTTGTGGGGGTTTTGTGCCATCTTGGCATTTTATGGCCTTCAAAACTGTAATAGGTAGTGAGGAGTGAAGTCAAATATTTACGCCCTTAGAAAACCTGAAGGCGGTTCTTGGGTTTCGGGGCCCCGTACGCAGCTAGGCTCCCAAAAAATCCCACACATGTGGTATCCCCGTACTCAGGAGAAGCAGCAGAATTTATTTTGGGGTGTCATTTCACATATGCCCATAGCATGTGTGAGCAATATATCATTTAGTGACAACTTTGTGAAAAAAAAAAAAAAAAAAATTAAAGTTTGTAATTTTTCCGCAACTTGTGGCAAAATATAAAATATTCCATGGACTCAAAATGCCTCTCAGCAAATAGCTTGGGGTGTCTACTTTCTAAAATGGGGTCATTTGTGGGGGTTTTGTGCCATCTTGGCATTTTATGGCCTTCAAAACTGTAATAGGTAGTGAGAAGTGAAATCAAAAATTTACGCCCTTAGAAAGCCTGAAGGCGGTGCTTGGTTTTCGGGGCCCCGTACGCGGCTAGGCTCCCAAAAAGTCCCACATATGTGGTATCCCCGTACTCAGGAGAAGCAGCAGAATTTATTTTGGGGTGTCATTTCACATATGCCCATAGCATGTGTGAGCAATATATCATTTAGTGACAACTTTGTGTAAAAAAAAAAAAAAAAAATGTTTTTGTCATTATTCAATCGGTTGAGGCAAAAAAATAAAATATTCAATGGGCTCAACATGCCACTTATCAATTTCCTTAGGGGGTCTACTTTCCAAAATGGGGTCATTTGGGGGGGTTTTGTACTGCCCTGCCATTTTAGCACCTCAAGAAATGAGATAGGCAGTCGTAAACTAAAAGCTGCGTAAATTCCAGAAAACGTACCTTAGTTTGTAGATGTGACAACTTTTGCGCAAACCAATAAATATACAATTATTGACTTTTTTTTTACCAAAGACATGTGGCTGAATACATTTTGGCCTAAATGTATGACTAAAATTGAGTTTATTGGATTTTTCTAATAACAAAAAGTAGAAAATATCATTTTTTTTCAAAATTTGCGGTCTTTTTACGTTTATATCGCAAAAAATAAAAATCGCAGAGGCAATCAAATACCATCAAAAGAAAGCTCTATTTGTGGGAAGAAAAGGACGCAAATTTTGTTTGGGTACAACATTGCAGTTAAAGCAGCGCAGTGCCAAATTGTAAAAAGACCTCTGGTCATTTACCAGCAAAATGGTCCGGTCTGAAAGTGGTTAAAAAAACGAATTCGGGACGAGACGAATTGCACACGTCTAGACATTAAGAAAGAAAGAAATATTCCCTTGACTGGACTTTTAAGGCACCAAAATTTTATTATATGTAGAAAAGTATACATTTTATTTCTAGCGTACATACATCATAAGATACAGAATAAAAAATATAGGCGGAATGTTAACAATACTGAATGTAAGTTTTGACAGTCACCACGACGATTGACAGTATTTTCTTTTGACTTATCCGACGCGTTTCAGAGTTTTCAAAATCTCCTTCTTCCAGGGTATGTGAAAGAGTCAATCATGTGTCCATCATATATTAACAGGCAGTTTAGACATGAGAAATAGCAATATAGATTGTTAAATGCGTATAACATGTAACATGTCTAGACATTAAAAAATTTGTAAATGAATAAAAATTCCAATATATATACACCATAGTTTGTAGACGCTACAACATTGACGCAAACCAATCAATTCACATTTATTGGAGATTTTTTTTTTTACAAAGACATGTAGCAGATTACATTTTTTGCCCTAAATTAATGAAGAAATCTTTTTTTTTTATTTATTCTATTGGATACGTTTTATAGCAGAAAGTAAAAAAAAATTTTTTTTTTTTAAAATTATCGGTCTTTTTTGTATATGTAGAAGAATACGTATCGGCCTAAACTGAGGAAAAAAAAGATTTTTTTTATATATTTTTTGGGGATATTTATTATAGCAAAAAGTAAAAAATATTGTGTTTTTTTCTAAATTGTCACTCTTTTTTTTGTTTATAGCGCAACAAATAAAAACAGCAGAGATGATCAGATACCACCAAAAGAAAGCTCTATTTGTGGGGAAAAAAGGACGTCAATTTTATTTGGGTACAGCATCACGCGACCGTGCAATTGTCAGTTAACTGCTTGCCGACCTCCGCACACACATATACGTCGGCAGAATGGCACAGGCAGGCAAATGGGCGTACAGGTACGTGCCTTTAAATTTGCCGCCTTTTTGGGCACACACGGGAGCGTGCCTACGGGCCCCAGGAACTTGATGTTCGCCGGCGGCCCGCGATTGCGGTGTGCAGAGGTAGAACGGGGAGACACCTACAGTGGTGTGAAAAAGTGTTTGCCCCCTTCCTCATTTCCTGTTCCTTTGCATGTTTGTCACACTTAAGTGTTTCGGAACATCAAACCAATTTAAACAATAGTCAAGGACAACACAAGTAAACACAAAATGCAATTTGTAAATGAAGGTGTTTATTATTAAGGCCGGGTTCACACTGCTGCGATGCGGCTTCGCATTACTCCCGCCGGCAGTTCACACTGCCTTATGCGAACGGCTGGGAGTGTCAATGATATGTTAATGACACCCCCAGATCCGTCCGCATATCGCAGTGCGATCTGCCGACTCGCACAGGAATCGGATCGCATGGTGTGAACACCCATGCGATCCGATTCTGTTGCAGACCAAAAAAAGGGTCCCGTGCGAGTTTGCTGCGGGAGCGATGCGAATTCAGCCATACTATCTGTATGGCTGTACTCGCATCGCTACGGAGATCGGATGTGATTTGCACTGCAGTGCAGTGCGAATCACATCCGGATCTCCCCCCGCAGCAGTGTGAACCCGGCCTTAAGGTGAAAAAAAATCCAAACCATCATGGCCCTGTGTGAAAAAGTGATTGCCCCCCTTGTTAAAACATACTATAACTGTGGTTGTCCACACCTGAGTTCAATTTCTCTAGCCACACCCAGGCCTGATTATTGCCACACCTGTTCACAATCAAGGCATCACTTAAATAGGAGCTGCTTGACACAGTAAGGTCCACCAGAAGATCCTTAAAAGCTACACATCATGCCGAGACCCAAAGAAATTCAGGAACAATTGAGAAAGAAAGTAATTGAGATCTATCAGTCTGGAAAGGGTTATAAAGCCATTTCCAAAGCTTTGGGAATCCAGCGAACCACAGTGAGAGCCATTATCCACAAATGGCGAAGACATGGAACAGTGGTGAACCTTCCCAGGAGTGGCCGGCCGCCCAAAATTACCCCAAGAGCGCAGCGACGACTCATCCAAGAGGTCACAAAAGACCCCACAACAACGTCCAAGGAACTGCAGGCCTCACTTGCCTCAGTTAAGGTCAGCGTTCATGCCTCCACCATCAGGAAAAGACTGGGCAAAAATGGCCTGCATGGCAGAGTTCCAAGGAGAAAACCACTGCTGAGCAAAAAGAACATCAAAGCTCGTCTCAATTTCTCCACAACACATCTTGATGATCCCCAAGACTTTTGGGACAACATTCTGTGGACCGATGAGACAAAAGTGGAACTCTTTGGAAGGTGTGTGTCCAAGTATATCTGGCGTAGAAGGAACACTGCATTTCATAAAAAGAACATTATACCAACAGTAAAATATGGTGGTGGTAGTGTGATGGTCTGGGGCTGTTTTGCTGCTTCAGGACCTGGAAGACTTGTCGTGATAAAAGGAACTATGAATTCTGCTGTCTACCAAGAGATCCTGAAGGAGAATGTCCGACCATCTGTTCGTGTACTCAAGCTGAAACGAACTTGGGTTCTGCAGCAGGACAATGATCCTAAACACACCAGCAAGTCCACCACCGAATGGCTGAAGAAAAACAAAATGAAGACTTTGGAGTGGCCTAGCCAAAGTCCTGACCTGAATCCTATTGAGATGTTGTGGTATGACCTTAAAAAGGCCGTTCATGCTCGAAAACCCTCTAATGTAACTGAATTAGGACAATTCTGCAAAGATGAGTGGGCCAAAATTCCTCCAGGACGCTGTAAAAGCCTCATTGCACGTTATCGCAAACACTTGGTTGCAGTTGTTGCTGCTAAGGGTGGCCCAACCAGTTATTAGGTTTAGGGGGCAATCACTTTTTCACACAGGGCCATGATGGTTTGGATTTTTTTTCACCTTTAATAATAAACACCTTCATTTACAAATTGCATTTTGTGTTTACTTGTGTTGTCCTTGACTATTGTTTAAATTGGTTTGATGTTCCGAAACACTTAAGTGTGACAAACATGCAAAGGAACAGGAAATGAGGAAGGGGGCAAACACTTTTTCACACCACTGTATGTAAGCAAGGCATTTCCCCATTCTCCCTGTCATCGAGAGCAGTGATCCCTGTCATGTCAGTAGTAGCCCACCCCCCCCCCCCCCCACAGTTAGAATCATTTCCTAGGACACACTTAACCCCTTGATCGCCCCCTAGTGTTTAACCCCTTCTCTGCCAGTGTCATTTACACAGTAATCAATGCATTTGTATAGCACTGATCGCTTTATAAATGACAATGGTCCCACAATAGTGTCAAAAGTGTCCGAAGTGTCCGCCATAATGTCGCAGTCACGATAAAAATCGCAGATCGCCGCCATTACTACTAAAAAAAAAATAATAATAAAAATGCCACAAAACTATCCCCTATTTTGTAAACGCAATAACTTTTGCGCAAACCAATAAATATACTCGTATTGCGATTTTTTTTTACCAAAAATATGTAGAAGAATACATATCAGGCAAAACTGAGGAAAAATTATTTTTTTTATAGATTTTTGGGGAATATTTATTATATTATAAAAAAAACATGTTTTAAATTGTTGCTCTTTTTTTTGTTTATAGCGCAAAAAATAAAAACCGCAAGGTGATCAAATACCACCAAAAGAAAGCTCTATTTGTGGGAAAAATAGGACGTCCATTTTGCTTGGGCGCAGCGTCGCACGACCGCGCAATTGTCAGTTAAGGCGACGCAGTGCCGAATCGCGAAAAGTGCTCTGGTCAGGAAGGGGGGGGGGGGGGGGTAAGTCCCTCCTTCACCGTTCCCGGCAGCTTGGAAAGAACGTTGCGAGCCTCAGCCAGTCAGCGGGGTCCCTCTAATCCTCCAGTAAAATGAATAATACGTTATATATTAAAACGCCGCAACTGTTTACACTTAGAAACTAAGTGGATCCTTGCCCAGAGCGGTGACAGGACTTTAAAAAAAAAAATTTTTTAAATCTCTTTATCCATCAACCCTGTCGGCTCCCAGTAAAATCTCCCCCAACTTTAAAGAGAAGACCCCGGCTGCTTTGTATTCATCCAATTTCCATTAGAGAAGATTAGAGGCCGCGCCACGCCCCGCCTAAGCCTCCCCTCCGCTGTTCCGAACGCGTCGTTTATGTGAAACACATGTGAACGCGGTCAGCAAAGATAGATCATTTTTGAAGTTTTTAATGTCAAGGCAATCTATCAAATCTTAAAGCCGCATTTCTTACGGCATTATTGAATACATTTCTTGGACGGGGAGGCTGAGCCCATCCTTGTGTGCGGAGACGTGTGCGTGCTCAACGGGGGTTTGTGGAAATAAAAATTGCAAAGAAAGAGAGAGAGAGAAAAAAAAAAGAACTTGTGAAGCTTGTGTTCATTCATAAATGTGAAAAGTTACCAAAAACGGTTATTTTAATTAAATCTGACCTCCGGACTTTCCCGTTCAGTCTTACGCGGTTGTTCCCGGCTCCTCTCCTGGACTGAAACGGCTTCCTCTGATTTCTCCGCACACTGTGAGCTTCTCATAATGTACATTAGAAGCTACAGCAAATCAGATAGAGCCCCGCCTCATTACCTGGCTGGAGAACCTTCAGGTTCATCTATCCCTTTCTTCCCCCCAGCCTGAATGTCACTCACCCGCCCCTTTCATTCGTTGGAATTCCATTCTCGAATTCAGTGATCTCCAAGCTGCGGCCCGTGGGCTGGATGTGGCCTTTGCTTACCTTTATCTGGCCCAAGGGGTACTGCTCCTACCACTATTCCTTCCACTGACACCAATGATGGGGCACTATCCCTTCTACAGATACCAATGATGGGGTACAATTCCTCCCACTGATACCAATGATGGGGCACTATTACTCCCACTGACACCATTTATAGAGCAGTATTCCACCCTCTGATACCAATAATGAGACACAATTCCTCCCTCTGACACCAATGATGGGGCAATATTCCTCCCTCTCATACCAATGATGGAGAACTATGCCTCCCACTGATACCAACAACGGGGAGCTATTCCTCCTACTGGCCACCAATCCTGAGACATTGTCCACTCCCACTAATGATGGGGCATTTTCTACTCTCACTGACTACAGTTCGGCCCCCCCAAGGTCAGAAGGACAGTAATCTGGCCCTTTGTTTATAAAGTTTGAAGACCCCTGCTCTAAGTCACGAAGGCTCAGCATCACAAGCTGGCATTACCTAGTGTGGTCTGCATGCAAATACAATCTGCCTAGGAACACCCAATCCTCAGGGCCAGACATACCATTGGGCTTGACTGGGCTCAAGCCCATGGGCCCCGCCCAATAGGGGGCCCCGCCAAGATACATAGCCGAGTGTACTCGGCTCGGCTCCGCTCACAGTCACGCACAGTCCCGCCCTATGATGGGCATAACACAGGGACTGGGCGTGACTGTGAGCCGAGCTGAGTACACAGGACTGCGAGAGGACCCGAGAGCCGCCGAGGACCCGAGAGCCGCGGAGCCGCCAAGGACTCTGTATCTTGGTGGCACCATTTTTAAACTTCAAGACTGCAATGACAAGGCTGTAAATGACACTGGACAAGGCTGCAGATGGATGGGCAAGGCTGCAGATGGACACTGATAAGGCAGCATTGATGGGCATTTAAATGTAAGTTTTTTTCTTAAACTTCCCTCCTAAAAGTTTTTTTCCTTAAAATTCCCTCTTAAACTTGGGGTGCGTGTTATACGCCAATAAATACGGTAATGTATAGAAGGTAGGGCCCAAAAGTGACTCAAGCCCAGGGGCCCCCACCACCCTAAGTCCTGACCTGCCACTCCTCCAGCCAGACATCCACCCATCGAGGCATTCTGATATATGTATAACACCAGCCATCATCTGCCTGCATTTCACAGAACAACACTGAGATCTAGTGATTACATCATAGGGTCAAAAATAAGGTATGTCATAAAAACAGAAAGGTTTCATTAGAATGTTGATGGAGAGAGGAAGGATCTGGGAAGCAAAATAAACATTAGCTTTAAACTCAGAAGTTTCCAGTGAATAGTCCTGTTAACACTTCATCATACAAAGACATTGTAGACAATTGTGCTCTTCCAACCTTGTGGTAACAGTTTGGTGAAGACCCTTTTTGTCCCACCATGACTTTTCTCCATGTGTACATAGTCTATACATACATGTACATACATATATAATACATGGTTTGACCAGTTTGATGTGAAGGAACTTGAATATCCTGCACAGAGCCCTGACCTCAACCCTACTGATCACCTGATGACCTTAGTCCCTGACCTCATAAATGGTGGCCAGCTCCATAGACATGGTTTGACCACTTTGTTGTGGAGGAACTTGAGTGTCCTTCAAAGCCCTGACCTCAACCCTACTGAACACCTTTGGGATGAATTGGAATGCTGATTGTGAGCCAGGTCTTCTCTCTTTGTTTCTATTTTTATTTTTTTTTAGCCCACAGTGCGGTGCACTAAAGCAAAACACCAAAGTGAATCAAAAAGGTGCATTTGAACACACACACAAAAAAACTGCACTTAGGGTGTCATATGCATAGCTCCCCTCTGTCCCTCTTTCCTCCTCATTTGTCCCTCATTTTGGCCTGATCTATATAGTTGTACGTAAAAGGCACTTTTTATCTTTCAAATTGTGTTTAATCGTGCCAAACCTTTCATCCAAATTCAAAATTGCTGCATTTGTAAATGTCAAAAGCCAATATAAAGGAATAGTAGTGGTAATAAAGCACTTTTGGGTTTACCTAATTTTTTTTATTTATTATTCTCCTTTAAGGGGGTGTGGCGGGGGGTGTCCTATGCCTACATCATTTTGCTAATTGGTGTCCCTCGTTCCCATCTCATAAAGTTGGGAGCTATGCATATGGTCCCTCCTGAAGTAGAAAGACCCCTCCCTGACTCCCCTAGGGCACATAACTCCTGAGGGGAGGCAAGGCACATTCAGGTCCACCTATCCAAAAGGCCTGGCGGACCCCGCTCCTCATGATCACCTGAAGCTGACTAATAAGTACTAGGTGAGGGGCTTTCCCAAAGTAATCTGATGGCTTCACATCCTCCACCTAGATTTCAAGGTAGGCCCAAAGACCCACACCCTACAATTCTGAGTTTGAAAAAAAAAAAACACATACAAGTGATATATGTGAGGAAAATTTTAACAAAAAAAGTGCCAGTGCAATTGCAGTGGCAATGGCTTGAAGCCAGGGGCGGACTGACCATTCAGCCACTCGGGCACTGTCCGAGGGCCCCGGGCCACTAGGGGGCCCCATCAGGGTTGCCAGCCTAAGTAAAACCAGGGACAGTATGTAAAAATCTGTGCTTTTTTTTTTACATCTGTCTCTGAAATGTCCCTTACTGACATTCTTTTGGTCTAAAAATCCTGAGATTATAGCTGCCCCACCTCTCCAGTACCTTCTCAGCCAATAGAAACATGTCTGTGTATAATGTGTGTACATGTATGTGTATACTGTCTGTGTGTATACTGTGTGTGTATGTGTATACTGTGTGTGTGTGGGTGTTTTTGTATACTGTGTGGCCCCATAATCTCTAATTGCTTGGGGGCCCCGTAATCTCCTATTGTCCGGGGGACCCCATGAGTTGTCAGTCCGCCCCTGCTTGAAGCCTGGTAACAATAACTACCACAGTCTAGGCCAAAAGGCCCAGCCCATGAGGCAATATGCAGAAAAAAACAGTACAAAAAAAATACTCACGAGATCCAGATGTAGTGTTTATGTCCTTTATGGAGGCGGGGACTAGGACGGATTGCAAAAGGCATTTTAGGCCAGGCTTGAGGTCCCTGTGTAAGGTTGCTTGTCTGGAGGGTTCCTAGGAGGAATGTATCTAGTAAGGAAGTATCTACAGAGAGCACAGTCTTGTGAGTATTTATGACCCTGGGCAGAGGAGAGACTGTAGGGAGATGAATCTATTCTTGTATGAATATTGCTTTCTTTGGATATAAAGTTCTATGGCAAGGAGCACTGCACAAGATGGCAGAGGATTTAGCCTCAGCAAAAGGGACAGTGTTCTAGCAGACAGGGATTTGTGCTTTGGTGCCAAAACCAGCCAAACTGCAAAAGGAGGCACTGATACACTTGGAACCCTCCACGCTAGGGAAGTACAACCAACCCACACCTGAACTGGTGGGTGCTTGATTTGGATTCCTTCGCACAAGGAAGTTCCCTCAGAACAGTGGCAGCCACTCCATATGGGATCTCCATATGGATCTCTCTGCTTTGCATTGCTGCCAGTACCACCCACCAAGGGGAGGGGTCAGGTGGCAGGTGATCTGTTTGCTACCCCTGGGGGGGAGGGGTCAGGTGGTTTGTTTATTGCCCCCCTCCCCGGGTGGAGCACCAGCCGCCGCTGCCTAAGAACCCCTTCCTATCAGCAGGGATATTATGCAGCCAGCTATCCCAGCCAAAAGGCCAGAATGATGGTGAAGCACCCCTACTGGACACTAGTAAGAACAGATACTACACTTGATATTAGCGAAAAGGCCAGGTCTTCTCATCCAACACCAGTAGTTGACCTCTCAAATAGGAACAAATTCCCACAGACACTCCAAAACCTGGTGGAAAGTTGGGAAAAGAGCTCGCTCATTGATAGCCTTGTATCAGATATATTTTACTGGCACAGGAGGAGTCATATCATGACTGGAAACCAATTCCATTCTGCCATGCCTCTCATAAACTCTCTGACCACTGAATCAGAATTCCAGATGGCCTCATTAATGTGTCCCAATATAGAGCAGGTTACATGCCATTTCACCGTGCGCATCCTCCTATTATTTCTGTGTGTCATACAATTAACCACATTGGCATGAGTAATGCAACGCATCATGTTAAAGCTTCAAGTTCATCTGACTCATCCAGTAATATTCAAGATCAATCCACTGAAATACATCAGCAATATTGCTAATAAGCCAGTGCTCAAATGGAAAGAGATTTATAACCCAATTTTCGATGACGAAGGCAATTCATGTAGCAGCTACTCTACTAGTTTACTGCTTACAGCTAGATATGCTCATGTGGGACCTGTTTAGGTTCCTCCCTATTCTCCCTCCTGCTAGACAGAAGTACAGATCCTCCCTGGCTCTCTATAGGGCTTTTTGTGGCATGACTGGATGAAAAATGTGATGCACCCTTCTGTGTAATGACTTGCCTCCATTTACTGTAGACTGATCCATAAGTTACATGGTTACATAGTTACATAGTAGGTGAGGTTGAAAAAAGACACAAGTCCATCAAGTCCAACCTATGTGTGTGATTATATGTTAGTATTACATAATATATCCCTGTATGTTGCAGTCGTTCAGATGCTTATCTATAGTTTTTGAAACTATCGATGCTCCCCGCTGAGGCCACCGCCTGTGGAAGGAATTTCCACATCCATGTCAATCTTACAGTAAATAACCCTCTATGTAGTTTAAGGTTAAACCTCTTTTCTTCTAATGTTGATGAGTGGCTACGTATCTTATTAAACTCCCTTCTGCGGAAAAGTTTTATCCCTATTGTGGGGTCACCGGTATGGTATTTGTAAATTGAAATCATATCCCCTCTCAAGCGTCTCTTCTCCAGAGAGATACTAAGTTCAGTGCTCGCAACCTTTCTTCATAACTAAGGTAAGAATTACTTGGGATTTTTTTTGCTCTCCTCCGCTATGTGTCTCTTTTGTGTTCTATCTTAGCTGCCCTAATTGCACCCTTACATATCTTGTTGTATTCTTTGTAAAGTCTGAATGCTGATGATGATCCCTCAGCCCCTTGTATTTTTTGAAGGCCTTCTCCTTTGCCTTTATATGCATTTTTACATTGGAGTTAAGCCGTCCAGGACTTTTGTTTGCTCTTTTAAATGTATTTCCCAATGGGATGAACTGGCTAATGCCCTTATTTAACATGCTCTTAAAGCAAACCCATCTCTCCTCCATGTTCTTTGTTTCTAAGATTGTATCCCAATTTATATCTTCTAACAAGGTTTGTAGTTTAGGGAAGTTGGCTCTTTTGAAATTCAGTGTCTTTGTGTTCCCCTTTTGTTTCCTTTTTGTGTGATTTATAGTGAATATTTAAGCCAATTGACCTGGGATTGCTGTTTCCTAAATTGCCCTGTATTTCCACATCCGTGATCAGGTCTGTATTGTTGGTAATCAGTAGATCTAGTAACACCTTGTTTCTAGTTGGTGCGTCTATCATCTGAACCATGACATTGTCCTGACCAAGACATTTAGGAACTGGCGAAAGTGGCAAGCCTTAGATGAATGCATGGTTCCCTCCGCCCAGTCTATCTCTGGATAATTAAAATCCCCCATTATGATAACACTTCCCATCCTTGCTGCTAATCCAAATTGTGATAGGAGGTCCGTCTCCCCCTTCTCCCTCAGGTTAGGGGTCCTCGAGCATACTCCTAGTATTATTTTCCCCTTAGCTCCATACCTTTGGAGCTCTACCCATAAGGATTTCACCTCCTTCCTAGCTCCCTTAGTGATGTAATCTCTCACATTCACTTGTACATTATTCTTCATATATAGGTATACCCCTCCCCCTTTTTTTACCCTCTCTATCCCTGCAATATAAGGAAAACTCTTGAATGGTTGCCAGCCAATCATGAGAGCTGTTGAACCATGTCTCTGAAATTCCCACAAAATTTAAATCCTCCTCCTTCAACAGTATCTCTAGTTCACCCAACTTTTCCACCAGGCTTCTGGCATTGGTGAACATGCCACGTAGTTTAGGCAGATCGCATACTGTTATTGGGTGTTCCAAGATTGCAAATAGGACTTGTTACTATACTTACCTTGGTTTTATGTGCTTTAATCAACCTACCACTAATGTCCCCAATACTACCCTCTGGAATATGTTCATTGCTGACTATCTCTAGCTCTGGACCCCCCTCCCCCTCGCCTAGTTTAAAAAAAAACTCTAACTTTTTCGACCATCTTCACCCCCAGCAGATCTGCACCCTCCTCCTTTAGGGGCAGTCCATTCCTTCTATAGAACTGGTGACCGACTGAGAAGTCGGCCCAGTTCTCCATAAACCCAAACCCCTCCTTACTACACCAGATCCTCAGCCACTTGTTTACTTCCCTAATCTCCCTCTGCCTTCCTGGTGTGACTCGAGGTACCGGTAGTATTCCTGAAAATACTACCTTGGAGGTCCTTTTCCTCAATTTAGCTACTAAGTCTCTAAAATCGTTCTTTAGGACACTCCATCTGCCTCTGACTTTGTCATTGGTGCCAACATGCACCATGACAGCCGGGGATTCCCCAGCCCCTCCCAGTAATCTGTCCACCAGATTCGTGATGTGCTGAACCCAAATGCCCGGTAGACAGCATACAGTTCGACGCCTATTCCCAGCCACATTCCTGTCTGAACAATGTGTCCGGGTTTCAGGTGGACTGAAACCCGGATACATGATTCAAAACCCGGACTGTCCGGGTGAATCCCAGAAAGAGAGGGAAACGTTTTAAAGAGACCCTGTCTCCAGACCATTCGTTTCATCAACAGTCTTCCCATACATTGCACATATGTGCATTTAACTTACAGTATATTATTTATGTTATTTACATGTAAAAGCCTCCTTTGCAGGGGCGTTGCCCCCCCTACCCATGCTGCTGCCCCCCATCCATGCGTCAGTCCCCTTGCAGGACACCAGACGCATGAATTCCAATGCGGGGGGGTGTTTTTTTTAAGTACTGATTAGAGCCAAAGGCTCTAATAGGCTTCAAAATAGGGTGGGCTTGGGGTGCAGAGAATGCACTCACAGCCCACCCAGGTGTGTTAGAATAGCGAATGAATATTCGCTATTTTAACACTGATCCTCCTCCCGGCCAATCAGGAATTGGGTCTGAGACCCGTCACCTGATTGGCTGAAAGGACGCCTAGGAGGAGCGGAGGAGACGCACAGCCTCTGTGATGGAGGAAAGGGACACAGGAACTGCTGCTCACTACCCGATGCCCGCTGCCTGATGTCTGATGCCCGTTGCCTGATTTCCAATGCCTGTTGCCTGATGTCTGATGCCTGCTGCCTGATGTCTGATGCCCATTGCCTGATGTCCGATGCCCATTGCCTGATGTCCGATCCCCGCTGCCTGATGTCCGATGACCGCTGCCTGATGCCTGATGCCTGATGTGCGATGCCCGCTGCCTGATGTCCAATGCCCGTGGCCTGATGTCCGCTTCCTGATGCCCCGATGCCTGCTGCCCGCTGCCTAGATGGGGTAAGTGTCGGACCCACCAGAAGATGGGTGGGTGGTTGATTGTTGCCCCCCCACAAAAAAAAAATCGCAAGCTGCCACTGCTCCCTTGTGTAGACTTCAAAAACCCTGAGACTGATACTGGGTGTGGCCATCTTGGATGTGATGTCAGCAGCTCCCTCTCTTTCAAAAGTGCAAACTTGATTTATATTTTTTTTATATAAAATAAAGGTTTTTTTCTTTTTCTTTTTTTTAAATGCAACGCTAAAAAATAGACATGTAAAAAAGTTTACACAAGAAAAATCTAAATAAGTTTAAAAAAAAAGGAGAGAAAGGAGTTAACAAGTGGAAAAATAGGGGTAATTAAAATAAATGGAAAAAAAAAAATCTATATATATATATATATAGATTTTTTTTTTTTTTTTTTTTTGCATTTGCTTTTGCACATTTGTTAGAACTGTAGTTATGTATTTATTTTTTAATGATGTATTTAATCTTAATATGTTGGTTTGTGTATCTTTTTTTTTTTTTCTTTATTGCTTTTCATTATATCATATTTTACTAAATCCGATGTTACCATTCTCGCCAACACTTATGCCGCATACACACGACCGGTTTTCCCGTCAGAATAAACTCTGAAGGTTTTTCCGACGGAGTTCCGACGGAGTTCCGCTGAAACTGTCTTGCGTACACACGATCACACCAAAGTCCGATCGTTTAAAACGCGGTGATGTACAGCACGTACGACGGGACTAGAAAAAGGAAGTTCAATATCCAGTAGCCAATAGCTTCCGTCTCGTACTTGCTTCAGAGCATGCGTCGTTTTTGGTCCGTCGGAACAGCATACAGACAAGCGGTTTTCCCGATAGGAATTGGTTCTGTTCTATTTCTAGGTCTGTCAGAATTTTCAGAAAAAAAAAAAAAAGTCAGACGAGGCATACACACGATCGGAATATATACGATGAAAATCTTCCATCTGACTTTTTCTGTCGGACATTCCGCTCGTGTGTACGCGGCATTAGTATACTACACAATAATACAAGAATAATACAACTGTAGTTATAAGCAAACCAAAGGAGAAGTGTTGTGTAAGCGCTAAGAAATACATTGTACAAATTGTAAGTAGGGTTTAAATATGCAGAGGCAGCAGAAAAAATAAGGGATATTGGCCCCGTCAACCTCTCTCTCCTCATTGGCTCACTGGCTGTGATTGACAGCAGCGGGAGCCAATGGCTTCCGCTGATGTCTTACTCAATGAGGAGGGAGAGTCCCCAGAGAGCTGTAGCTCTCATCCACATTGCTGGAGGAAGATCGGGGCTCAGGTAAGTGTTGGGAGGGTGTTACACAGAGAAGGTAAAAAACTTTCAGCCTTTACAAACACTTTAACCATTTGCCAACCACCTAACTGTAAATGTACGTCATGTTGTTGATGTTAAATAACGGGGGTTATGGTAGCATCTAGCTGCCATTAACCCCCCCCCCCTCCAATATCATTTTTCTTTTTGTTTCAGATAATAGTGATTCTGGAGGCGAATTCACCAGGGGATAACTTTTATAGGCGGTGGCAGGAGAGGTTCCCCCCGGTTATTTCTGGGTTTTTACCGACAGGTCCGGTAAAGTGATCCGATCAAGCAGATAGCCTGGCAGGAAGTCAAGGGAAGGCAAGATGGCCCTCACTTGGCTCCATGCCCTTGGAGGACCGGCGCGATCTCTAGCTCTGGACCCCCCTCCCCCTCGCCTAGTTTAAAAAAAAACTCTAACTTTTTCGACCATCTTCACCCCCAGCAGATCTGCACCCTCCTCCTTTGGGGGCAGTCCATTCCTTCTATAGAACTGGTGACCGACTGAGAAGTCGGCCCAGTTCTCCATAAACCCAAACCCCTCCTTACTACACCAGATCCTCAGCCACTTGTTTACTTCCCTAATCTCCCTCTGCCTTCCTGGTGTGACTCGAGGTACCGGTAGTATTCCTGAAAATACTACCTTGGAGGTCCTTTTCCTCAATTTAGCTACTAAGTCTCTAAAATCGTTCTTTAGGACACTCCATCTGCCTCTGACTTTGTCATTGGTGCCAACATGCACCATGATAGCCGGGGATTCCCCAGCCCCTCCCAGTAATCTGTCCACCAGATTCGTGATGTGCTGAACCCAAATGCCCAGTAGACAGCATACAGTTCGACGCCTATTCCCAGCCACATTCCTGTCTGAACAATGTGTCCGGGTTTCAGGTGGACTGAAACCCGGATACATGATTCAAAACCCGGACTGTCCGGGTGAATCCCAGAAAGAGAGGGAAACGTTTTAAAGAGACCCTGTCTCCAGACCATTCGTTTCATCAACAGTCTTCCCATACATTGCACATATGTGCATTTAACTTACAGTATATTATTTATGTTATTTACATGTAAAAGCCTCCTTTGCAGGGGCGTTGCCCCCCCTACCCATGCTGCTGCCCCCCATCCATGCGTCAGTCCCCTTGCAGGACACCAGACGCATGAATTCCAATGCGGGGGGGTGTTTTTTTTAAGTACTGATTAGAGCCAAAGGCTCTAATAGGCTTCAAAATAGGGTGGGCTTGGGGTGCAGAGAATGCACTCACAGCCCACCCAGGTGTGTTAGAATAGCGAATGAATATTCGCTATTTTAACACTGATCCTCCTCCCGGCCAATCAGGAATTGGGTCTGAGACCCGTCACCTGATTGGCTGAAAGGACGCCTAGGAGGAGCGGAGGAGACGCACAGCCTCCGTGATGGAGGAAAGGGACACAGGAACTGCTGCTCACTACCCGATGCCCGCTGCCTGATGTCTGATGCCCGTTGCCTGATTTCCAATGCCTGTTGCCTGATGTCTGATGCCTGCTGCCTGATGTCTGATGCCCATTGCCTGATGTCCGATGCCCATTGCCTGATGTCCGATCCCCGCTGCCTGATGTCCGATGACCGCTGCCTGATGCCTGATGTGCGATGCCCGCTGCCTGATGTCCAATGCCCGTGGCCTGATGTCCGCTTCCTGATGCCCCGATGCCTGCTGCCCGCTGCCTAGATGGGGTAAGTGTCGGACCCACCAGAAGATGGGTGGGTGGTTGATTGTTGCCCCCCCACAAAAAAAAAATCGCAAGCTGCCACTGCTCCCTTGTGTAGACTTCAAAAACCCTGAGACTGATACTGGGTGTGGCCATCTTGGATGTGATGTCAGCAGCTCCCTCTCTTTCAAAAGTGCAAACTTGATTTATATTTTTTTTATATAAAATAAAGGTTTTTTTCTTTTTCTTTTTTTTAAATGCAACGCTAAAAAATAGACATGTAAAAAAGTTTACACAAGAAAAATCTAAATAAGTTTAAAAAAAAAGGAGAGAAAGGAGTTAACAAGTGGAAAAATAGGGGTAATTAAAATAAATGGAAAAAAAAAAATCTATATATATATATATATAGATTTTTTTTTTTTTTTTTTTTGCATTTGCTTTTGCACATTTGTTAGAACTGTAGTTATGTATTTATTTTTTAATGATGTATTTAATCTTAATATGTTGGTTTGTGTATCTTTTTTTTTTTTTCTTTATTGCTTTTCATTATATCATATTTTACTAAATCCGATGTTACCATTCTCGCCAACACTTATGCCGCATACACACGACCGGTTTTCCCGTCAGAATAAACTCTGAAGGTTTTTCCGACGGAGTTCCGACGGAGTTCCGCTGAAACTGTCTTGCGTACACACGATCACACCAAAGTCCGATCGTTTAAAACGCGGTGATGTACAGCACGTACGACGGGACTAGAAAAAGGAAGTTCAATATCCAGTAGCCAATAGCTTCCGTCTCGTACTTGCTTCAGAGCATGCGTCGTTTTTGGTCCGTCGGAACAGCATACAGACAAGCGGTTTTCCCGATAGGAATTGGTTCTGTTCTATTTCTAGGTCTGTCAGAATTTTCAGAAAAAAAAAAAAAAGTCAGACGAGGCATACACACGATCGGAATATATACGATGAAAATCTTCCATCTGACTTTTTCTGTCGGACATTCCGCTCGTGTGTACGCGGCATTAGTATACTACACAATAATACAAGAATAATACAACTGTAGTTATAAGCAAACCAAAGGAGAAGTGTTGTGTAAGCGCTAAGAAATACATTGTACAAATTGTAAGTAGGGTTTAAATATGCAGAGGCAGCAGAAAAAATAAGGGATATTGGCCCCGTCAACCTCTCTCTCCTCATTGGCTCACTGGCTGTGATTGACAGCAGCGGGAGCCAATGGCTTCCGCTGATGTCTTACTCAATGAGGAGGGAGAGTCCCCAGAGAGCTGTAGCTCTCATCCACATTGCTGGAGGAAGATCGGGGCTCAGGTAAGTGTTGGGAGGGTGTTACACAGAGAAGGTAAAAAACTTTCAGCCTTTACAAACACTTTAACCATTTGCCAACCACCTAACTGTAAATGTACGTCATGTTGTTGATGTTAAATAACGGGGGTTATGGTAGCATCTAGCTGCCATTAACCCCCCCCCCCTCCAATATCATTTTTCTTTTTGTTTCAGATAATAGTGATTCTGGAGGCGAATTCACCAGGGGATAACTTTTATAGGCGGTGGCAGGAGAGGTTCCCCCCGGTTATTTCTGGGTTTTTACCGACAGGTCCGGTAAAGTGATCCGATCAAGCAGATAGCCTGGCAGGAAGTCAAGGGAAGGCAAGATGGCCCTCACTTGGCTCCATGCCCTTGGAGGACCGGCGCGATCTCTAGCTCTGGACCCCCCTCCCCCTCGCCTAGTTTAAAAAAAAACTCTAACTTTTTCGACCATCTTCACCCCCAGCAGATCTGCACCCTCCTCCTTTGGGGGCAGTCCATTCCTTCTATAGAACTGGTGACCGACTGAGAAGTCGGCCCAGTTCTCCATAAACCCAAACCCCTCCTTACTACACCAGATCCTCAGCCACTTGTTTACTTCCCTAATCTCCCTCTGCCTTCCTGGTGTGACTCGAGGTACCGGTAGTATTCCTGAAAATACTACCTTGGAGGTCCTTTTCCTCAATTTAGCTACTAAGTCTCTAAAATCGTTCTTTAGGACACTCCATCTGCCTCTGACTTTGTCATTGGTGCCAACATGCACCATGATAGCCGGGGATTCCCCAGCCCCTCCCAGTAATCTGTCCACCAGATTCGTGATGTGCTGAACCCAAATGCCCAGTAGACAGCATACAGTTCGACGCCTATTCCCAGCCACATTCCTGTCTGAACAATGTGTCCGGGTTTCAGGTGGACTGAAACCCGGATACATGATTCAAAACCCGGACTGTCCGGGTGAATCCCAGAAAGAGAGGGAAACGTTTTAAAGAGACCCTGTCTCCAGACCATTCGTTTCATCAACAGTCTTCCCATACATTGCACATATGTGCATTTAACTTACAGTATATTATTTATGTTATTTACATGTAAAAGCCTCCTTTGCAGGGGCGTTGCCCCCCCTACCCATGCTGCTGCCCCCCATCCATGCGTCAGTCCCC
Source organism: Lithobates pipiens (assembly GCF_037356315.1). Lineage (NCBI taxonomy): Eukaryota > Metazoa > Chordata > Amphibia > Anura > Ranidae > Lithobates > Lithobates pipiens. The sequence goes on along the minus strand of NW_027507764.1, from coordinate 19,623,987 downwards.
TTGCAGGACACCAGACGCATGAATTCCAATGCGGGGGGGTGTTTTTTTTAAGTACTGATTAGAGCCAAAGGCTCTAATAGGCTTCAAAATAGGGTGGGCTTGGGGTGCAGAGAATGCACTCACAGCCCACCCAGGTGTGTTAGAATAGCGAATGAATATTCGCTATTTTAACACTGATCCTCCTCCCGGCCAATCAGGAATTGGGTCTGAGACCCGTCACCTGATTGGCTGAAAGGACGCCTAGGAGGAGCGGAGGAGACGCACAGCCTCCGTGATGGAGGAAAGGGACACAGGAACTGCTGCTCACTACCCGATGCCCGCTGCCTGATGTCTGATGCCCGTTGCCTGATTTCCAATGCCTGTTGCCTGATGTCTGATGCCTGCTGCCTGATGTCTGATGCCCATTGCCTGATGTCCGATGCCCATTGCCTGATGTCCGATCCCCGCTGCCTGATGTCCGATGACCGCTGCCTGATGCCTGAGGTGCGATGCCCGCTGCCTGATGTCCAATGCCCGTGGCCTGATGTCCGCTTCCTGATGCCCCGATGCCTGCTGCCCGCTGCCTAGATGGGGTAAGTGTCGGACCCACCAGAAGATGGGTGGGTGGTTGATTGTTGCCCCCCCACAAAAAAAAAATCGCAAGCTGCCACTGCTCCCTTGTGTAGACTTCAAAAACCCTGAGACTGATACTGGGTGTGGCCATCTTGGATGTGATGTCAGCAGCTCCCTCTCTTTCAAAAGTGCAAACTTGATTTATATTTTTTTTATATAAAATAAAGGTTTTTTTCTTTTTCTTTTTTTTAAATGCAACGCTAAAAAATAGACATGTAAAAAAGTTTACACAAGAAAAATCTAAATAAGTTTAAAAAAAAAGGAGAGAAAGGAGTTAACAAGTGGAAAAATAGGGGTAATTAAAATAAATGGAAAAAAAAAAATATATATATATATATATATATATATAGATTTTTTTTTTTTTTTTTTTGCATTTGCTTTTGCACATTTGTTAGAACTGTAGTTATGTATTTATTTTTTAATGATGTATTTAATCTTAATATGTTGGTTTGTGTATCTTTTTTTTTTTTTCTTTATTGCTTTTCATTATATCATATTTTACTAAATCCGATGTTACCATTCTCGCCAACACTTATGCCGCATACACACGACCGGTTTTCCCGTCAGAATAAACTCTGAAGGTTTTTCCGACGGAGTTCCGACGGAGTTCCGCTGAAACTGTCTTGCGTACACACGATCACACCAAAGTCCGATCGTTTAAAACGCGGTGATGTACAGCACGTACGACGGGACTAGAAAAAGGAAGTTCAATATCCAGTAGCCAATAGCTTCCGTCTCGTACTTGCTTCAGAGCATGCGTCGTTTTTGGTCCGTCGGAACAGCATACAGACAAGCGGTTTTCCCGATAGGAATTGGTTCTGTTCTATTTCTAGGTCTGTCAGAATTTTCAGAAAAAAAAAAAAAAAGTCAGACGAGGCATACACACGATCGGAATATATACGATGAAAATCTTCCATCTGACTTTTTCTGTCGGACATTCCGCTCGTGTGTACGCGGCATTAGTATACTACACAATAATACAAGAATAATACAACTGTAGTTATAAGCAAACCAAAGGAGAAGTGTTGTGTAAGCGCTAAGAAATACATTGTACAAATTGTAAGTAGGGTTTAAATATGCAGAGGCAGCAGAAAAAATAAGGGATATTGGCCCCGTCAACCTCTCTCTCCTCATTGGCTCACTGGCTGTGATTGACAGCAGCGGGAGCCAATGGCTTCCGCTGATGTCTTACTCAATGAGGAGGGAGAGTCCCCAGAGAGCTGTAGCTCTCATCCACATTGCTGGAGGAAGATCGGGGCTCAGGTAAGTGTTGGGAGGGTGTTACACAGAGAAGGTAAAAAACTTTCAGCCTTTACAAACACTTTAACCATTTGCCAACCACCTAACTGTAAATGTACGTCATGTTGTTGATGTTAAATAACGGGGGTTATGGTAGCATCTAGCTGCCATTAACCCCCCCCCCCCTCCAATATCATTTTTCTTTTTGTTTCAGATAATAGTGATTCTGGAGGCGAATTCACCAGGGGATAACTTTTATAGGCGGTGGCAGGAGAGGTTCCCCCCGGTTATTTCTGGGTTTTTACCGACAGGTCCGGTAAAGTGATCCGATCAAGCAGATAGCCTGGCAGGAAGTCAAGGGAAGGCAAGATGGCCCTCACTTGGCTCCATGCCCTTGGAGGACCGGCGCGACCTCTGACGTCACTTCCAGGTTTTCAGCCATCAACTTTTTATTTTTATTTTCCTTTTTTATTCTTTTATTTTTTTGCTTTTAAAAGGTAAATGAGAGATCTGGGGGTCAAAAAAACCCCAGCTCTCTCAATAAAGAGGTCCTGTCATCCTTATATCCGTTACAAGGGATGTTAACATTCCTTGTAATAAGGAATAAAAGTGATAATAAAAGTGATAATAAAAGTGTAAAAATAAATAAGCAAAAAAATAATTTAAAGCGCCTCATCCCTCTGAACTCACGCGCAGAAACCAACGCATACGTAAGCTGCGCCCGCATATTTGCACAGCGTTCAAACCACACCTGTGAGGTATCTCTGTGATTGCTAGAGTGAGAGCAATAATTCTAGTGCTAAATCTCCTCTGTAACTCTAAACAGGTAAACTGTAAAAATGTTTAAAGCTTCGCCTATGGAGATTTTTAGGTACTGCAGTTTGTTGCCATTCCAGGAGCGTGCGCAATTTTAAAGCGCTACGTGTTAGGTATCTATTTACTTGGCGTAACATCATCTTTCACATTATACTACCCTCCCGTACCTTTTGTATTGAACTGTACATGTAATTGTGTTGTCCCCCCTATACATTGTAAAGCGCTGCGTAAACTGTTGGCGCTATATAAATCGTGTATAACAATAATAATAATACTAAAAAAAATTGGGCTTACTTTATTGTTTTGTGTTTTCTTTAATCCATAAAAAGGTATTTTTTCTCCAAAAATTGCGTTTGAAAGACCGCTGTGCAAATACAGTGTGACATAAAATATTGCAACAACCACCATTTTATTCTCTAGGGTCTCTGCTATAAAAAAAATATATATATATACAGTTGTGCTCAAAAGTTTGCATACCCTAGCAAAAATTGTGAAATTTTGTCATTAATATTGAAAATATGACTGATCGTGCCAAAAAAACGTATTTTTATGGATAGCGATCACATGAAGCCTTTTATTATCACATCGTTTTTTGGAGCCTTTTAAAATCCTAATGATAACAGAAATCACCCAAATGGCCCTGATCAAAAGTTTACATACCCTGGAATGTTTGGCCTTGGTACAGACACTGAAGGTGGCACACACTGGTTAAAATGGCAATTAAAATGTTAATTTCCCACGTTTGTGGCTTTTTCAATCCCCATTAGCGTCTGTGTATAAATAGTCAATGAGTTTGTTAGCTCTCACATGGATGCACTAAGCAGGCTAGACACCGAGCCATGAGGAGCTAGAAAAGAACAGCCAAAAGACCTGCGTAACAAGGTAATGAAACGTTACAAAGACGGAAAAGGATATAAAAAGATATCCAAAGCCTTGTATATGCCAGTCAGTACTGTTCAATCACTTAATAAGAAGTTGAAAATTTGGGGATCTCTTGATACCAAGCCAAGGTCAGGTAGACCAAGAAAGATTTCAGCCACAACTGTCACAGGAACTGTTTGGGATACAAAAAAAAAAAAAAAACCCACAGGTAACCTCACGAAAAATACAGGCTGCTCTGGAAAAAGATGGTGTGGTTGTTTTTAAGGAGCACAATACGATGATACTTGAACAAAAAATAGCTGCAAGTTGCCAGAAAGAAGCCCGGTCACAATATGACCAACAACACCTCGTTGGGCTTTTTTTGTGGCATTGGTGCAATAAAGGCTTCCTTCTGGCAGCTCAACCATGCAGCTCTTTTTTGTTCAAGTATCGTTGAATTGTGCTCCTTAAAAACAACCACACCCTCTTTTTGGAGAACAGTCTGGATTTCTCCTGAGGTTACCTGTGGGGGGGGGGGGGGGGGGGTCTTTGTATCCTGAGCAATTCTTTCACCAGTTGTGGCTGCAATCTTTCTTGGTCTACCTGACCTTGGCTTGGTATCAAAAGAACCCCCGAATTTTCCACTTCTAAATAAGTGATTAAACAGTACTAACTGGCATATTCAAGGCTTTGGGTATCTTTTTATATCCTTTTCCATTTTTCTAAAGTTACCATTACTTGTTACGCAGGTCTTTTAGCTGTTCTTTTCAACCTCCTCAGTCTCTAGACTGCTTAGGGCATCCATGTGAGAGCTAACAAACCCATTGACTATTTATACACAGACACTAATTGTGATTTAAAAAGCCACAAATGAGAGAAATTAAACTCTAATAGCCACTTAAACCTGTGTGAGCCACCTTCTGTGTCTGTACCAAGGCCAAACATTCCAGGGTGTGTAAACTTTATATCAGGTCCATTTGGGTGATTTCTGTTATCATTATGATTTTAAAAGGATCCAAAAAATAATGTATTAATAAATGGCTTCACGTGATCGCTATCCTTAAATAAAAGACAGGTTTTTGGCATGATCAGTTATATTTTCAATATTAATGCCAAAATGTCACAATTTCTGCCAGGGTATGCAAACTTTTGAGCTCAACTGTATATATATATATATATATATATATATATATATATATATATATATATATATATATATATATATATATATATATATATATATATATATATATATATATATATATATATATATATATATATATTGTAATGTTCAGGTGATTAAGCACAATTGGTAGATGCACGTTTTAGTCTACATCAGGCAGGCGTTTTATGGTTAAGGGCCTGGTAGCCCACGTTTATTATAAGAAAACAAAATATTAGTTCATCCAGTAATCCCACGCAGGGGTTTAAATTCATTCAGCACACAAATGAACATACCAAGCCACCTGGCTCTCAATTGTCAACAGTTCCTCTGCTTGCTCCCAACAGATTTGTCAACACTTTCCAGCCCCCTGGACTCACCGACTTCCTTAGTCTTCCTGACTCTCAAGGTTGTCAGCCTTTCCCAGTCCCTTACACGGACTACAGTCTCCCACAGGGCAAACCACTCTTCAACCAGCAGCAAGCTGCTCACACTCCTCCACACTCCACCAACAGCCCTTCATTTATATGGCCTATATGCAGCTGGGCACACACCCTGCTCGTTAACATCAAGACCCGGACACAGGGCTGGAGATATGCAAACTCTGTGTCTGCGTCTCGTTTTCCTCCAATTTCATAGGGACAGAGCCTCGCTCTGTCACAATATATATATATATATATTTATTTATATATATATTTATATATATATATATATATATATATATAACGTTTGGGGTTTTAAGTAATTTTCTAGCATAAAATACTGATTTTTACTTGTAAAGAACAAATGTCAGAAAAAGGCTTGCTCCTAAAGTGGATAAAGGACAACCCGCAACTCCATACATGCTCTTTAAATCAGTCCAAAGTTATTGTATCTCCATAAAAGATAAAAGTATGGCGGAGGTAGACGGATTTCAGCCGCGACGGCCTTGTTCACCACACAGCAAACGGGGGCAATTCAACTGAGTGGGGGCGCGCCACAAACGCGTCGTAGTTGCAGTATAGTGGTGCGGGTTTTTAGGGGTTAAAACTCACAGCGAGGCAACACAATACCTCTGAAGAGGCATCCAATGCAAACACAATGACTACTACATTCGTTGGTTCTCCGCTTCCACCCCACAGGTAGAGCACATACATTTTTACATTGGTCCAAACTGAAACAATGTAACTATGCTGTAAAATCCATACCTGGAATTCAGCTTTAAGAATAAAATATTCTCTCCAAAAGGTAATCCTATACATTGTCCTTTCAGCACATTCAGACCCAAAAAAAAAAAGTTAGCGTTCAGGTAATCAAATTAATTCTGGAGTAAAAACAGATGTAGGGATACACAAGGTTTTATTTTCATGAATTGGAGCCAAATCACAGTTTTACACATCGTCATTCGATACAGATTTTTGACAGCAGGTCCGCTAAAATAAAGTTTATACAATTGTGCTGGGAAAGACAGTTCCTCTGCGATTATACACCGCGCCCATCCAGGAACAGGTGCCCCGGATGCAGGAACGATACACGCTCATGTCTACGATGGGTTATCCAGAGTTATTTGTGCCATGGCTGCCAGTGACCCAACAAACGTTAAATGAATGCGATGGGTGCAGAATTATCCACAGCATTGTGAGCCATCTCCATTGTGGAATGCGATGGGTGCAGAATTATCCACAGCATTGTGAGCCATCTCCATTGTGGAATGCGATGGGTGCAGAATTATGCGCAGCATTGTGAGCCATCTCCATTGTGGGGATGCTTTTCTTCATCAGGGACAGGGAAGCCGGTCAGAGTTTGCGAGAAGTTTGGTCCAAAATTGAACTATTAATCGTGCACTCTACAAATCTGGCCTTTATGGAAGAGAGACAAGCATAAAGCCATTATTGCAAGAAAGCCATAAGAAGTTCCATCAGAGAAGCAGCCAAGAGGTCCATGGTAACTCTGGAGGAGCTGCAGAGATCCACAGCTCAGGTTGGAGAATCTGTCCACAGGACAACTATTAGTCGTGCTCTCCACAAATCTGCCCTTTATGGAAGAGTGACAAGAAGAAAGACATTGGGGGAAGAAAGTCATAAGAAGTCCCGTTTTCAGTTTGTGAGAAGCCATGTGGGGGACACAGCAAACATGTGGAAGAAGGTGCTCTGGTCAGATGAGACCAAAATTGAACTTTTTGGCCTAAAAGCAAAACGCTATGTGTGGTGGAAAACTAACACTGCACATCACCCTGAACACACCATCCCCACCGTGAAACATGGTGGTGGCCGCATCATGTTGTTGGGATACTTTTCTTCAGCAGGAAAGCTGGTCAGAGTTGATGGGAAGATGGATGGAGCCAAATACAGGACAATTTTAGAAGAAAACCTGTTAGCGTCTACAAAAGACTTGAGACTGGGGCGGAGGTTCACCTTCCAGCAGGACAACAACCCTAAACATACAGCAAGAGCTACAATGGAATGGTTTAGATCAGGGGTCTCCAAACTTTCTAACAAAGGGGCCAGTTTACTGTCCTTCAGACTTTAAGGGGCATGACTGTTGCCACTGGGAGTAGAAAAGGTCCCCACGTCAGCAGGAGGAATTGTGCCCCATCGTTGGTCCCAATTGTTGGTGTTATTGGGAGGAATTATGTCCCCATTGTCGGTGTCATTGGGAGAAAGTCTGCCCCCATTGTTGATGTCATTAGGAGAAATTGTGCCCCATCATTGGTGTCAGTGGTAGGAGTCGTGCCCCAATGTTGGTGTCATTGGTCCCAATTGTTGGTGTCATTGGGAGGAATTGTGTCCCATCTTTGGTATTGGGGGGAGAAATTATGCCCCAAGGGCCGGATAAAAGCAAACAAAGGCCGCATCTGGCCCCCGGGCTGCAGTTTGGAGACCACTGGATTAGATCAAAGCATATTCATGTATTAGAATGGCCCAGTCAAAGTCCAGACCTAAATCCAAATGAGAATCTGTGGCAAGACTTGAAAATTGCTGTTCACGGACACTCTCCATCCAATCTTGGGATATTTTGCAAAGAAGAATGGGCAAAAATGTCCCTCTCTAGATGTGCAAAGCTGGTAGAGACATCCCCAAAAAGACTTGCAGCTGTAATTGCAGTGAAAGGCGGTTCTACAAAGTATTAACTCCAGGGGGCGCCATACAAATGCCCCCCCACACTTTTCACATATTTATTTGTAAAAAATGTTGAAAACCATTTATCACTTTTCTTCCACTTCACAATTTTGTGTCACTTTGTGTTGGTCTATCACATAAAATCCCGATAAAAAACATTTAAGTTTTCGGTTGTAACGTGAAAAAATTTGGAAAATGTCAAGGGGTATGAATATTTATTCTAGGTAATGTATGCAGAGCTGTACCAGATTCTATGTGCACCAGTTTTAGTAAATTCCTCCCCCCCCCATGTTACACCACCACCAACAGCATTTGTTTCAGCAGTATCTGGTGTATTAATCCTCTCTATGCCGAGACATAAGGAAACCATTCAACCAGTGGCGTAACTAGAACCTTCACGGCCCCGATGCAAGAAACCATGAAGGGCCCCCCTGAACCCCAGTCAGGGCCCTTCCCTCCGAGTCCGGTGGTGGAACTCCAGGGCGTGGTCACAGATATGACCTTTGTGAGCCCTGTAATTCCACCACTGGCATCAGTCTTTTTTTATTATTATTTTTTTAATTTTTAGGTGCCCCATTGGGGGACTGTCCCTAGGCAGGATGGGGTCCCCATCCCCAGAAGAGATGAGGTCCTTTTCTCCAGGGCAGATGAAGTTACTGCCCCCAGGTGAGAAGGGGTCCCTGTCCCCAGGGGAGATGGGGGACCTTGTCCCCACGTGAGAACTCTATCTGGGGAGAACAGACATCGGACTGAGCGGCAATGCATGGAGCAGGAGAGGGGTACTCTGAGGAGCCGGCCGAGGACACAGGTCATGTGGGGAATGCACAACTAAAGAGCAGCCAGTGTGATAGTCGAGCATGGAGCTCTGCTAGTCACCCTCCACCTCCAGCCACCCGTGTGCATGGTGCACTGGTACCCCTAGCTGCCTATGCTTCTGCCGGCCATATGTAGAGGGGGCTGCATGGGCCCCCTGCAGCACAGGGCCCAGTTGCGGTCGCGACTGCTGCACCCCCTATAGTTACGCCCCTGCATTCAACATGCCATTGTAAAACATAAGCCTTGGCATTGACAAAGTCAGGAACGATCAGTAACTGTCTAGAGAATTATAGTGAACAGTTTCCTGACTGTGCAAAGAAACATATACCTACAGAAGCAAAAAAGAGGGTTTCACCATGTCAGATCAGTTGCCACATCCCTAAAAGTCTATCAAGAAAAAAAGTTTCCTCCTTCATTGGGACTTTATAGGCAGCAACCGCACAAACGAATTTGAAAAAATATAATTTATTAAATGTTCATAAAATCATTCGATCATACAATGAACGATAGTTAAAAAGACATTGACAAATCTACAAAAAAGTATAAACAAAACAAAAAGCACAACAAGTTAAATGGTATGTACGACATACAAGTAATTGTTACTCTCCGGTATATAATGATCTCCGGTAACCGTCGTGTTTCTGGTTCAAGTACCTTCGTCAGGGGTATTAGGTAAGAGGTTATGCAGTCATAATTTGTGTCTTACTACAAAAGATAGAAAAAATATATCATAATAATACAAAGCATGGTTGTCAAAATTATCCATGCTTTGTATCATTATGATATGTTTTTTCTATCTTTTATAGTAAGACAAAAATGTAGGGCTGTTACTGATTAAAATTTTCGTGTTCGATTAATCTATTTTTATTTTATTTGATTAATCGACTAATTTCGATTAATTATAACGCACATACAGATCCAACTACTTTTAGCTGATCTCCTTGCATTGCAACTCTGCATTAGTCAGTGGTAAATGTGGTATACACTATATACAATCGCCCGACACTAGTTTGTTTCCACAATCCATGACTTAACTTCACAGTTCACACAAATACGTTTTAAATTCAAACTGTAGCACCGACGTAATTTTTTTGCCCACAGTAGGGTGACAATCCCTCCCCCTCCGGTCTAACTAATCACTCTCACCTTATGGCATGGACCCCTGTGCAAACAGGTGGTCTTGCAAGCGGGTATCAAAAGGGTTAACACGGACCATAAACTTCTCTCACCTCTCCTTAGATCTTAGCAAGGACGCCAGGTCATGGGTAGAAAGAAAAGATCTCAGTGCTCACCGCTTATGTATAAGATTTAATTTTTGTGTTCAAACACAAACTACTCACATAAAGATGATAAAAACACAGCATGTAAAGCCGACAATCGTGTTAGTTCCGTAGGGCAGCAGCGGATGACGTCATGCGGAGCTCCTCCCCCCATACGCGCTACGTTCAATCAGAACTTCAACGTCACCGGACTCCTCCCCCCCTTCCCTTCGTTAGCAGACGGAGGCACTTGGGGAAGGGGGGAGGAGTCCGGTGACATTGATGTCCGTGACATCACCGGATCTCCGATGGAACTCCCTGAAGACCCGGAAGCCGGCGGAGAGAGGTGAGTACCGATCAAAAGAATTTTGATCAATAAAAAAAATGAATCGAGGAATTAATCTTTAATTTTCACAGCCCTACAAAAATTATGACTGCATAAACTCTTACCTAATACCCCTGACAAAGATCATCATTATATACTGGAAAGTAACAATTACTTGTTTGTCGTACATACGTTGTGCTTTTTGTCTTGTTTATATTTTTTTGCAGATTTGTGTAGTATTTTGTCTATGTCTTTTTAACCATCGGTCATTGTATGATTGAATGATTTTATGAACATTTAATAAATTAATTTTTTTCAAATTCTTTTGTGTGGTTGCTGCCTATAAAGCCCCAATGAAGGGGGAATCTTTTTTCTAGATATACCTACAGAAAGACACCACCAGGACGTGCTTTGTATATGACATAGAAATATCTATAAACCAGTGTAGCACTACCCCGCAAGGGCTGTTGGTAACTGTCTTCCCTACTCTTGCACAGCTAGGCACATTATTTGCTTTGTGAAAAGCTCCCAGCTCCACTGCCTGCAGGAACTACCAACCCTCCTGGCTGCTCCGTAGATCTCCCGGGACAAGGGATAGGAATGGTTAAGCACAACGCTGTCCTCCTGAAAGCTTGCTCCCCAAGTCTCTCCTCTTGTGAATCTTTGGGTGTGCTGATGTACTCACTCTTGCTCCATGCTGCTTAGGCAAAATTCCTTCCTCAAACCATAATGCTGATAGGATCTTCCCAAGCCAGCCCAAGCCCAGTCTGGAGGCAGAACCCCCCCAGTTTTGGGGGTCCTCTCCTAGGCCATGACAGCCTCCTCAGCACTCCATCTTCCACCTGACTTCCCCTGCTAGCATGGCCCGACCATGTTTAAGGCCTGACCTAGCCACCCTGCCGAACATTCTGCCTGAGGATTGGCTAGGTTCCCCAAAGTGTGGAGATCAGGACCTACAAGCCTCCACCCACTAACTTCCAGAAGCTTTTACAAACTTATAGATCCAGGGGGGAGGTACAAGAGACCTGCATCTGTGAAATCATCCAGCCTGACCTGCAGTAGCCCTGACTCAATTTCTGACTCACAAACTAACCAGCTTAAATTTGCCTGCACTACACTATTAGCACACTAGATGGTGCTACACCAGTATACAAATCTCGTTCAATTGTTTCCTGATTAAAATAAATAAATAAATGTAGCGCCGGCTCCTGAAGAGCACATACTATGTGTATTTGAAATTTAATGTTACACCTAAACTGCAGTTTAGTTTGGTTTTAATTACTCCAAATTTTGACCTCAGCATCAGTCTGACTAGACTACAGGATGTTCTGCCTGGCCACAGGGGGCACTGTCACTTGCAGCAGGCATGGAAACACAGTTTGGTTGGGTGCTTTAAGGTTACTTTCTTTCTGAGTCATCCCAGTGGGAGGGTCACTCTTGCTGTGCTTTCTGGGAGAGGGTACTTAAGATGCGTATGTCACGTGTTTCGGGGGTTCCGGTCCAGAAGTATGTTCTGACTGCATGGTCCTGGTCCCCCTGACCAGCCCCCAGGACGCCTATGGCATTGGGGTGCGGATCCACCTGATTTTACGTCTCGGGGCTGGCTAGCCCGAGGCGAGGAAACTAAAGAAAGGATTCGGAGATGTTCCGGTGCTGTCTCAGGTTGTGGAGAGGCCCAGCAACTTCATAGTTACCCAGGGGAGGACTCTTTCGGGAGAAGGCCATGCAAGAATTGGCTTCTCAGCAAGAGCCTGGAAAAACTGAAGGACCTAAGTGAATCCAATCTCGCGTGGTATCGCCGGACCGGCTGTAAGATACTGGTACCAGCGTTCTGCAAGTTTTCCAGCTTCCTTACATGTGTTCTATAACAAAGTCTGTGGCAGAGATTTGTTCCTGACTTAAGCACCCTGTCGGCTGCTAGGCCTGGTGAGAGAAGGACTATCCAACTAGGGTGAGGATCCAGCTGTGGATGGCTATTCTCTGGATTTATTCAAAGAGAAAGTTCTTTATTACTGACTTTGACACTAATCAGAAGTCCGCCCGTGTATGGGCTCCGGCTGACTTTTCCTTTCCAAAAGTCCAGCGGACTTAGAAAGAAGTTTTGACTCAAAATTGTCCGCCGGACTCGGCAGTCCGGTGGACAATCCGCCCGTCTGTGTACTAGTCCGACTGGCTTTTGAAATGAACGGACTTGCCCACACATGGAGAAAAGTCAGTTCATTTTGAACGCGGCTCCAGGTAGACGGGAATAGCGCAGGAAGTCAATGTTGCCGCCTCCATCAGCGAGATTGACACCTCGCTAGCCCCGTCACCTGGTATGGACTTAAAGGGGAAGCCCTACACCAGAAAAACGGCGTGGGGATCTCTCCCAAGGTCCATATCACACCCTTATCCGAGCACATAGCCTGGCCGGTCAGGAAAGGGAGTGGGGACGAGCGAGCGCCTCCCCTCCTGAGCCGTACCAGGCCGTGTGCCCTCAACATGGGGGGGTGCTTTGGGGAAGGGGGGGCCCTGCAGCCTCCCCATTCCAAAGCACCTTGTCCCCATGTTGATGATGACAAGGGCCTCTTCCCGACAACCCTGACCATTGGTTGTCGGGGTCTGCGGGCAAGGGGGGCTTATCGGAATCCGGGACCCCCCTTTAATAATATATGTGAATGAGTATGGGGTACGATCTACCCCTAACCATTCACCTGGTGAAAAAAGTATAAATAAAAAAACAACACAAGTTTTTAAAATAATTTATTAGACAGCTCCGGTGGTCTTCCGTCTTGGGGGGTCTTCTAGCTGGACTCCTCCGCTATCTTCTGCTCTTTTGCTAGCTCTTTTACTAGCAAAGGAGCCCGGCTTTCTTCTTTGTTGTTGCCGCCGCTATCCGGGGGTCTTCTTCCAACTTAGGGGTCTTGTCCCACTCTTCGGGGGTCTTGTCCCCCTCTTCGGTTCTTCTGCCAGCCCTCCGCTTTCTTCTTACATCTCTTTTACTAGCGTTGGTCCGGTCTTCTGTCGCTGTTGCCTTCTTCTCTTCTCTTCTTCCTTGCGATGTTGACACGATGCTCTCTCTGGTCGCAGTGGCAGGGACGCATTGTATAGGGACAAGGGGCGGGGTCACTTGGTGATGTCACATGTGGCCCCGCCCCTTATGATGTCATGTATGATGAAACCCCTAGACGAGCACGAGGTGAAGAAGGTAACGGTAAGCCCATTAAAACCAGCCGCTCCTTCGGGGGTAAGTGCTACATAAAACAATACAATAGCATGAACATTTCTATACAAATCATTTTTTTCATTTAAAGAAGAAATGCAGGTGTGGATATTAAAATGTTTTACACCGATCAGTCATAACTTTATGACAACCCACCTAATATTGAGTGGGTCCCCCTTTTCCCCCCAGAAAAGCCCCCTAGGGTTGCCACCTGTCTGGGTTTTAATCGTGTGTCCGGGTTTCAGACTGCCTGAAACTCGGACACATTATTTAGAATGGACTGCAGTTCCCCAAGGAACTGAGTACCACAACCACCAAGTACAAAGGTGTGCGCATTGGGCCCCACTCCAATACATGGACAGGAGAGGGGAGAGGGTTTAATCTGCTCCTCCACCTCCCACCCTTACCCCTCTGTCTGCCTACCCACCCTCCAATCCCCACTGTTCTGTGCCTCAGGAAAGGGATGGGTAAACTAGAAATGTAAAGCTTAGCAGCCAGCAGATACATCGTGGCTGAAAGGTGTCGATGCCTGAGCCTCCATTTAATGTCTGTGACTGAAATCTCCCCCCTCCCTCCCTTCTCTCTCCTGCCTCTGAGTAAGTGAGTACACTAAGGTAAAGTGGACTCAGATGTAAGGGGTGCCCTGTGGACTCTGATGTAAGGGGTCTTTGGGAACCCTGATTTAATGGGGAAAGTTGGGAGCTCTAAAGTAAGTGGGACCTCTTGGTGAGCGGAAACACCCTTACACCAGAGTTCACAGCATTCACCGCTGCGCCGCTAAAGTGTTCAGATTTGGTTTGAAGAAAATGGGGCAACCCTACCTGACCCATTGTGGCATGGACGCCACCAAACCTCTGAGGGTATCCTGTGGTATTTGGCACCAAGTCGTCAGTAGCAGATCCTTTAAGTCCTATAAGTTGGGAGGTGGGGCCTCCATGGATCGGACTAGTTTTTATAGCACATCCAACAGAGGCTCGATTGGCTTGAGATCTGAAGGACAAGTCAACACCTGGGACCCATTGTTGTGTTCCCCAAACCATTTTTAGAACCGTTTTTACGGCGTGGCGGTTGCATTATCCTGCTGAAAGTGGCCACTGCCATCAGGGAATGCTGTTCCTATAAAGAGGTGTACTTGGCCACCAACAATGTTTAGATAGGTGGTATGTGTCATAGTAACATCCACATGAATGCCACAAGCCAAGGTTTCCCAGCAGAACATTGCCCAAAGCACAACACCTCTTTCCTCAAACTTGCCTTCTTCCCGTACTGTATCTTGGTGTAATTTCTTACTCAGGTAAATGATGCAACCCCACCCGGCCATCCACATGATGTAAAAGAAAGACCAGGCCACCTTCTTCCATCGCCTCGTGCTCCAGTCCTGACGCTCACGTGTCCATTGTAGGCACTTTTGGCTGTGGACAGCATGGTCGCCCTGACAGGTCTTTGGCTACCCAGCCCCATTCAAAACCAACTGCGATGAGGATTATTCACATTACCTTATCATGGATGATCGGTGTATATTATACTCTATATTAGTAGTTTTTTCCATCTTTGTCCCATTAGGGAGATTTCCCTTCACTTCCTGTCCCATGGCCAAAATATATACATATTATTTTTTTTTACCCCCCCTTGGCTATCTTAGAAAATGCACATTTTGTAATCTGACAACTCCTATTGATTTCAATGAGGTTGAGGCTCGGCATCCAAACCTCTTTGACATTCACTAAATACCTTCACTTCCTGTTCCATAGCCAAACAGGAAGTGAGAGGAAATCCCTGCAAATTAAGGGAATTCATTGGGGACCCCCAGGTCACCAGAACTAGTGACCCCATTGGAAGATTTCCCCTCTATTACTTTTCTGGGGACAACCCAAAATCTGGGATTTTACTTTTACTTTCAATTCTAAGGTAAGTAGGGCAGATAGAGAGGGTGAATCTGGCAATCTGACAGGGGTTCTACTCACTCAACCCTCTGCCCAAAAAAGTTTTTCCTTAAAGTGGAGTTCCACCCCAAAAAAAATTAATTAATGCATACCTCCCAACTTTTTGAGATGGGAATAAGGGACACCTAGCAGCAAAAGTATACAGGCATAGGACACACCCCTTGTCACGCCCCCTTAAAGGGGAATTGTACAAAAAAAACAAGATTGGTTAAACCCACAAGTGCTTTTTTTACCACTTCTATTCCTTTATATTGGCTTTTGGAATTTACAAATGCAGCAATTTGGTTTAGCACTGGAAAACACTTTTTGATAGATAAAAAGTGCATTTTATATACAACTATATGGATCAGACTAAAATGAGGGACAAATGAGGAGGAATGAGGGACAGAGGGACATTGCTGGAAATCAGGGACAGTCCCTTGAAATCAGGGACAGTTGGGAGCTATGTTAATGTCCAAGAAAAAAAAAAACATTTGGAGAATATTTTTTTTATTTTTACTCACCTCTTTAATGCCTGTTGCTAGGGGGTCCCTCGTAATCTGCCTCTTTTGGCGCCCTGGCTCCTGACGTCACTTCCCTCGGTGCAGGAAGGGAGATCGCCTCTCTCCCTTCCCTCTAGGCAATCATCTGGGACATGTGTAGGGTTGCCACCTTTTCTTTGAGCCAAACTAGAACACTTCAGCGGGGCTTGGCATTTTTTTGGAAGAATAGACTATGAGATTGTAAAATTCCTGGGACACCTCTGTGTTCCCTAGGGGAGTAGTAATGCGGCACGCGCAGCAGTCAACAGTTGGTGTAGACAATTGCATATAGTGCAGGCGTGTGTAATGTACAATATAGTTGTAATGGGCTTACTGGTTACCTTCTCCTGGCCTGCTCTTCCACGTCTAGGGGTTCCCAGGGTTGATACCCAACGACTTGTACACTGACACAGATAAAGTCCTTTCAAAAGGTTTCATTTTGCAGTAGAACTTTCACAAACACAGTCTCTTTGGGAACAGAGGGCATGGGTGAAGAACTCAGGTACCTTGAATTGCAGGTTTAATAAAGTCTCTATTTCCACCCAGAGAGTAGCCACTCGCAGCTGGGTACTTCAAGGGTGAACAGACCTCTAGCCAGAGGTCGTGGCAGTCAGCGCGTTGACTAAAACTTGAAAAAGTAACTGAAGATAAATAGGAACCTTTTTCCAACTGTACCTGGAACATTTCCCGCTTCCTTTGAGGTACTGGAAAAGCATGGACTCGTCAATGTCCTTCCCAACTCAATAACCAGGCACTTTTCAGGATGCCACTAGCCGGCCCTCCTCCGAAGAGTCCTCCCCCAGTTACTTACATGAGCTGTGGTGTCCCTCCGGGAGCACACCCGGACACCTTAAATCCTCCCTCAGTTACTGCGCCTCGGACCAGTCGGTTCCGAGCCTCAGGAACAGACGGATCCCTACCCCAGACCAGTCGGGTCTATCAGGGGCCACTGATAGGAACATTTTGCTGGATGTTGAACACCCCTTGACCGGGACCCCTCACGGGGCTACCCCGGTCCTGGAACCAGAACAGACCACACGGGTCTCTCGAACAACTCCGAGACCCTGAACACGTGACCCACACCCGTTTAAGTACCCCCTCCCCGACTCCTCAGCGGGCCCGGCACTCCCACTGATTGGCTCCGAGAGGGCCAATACCCAAACATCCAACCAGGCCTGGTTCTAGCCTGTCATGTGCACCTCACCGCTCACATGACCAGGCAGAACATCAATCATGGCCTGGCCAGACTGGTGTTAAGCCTTTCCTACATAATTAACCCTCAGTACTGTAAGGTTCTGAGGCAAAAACTAAATTTACAATGCGTGTGACATTTGATGCCAAATGTCATCCGCTACATAGTGTATATGTAGTGTGTAATGTACAATATAGTGTATATGTAGTGTGCAATGTACAATATAGTGTATATGTAGTGTGCAATGTACAATATAGTGTATATGTAGTGTGTAATGTTTAATATAGTGTATATGTAGTGTTTAATGTTTGGCAGTGTAATTTTGGGGGGTGGGGGGAGGTCTCCTGGTGTCTATATATATATATATAGATAGATGGATAGATAGATAGATAGATAGATAGATAGATAGATAGATAGATAGATAGATAGATAGATAGATAGTGTATGGTGGGGAGGGGGAGTGGTGAGGACTGTATGTATGTTGTATGGGGGAACTCTGATGTAAGGGGGGGGGGCTCTGGTGACGAGATCACCTTATATCAGAGTCTACTGCATTCCCCTTTACATCAGAGTTCCCGTTTATGTCCTTGTCCACGGAGTTCCAGCTTGCATTTAAAAATGGAAACTCTAATGTGAGGGGGGGGGGGGTGGACTCTGGTCCCCATAGAGCCCCTTCCACAGAGTAAATGCACTAAGGTAAGGTGGGGGGGGGGGGTTACTTATATAAGGGGTAACCTTTATATCAGTGCCCCTTTACCTTACTGTATTCACTGCCCCATACATCAGTGATCCCCCCTCAGACTGGCCTTGCTACGCTGTGACTGGCCACCACTCAGGTGCGCTGCGCAGGGCTCAGTCAGATGGTCCTCTCTGGGCTCCAGCTTGGTGGCTCTCGTTTCATCCTATATTAGACTATGAAACTGTGCCGCCATAATACAAGAGATAATGAGAGACTGCAGACATAGTACAGGAGATGGTAAGAAACTGCATACGTGATACAGGAGATGGTCAGAGAGTGTGCGGACATGGTACAAAAGATGTGTATACAATGTATAAGGATCAACAAATGGAACAAAGAAAGAAATTGCACTATTCAAAAAACTGCCCTCTAAGCAGCAGCTCAAATCGTTATACCAACAACAATCAAAATTTGTATACAATGGGGAGCTGCGGACATGATGCAGGAGATGGTCAGAGAGTGTGCGTACGTGGTACAAAAGATGGTCAGAGACTGCAGACATGATACAAGAGATGGTCAGAGACTGCAGACATGATACAAGAGATGGTCAGAGACTGCAGACATGATACAGGAGATGGTCAGAGAGTTTGCGGACATGATACAGGAGATGGTCAGACTGCAGACAAAGTACAGGAGATGGTCAGAGACTGAAGACATGATACAGGAGATGGTAAGAAACTGCAGACATGATACAGGAGATGGTCAGAGAGTGTGCGTACATGGTACAAAAGATGGTCAGACACTGCAGACATACTACAGGCGATGGTCAGAGACTGCAGACATGATACGGGAGATGGTCAGAGACTGCAGACATGATACGGGAGATGGTCAGAGACTGCAGACATGATACGGGAGATGTTCAGAGACTGCAGACATGATACAGGAGGTGGTCAGAGACTGCAGACATGATACAAGAGATGGTCAGAGACTGCAGACATGATACGGGAGATGGTCAGAGACTGCAGACATAGTACAGGACATGGAAAGAAACTGCATAAATGATACAGGAGATGATCAAAGAGAGTGTGCGGGCATGGTACAAAAGATGGCCAGAGACTGCAGACATAATTGGGCTGAAATTGCACCCAGGTCACGCGTGAATCGCACAGAACGCACAGCGTGTCCCTGTGTTTTCATACTGTGAACCTTCCCTGTGACCTGGAACCCACGCTTTGCTCCACTAACTTGCCTGGAAGGGAGGCACTAGTATGGGCACCTGGAGCAATTTTCCACATCTCTTGTGGGGTGCCAAGGGCCAACCCCTCTGTGGCAGACATCATCTCTTTAATATTGGGGGGAGAGGATATGCGCTAAGGGGGGTGGATTTCATATCCAAGAACCCTAGCAGCACACTTAGTAAAGTGCCCCCTAGAAGATACCCCCCCCCTCCCCAAATCACTCAAGGTGAACTGTAGGCTAGTTCCCTCCTCACCCTCTTGTTCTTTCCCCCCATCCTCTGGAAGACTCACTGTGGATTAGTTGATAGA
Source organism: Lithobates pipiens (assembly GCF_037356315.1). Classification (NCBI taxonomy): domain Eukaryota; kingdom Metazoa; phylum Chordata; class Amphibia; order Anura; family Ranidae; genus Lithobates; species Lithobates pipiens. The sequence goes on along the minus strand of NW_027507764.1, from coordinate 19,604,715 downwards.
TGAGCTCAGTCCAGCAGCGTTGACGGCAGCATGGTGAGCCTTCTCCTCCTCTCCTCTGTGTACACAGGAAAATAACACAGCAGGTTCAGTTCACTCCACAGCACTCTGCACTGTGTATGTGTCCTGCAGCTGGGGACAGCAGGGAAAGATGTCGGGTCGACCCTGCCATAAAAAGTGGAGCTCACAGGCGGCGTGCGGGAACTAAGATACCCCGCACAAGCTGCGGGCATTTCATTACTCTGATTCGCCGGGGAAGTTAATTAGAGGGCCGCCTGTGTATGTAGGCAAGGCACGCCGCACAGGGAGCCACCGGCGGGTCTGAATAATGTGCCCGAATCTCAGGCAGCCAGAGACCCGGACACATGTTTCAAAACCCATACTGTCCAGGTGAATCCCAGACAGGTGGTGACTCTAGACACGCGACAGGTCCCAGATGATTGCGCGGCAAGTCACGGCGCGCAATGTGGCTCGTGGGTGCCTGGCTGTGAAGCCACAGCCAGGCGCCCAAAGTTAAAATGCCGGTGCCGCCGGCATGAGGGGAAGATGAGCGGGGCTTCGCATTTGTAGCTGCTGACTTTTATTTTTTTTAAGTGGAACACCGCTTTAAGTTATATTTTTATTTATATTTTTTTTTATGATTTTTTTCTTTTGCATTGGCATTAGGCTTGTGCAATTAGTTTCGTAACGAATCGAAATTCGGCCGAATTTTGCATCTTTCGGACATTTGGATGCATCCGAATAAACAAATAACGAATAACAACGAATACGAAATATAACAAATGAATTCGAATGAATTCGGTAATTCTTTAAAGATCTAATGAAACAAAAGGTCAGCTTAAAGTAAATCTTATAGTCCAATCAGCTAATTAATTTTGTGCCGGAGGTTGGATTACTGGCAAAGTGCATTCCTGAGAACCGAGTGAGAAGGGTGTTGTATTGTATTTTAGCCGAGGAGAAGAGACGTTGTCATTGTGTGTGTTAAAACATTCAATAAACAAACGACTTTCCAAACTACGAATCATTATCACGAATGTATATACATACATAAATAGCGAATTTCAACGAATACGAACGAATTAATTTGACACTCTACGAATAAAAACGAATTATCCGAAAATGTATTAACGTAACATAATGAATATAACAGAACGAAATGATGTATTTTACGAATGACAACGAACCGAAACTAAACAAAATTTTCCATTGTGCACAAGTCTAATTGGCATATGTTCCCTAGGGTAGTGCCCATTCCTTATGATATTATTATTTTTTTGACTCCCCCTTCTCTATTAGCTTAGAAAATGGCCATTTTTAGTCTGCCAAGTAGTGATGGACAAACTTCCGACGGGACGTTTTGCGAGCGCGGCCGATAGTTCATGAACCGTAACATTCGCGGCGGGACCCATTGACTTCAATGGGAGGCGAACTTCGCAAACCTACAGGTCAAATTTGCAGCCACAAAATAATTAATAGCTGTGCAAACATAGTCCCACCACATGGCCAATGACATAACACATGTATGAGGTGAATTTGGGATCGACAACTACAAGCATTCTTTTTTTATATGGAAAATTGTTGTGACAATTCAGGACTGTGGAGCGCATGAAGGCAATGGAGGAGAGGGAAAGTCAGGGTAGGCAAAGAAGAGGGTGCAGGAGATGATCACCAGCAGCGTGACATACAGCAATGACACCTGCACCGTGATAGAGAGCACTGACACCAGCACCGTGATAGAGAGCACTGACATCAGCAGCCTGACATAAAGCACTAACACCATCACCGTGATATACAGCACTGACAGCAGCACCGTGATAGAGAGCACTGACATCAGCAGCGTGACATACAGCAATGACACCTGCACCGTGATAGAGTGATCTGACACCAGCACCGTGATAGAGAGCACTGACATCAGCAGTGTGACATAAAGCACTAACACCAGCACCGTGATATACAGCACTGACAGCAGCACCGTGATAGAGAGTACTGACATCAGCACCGTGATATACAGCACTGACACCTGCACCGTAAGCAGCCCCAGGAGGAAGTCAGCATAGCACAGGGATGGTGGGAGCCCCTCATAATGAGCATAGCACAGGGATGGTGGGAGCCCCTCATAATGAGCATAGAACAGGGATGGTGGGAGCCCCTCATAATGAGCATAGCACAGGGATGGTGGGAGCCCCTCATAATATGCCACAGCAGAGGTACAGCCCCAGGAGGAAGTCAGCACAGCACAGGGATGGTGGGAGCCCCTTCATAATAAGCAGCCCCAGGAGGATGTCAGCATAGCACAGGGATGGTGGGAGCCCCTCATAATAAGCAGCCCCAGGAGGAAGTCAGCACAGCACAGGGATGGTGGGAGCCCCTCATAATAAGCATAGCACAGGGATGGTGGGAGCCCCTCATAATATGCACAGCAGAGGTACAGCCCCAGGAGGAAGTCAGCACAGCACAGGGATGGTGGGAGCCCCTCATAATAAGCAGCCCCAGGAGGAAGTCAGCACAGCACAGGGATGGTGGGAGCCCCTCATAATAAGCAGCCCCAGTAGAAATATGACACCGCTCAACCTCTTCAAAGAGGAGGGTACGGGCATATAGTATGGTGTGCTTTTTTTGGACAAGGAAGTGAGCCAAATGAAGAAAGAAGGTCTGTGTGCGCGATTAAAAAAATTGTTTATAGACATATACATGGTCTACTGGTCACATGTGTTGAATTCCTCCGAGATCCATGCCTCATTCATTTTTAGAAATGTGAGGTAGTTAACACTGTCGTGAGCTAGGCGAGTACACTTATCGGTCACGATCCCCCCTGCTGCGCTGAACATCCTTTCGGACAGGATACTGGACGAGGGGCAAGCCAACAGTTCGATTGCAAATTGGGCAAGCTCTGGCCAAAGGTCAAGCCTGCCCACCCAGTAGTCCAGGGGTTCATCACTCCTCAGAGCGTCCACATCGGCCGTTAACCCGATGTAGTCGGACACCTGACGGTCTAGGCGTTCCCTGATGCTGGATCCGGATGACACCTGTCGATGGGTCGGCTGAAAGAATGACCTCATATCCGAAGTCACCAACACATCTTCAAACCGGCCTCTTCTTGCAGGCGCTGTTGGATTGGTACCCGCAACTCCTTCTCTGGGAGTGGGAATTGCTCCTCTGCCAGCGCACGCAAAGGCAGAATGCAGCATTTCTCGAAGCAAGGCCTGGAAGTGCTCCATTCTGCCAGCCCTCTGTGACGGCGGTAACATTTCTACCATTTTGTGTTTGTACCGGGGGTCTAAGTACGTTGCCACCCAGTACTGGTCCTTGACCCTTATGCTTTTTATACGGAAGTCCCTATTAAAACACTGGAGCATGAAGGCCCCCATTTGCACTAAAGTGGAAGCGGTGTGGTGGCCTGGTCCTGCTCATCATCCAGGATAATGTCATCCTCTTCATTCTCCTCTCCCCATCCACGCACAACAACAGGGATCCCAGAAAGGTTTAAAGCATGCTCATCTTGCTCCTCCTCATCCGCCCCAGCACCATCCTCCTCTGACTCCTCTTCAGACTCCTGTTGTTCGCTTGTCTCAGATAGAGTAGCCCCCCCTGGGAATTCATCCAGCATTGTGACTTCCTCATCTTCCCGCTCCTGCTCCTCCACAGCTTGATCAATGACACGACGCAATGCACGCTCCATAAAGAAGGCATAAGGTACCATGTCACTGATGGCGCCATGGCTGCGACTGACCAGTTTGGTGATCTCCTCAAATGGCCGCAGAAGTCTGCATGCGTTGCGCATGAGCATCCACTGGCGTGGTGAAAAAACCCCCAGCTCCCCAGTACCTGTTCTGCCGCAGAGTTCATACAGGTAGACGTTAACTGCACGTTTCTGCTGGAGCAGCCTATCAAGCATATAGAAGGTTTAGTTCCATCGCGTCGGGCAATCGCAAATAAGACGTCTGACCGGCAGATTGTGTCGCCGCTGAATGTCAGCAAGGCGAGCCATGGCCGTGTAAGATCTTCTGAAATGGGCCGAGATTTTCCTTGCCTGCCGCAAGATGTCCTGGACCCCAGGGTATTTGACAACGAATCGCTGCACGACCAAGTTTAAGACGTGTGCCATGCATGGCACGTGCGTGATTTTGCCCTGTTTCAATGCGCTAAGCAGATTGGCACCGTTGTCACACACCACTTTACCAACTGTCAAATTGAACGGTGTTAGCCACTGATCTGCCTGTGAACGCAAAGCTGAAAGGAGTGCCGGGCCAGTGTGGCTCTTGGCTTCCAGGCACAACAGACGCAGCACGGCATGGCAACGTCTCAGCTGGCATGTCGAATAGGTTCTGGGGAGCTTGGGCGGCGCAGCAGAAGAGACGCTAGCAGCGGAAAAGGAGGAGTCAGCCGAGGAGGAGAGGGAGGAGGATGGAGTAGGAGGAGAAGAAGGGCCAGGCCTGCATGCAATCCGTGGCGGTAAAACCAAATCTACACGGGTGCCCCGGGTTACATGCTTGACGGCCGTCAGAAGGTTCACCCAGTGGGCAGTAAAAGTGATATATCTTCCCTGCCCGTGTTTGCTAGACCACGTGTCTATGGTCAGATGGATCTTGGCACCGACACTGTGTGCCAGAGATACATTCACTTGCCACTGAACATGGCCATATAGCTCTGGGATGCCCTTCTCAGAGAAATACTTCCTTCCTGGGACCTTCCATTGTGGTGTTCCAATGGCCACAAATTTGCGAAAGGCCTCCGAGTCCACCAGTTTATATGGCAGTAGTTGGCGGGCTATGAGTTCTGACAAGACAGCCGTCAACCGTTGGGCAAGAGGGTTATCCGGCGTCATCATTTTTTTACGCTCGAACATTAGGCCCACGGAAGCCTGCCTTTTTGCAGAAAAACGTGAGCTTGGCGTGATGGAAGGTGGAGTGGAGGACAATTGTGAGGAGAGAGGAGAAGGAGAAGTAGAAGACGAGGCTGGACGGTGAGAGCCTGGAGTGTGGCTTTGTGTGTTCCGTTGCTCCCACTGGGCTCGGTGATGGCTGCTCATGTGCCTTCTTAAGGCGGTCGTCCCTAGGTGAGTGTTGGGCTTACCGTGACTAATGCGTTGACTGCAAAGATTGCAGATGGCAACGCTATTGTCAGCAGCGGACACGTTAAAAAAAGCCCACACTGCGGAGCCATGTGCCGGTGTCCAGGGAGCGCCAGATGTGACCGTACATGGTCGATGACTCACTCCTGATACATTTACAGTCTGCTTTCTCCCTTCTGTGCAATGTAAGTTATTCCTGCTTCTCCTCCCTATCTGCTGGTCCATATCTCCCTCTGAACTCCCCTCCTCTTCCTCTCTTGTGGGCACCCACGTGACATCACTAGTCACGTCATCATCGACGTCACCTTTCCCACCGCTATAAGTAGAGATCTCGGAGTAGGCAGCAACACCGGGGACCAACCTCCTCCTTGGGCTGATCTGGGTACTGTCGTCAGACTGCTGAGTAGCGGTTGTTGCTACCTCCTCTTCCTGACCCAATACCAAGAGTGGCTGCGCATCAGAAATGTCTTGATATGGATTGGAAAATAATTCCTGTGACTCAAGCGGAAGGTATGTGGTGGTGGTGTTGTTGTTGGTGGTAGTGTCTTTGGGGGTGCACATAGCAGAGAGTGAAGAAAAAGGTGCAGATCGAGAGGATGAGGAAGGTGCAGAAGAGTAAGGCTGAGTGAGCCACTCAACCAAGTCTGGTGCGTCCTTTAAATGAATTGAACGCACCTTCTGCAACTTCCCACTTTGGCTCAAGCCTGTTGCTCCTGCCCTACCCCTACCAGCCCTGCGGAAGGGCCTGCCTCTTCCTCTGCCTGTCATTTTTTAAATGACCCTGTGACAAAACTCTCAGTCCCTATACTGATAAAGGACTGCTGCAGTATAGGGCAGCGGTCAGCAGTAGTGCACCTCAACCCTATGTATTGTGGACCTATACCAGTCCTTACGGAATAGCAGACTGTACCTCACTCAACCCTATGTACTGTAGCACCCTAGACCAAGTTACCAGTCCTTATAAGGACCTTTGTGGAACAAGTAGGTTGTGACTGATTAGCAGACTTTACGTCAGTCCCTATACTGATGAAGGACTGCTGCAGTATAGGGCAGCGGTCAGCAGTAGTGCACCTCAACCCTATGTATTGTGGACCTATACCAGTCCTTACAGAATAGCAGACTGTACCTCACTCAACCCTATGTACTGTAGCACCCTAGACCAAGTTACCAGTCCTTTTAAGGACCTTTGTGGAACAAGTAGGTTGTGACTGATTAGCAGACTTTACGTCAGTCCCTATACTGATGAAGGACTGCTGCAGTATAGGGCAGCGGTCAGCAGTAGTGCACCTCAACCCTATGTATTGTGGACCTATACCAGTCCTTACAGAATAGCAGACTGTACCTCACTCAACCCTATGTACTGTAGCACCCTAGACCAAGTTACCAGTCCTTATAAGGACCTTTGTGGAACAAGTAGGTTGTGACTGATTAGCAGACTTTACGTCAGTCCCTATACTGATGAAGGACTGCTGCAGTATAGGGCAGCGGTCAGCAGTAGTGCACCTCAACCCTATGTATTGTGGACCTATACCAGTCCTTACAGAATAGCAGACTGTACCTCACTCAACCCTATGTACTTTAGCACCCTAGACCAAGTTACCAGTCCTTATAAGGACCTTTGTGGAACAAGTAGGTTGTGACTGATTAGCAGACTGTATGTCAGTCCCTATACTGATGAAGGACTGCTGCAGTATAGAGCAGCGGTCAGCACTAGTGCACCTCAACCCTATGTATTGTGGACCTATACCAGTCCTTACGGAATAGCAGACTGTACCTCACTCAACCCTATGTACTCTAGCACCCTAGACCAAGTTACCAGTCCTTATAAGGACCTTTGTGGAACAAGTAGGTTGTGACTGATTAGCAGACTGTACATCAGTCCCTATACTGATGAAGGACTGCTGCAGTATAGGGCAGTGTTCAGCAGTAGTGCACCTCAACCCTATGTATTGTGGACCTATACCAGTCCTTACGGAATAGCAGACTGTACCTCACTCAACCCTATGTACTGTAGCACCCTAGACCAAGTTACCAGTCCTTATAAGGACCTTTGTGGAACAAGTAGGTTGTGACTGATTAGCAGACTGTACGTCAGTCCCTATACTGATGAAGGACTGCTGCAGTATAGGGCAGCGGTCAGCAGTAGTGCACCTCAACCCTATGTATTGTGGACCTATACCAGTCCTTATGGAATAGCAGACTGTACCTCACTCAACCCTATGTACTGTAGCACCCTAGACCAAGTTACCAGTCCTTATAAGGACCTTTGTGGAACAAGTAGGTTGTGAATGATTAGCAGACTGTATGTCAGTCCCTATACTGATGAAGGACTGCTGCAGTATAGGGCAGCGGTCAGCAGTAGTGCACCTCAACCCTATGTATTGTGGACCTATACCAGTCCTTATGGAATAGCAGACTGTACCTCACTCAACCCTATGTACTGCAGCACCCTAGACCAAGTTACCAGTCCTTATAAGGACCTTTGTGGAACAAGTAGGTTGTGAATGATTAGCAGACTGCAGCAGAAGGGCAGCATTCAAGTATAATATTCTTTCTATATTTGGAAGAAAGAATATTATACGTTTACAAGCCTATTACCATACCAGTCCTGAAAAGAACCTTTGTGGACCTAATAGTAACAGCTACTGATTAAACTGACCCTCACTGCCTCACACACAGCTTCCTGCCTGTCCCTATATAAACTGACAAAACAGAGGCTGCTGGAACAATAACTTGAATAACACTTTTGTGGACCTAATAGTACAGCTAATGATTAAACTGACTGTCCCTGCAGCACACAGTGTCCTGTCCCTCTCTCTACACTGACAAAAGACACTCAGGCTGCCGCAACAATCACTAGCACAGCACTGCCTATCCTGAACTACACCTAACACCTATACCAGTCCTGAAAAGAACTTTTGTGTACCAAATATCTAGCGATTTGGGTCACTGCAATCTCTCCCTGCTCCACACAGCAACCTCTCCCTATAGTGACAGAAGAAAGAATGTAAAATGGCCGCCGGATCGGGTCTATTTATAAGTTAGGGGGAATGTCCAAGTGTCCATGTGCTGTAATGTCTCAATTGGCTGTCCTGTACCCCATGATGGATGTGTCATCATAGGTCAAAGTTCTTTTACACAGTAAACACGGAAGTCCGCCGGGCGAACGGCGGCAATAGTCCGCCGATCGGGCGGACGGCGAACAGCCAGAATTCGCCGTGAAACGACTGCCGGGCGAACCGTTCGGCCATCACTACTGCCAAGTTTAAAAGTTAAAATTTTTTTTTAATTGTTTTTTATTTTTAATATTTATTTATTTATTTTGCATTGGCACATGTTCCCTAGGGTAGTGCCCATCTCTCATGATATTTATATATCTCATGATATTTTTTTCATTAGTTTTTTTTACTCCCCCCTTGTCTATTCGATTAGAAAAGGGTCATTTTTATTTTCACGGCTCCTGTTGATTTTCGATGGGGTTCAGGCTAAGGCATTTCGAAACTTCTTTAAAATTCACTGAACAAAGCTAAAACCGAACCCAGGGCACAGTTCATCCCTAGAGATCATGTAGACGTGAATTCAAGGGACTGCCGGATATCAGCAGCGTTGTGCTGTAACAATGACAAATTAAAATTTAAAACAAGTAATAGATTGTTTGATACATATGAATGTCGTTCAGTTTAGAGTTTACCTCTAATTTAAATAATTGTTACAGCAATTTGTTCATCTATTACATGGAGCCAATGTCAATTGTCCAAAACCATTAAAATTTTTGTTGCCTTTCATGCAAATCGGCTTTAATTTCCGATGTCGTTGATGCACCGCTGGATGGTTTTTGAATAATGAATTGTTTTCATCTGTAAAACATTAAATCAACTAACCGCAATGAGCCACAACCAGACTAAATTGATTGTCTTTCCAAGTGAAAGAGAATCTTTATTGGGGAACAGCCCAGCAGGGAGTTTGGGAAGCCGATGGAGGATGTCTCCGCGATGTCTTCCTCTCCTTCCACCAAATTCCTCTGACATTGAGTGTGTGGCTGTTTGGCCCCGTGCAACCGGCGTGATTCATGCTCCTTCAATGTTGACCGCATTAAATTCAGATCAGGCAGACTTCTGTTTTTTTTTCGTGAAACAATTCCATCTCCGGTAATGCATTCCCAAATTCCAAACGCACCATCATAAATATGAATCAGAGAGAGAGAGAAAAAAACAACAAAAAAAAAAAAAAACAATGGAGCTGAACAAAGGAGGAAGAAGAAAGAATAGACACTTAGATGGCAAAGTAGGTGAAGTTCACACAATGAGAGCGGTCTATGGGGTTGAAGATCGTTGGAATGGCGCCGAAAGCGAATAACTTTTATGAGAATCCCAGCAGTCGTGTGATTATTGTGAGGAAGGTGAGATGGTCGTCCAGAACCAGAATTCCTTTCAATTATTTATTTATTTTTCTCCTCGCGAAGGTTCTTTGTTAAAGTTTAGAAGATTTTTCCATACAGTTGTTCTCAAAGTGCATTTAAATGTGTCAAAATAATATTTCCTGTCTTTGTAACCAACACCACATTCCAAATACAAAGATGGCAAAGTAGGTGAAGTTCACACAATGAGAGCGGTCTATGGGGTTGAAGATCTTTGGAATGGCGCCGAAAGCGAAGAACTTTTATGAGGTACCCAGCAGTCGTATGATTATTGTGAAGAAGGTGAGATGGTCGTCCAGAACCAGAATTCCCTTCAATTATTTATTTATTTTTCTCCTTGCGAGGTTCTTTGTTAAAGTTTAGAAGATTTTCCCATACAGTTGTTCTCAAAGAACATTTAAATGAGTCAAAATAATATTTCCTGTCTTTGTAACCAACACCACATTCCAAATACACCATAGTACCAAAAGCATTGGGACACCTGCCTTTACACCCACAGGCGTTAATGGCGTCCCAGTCTTAGTCCGTAGGGTTCCAATATTGAGTTGGCCCACCTTTTGCAGCTATAACAGCTTCAACTCTTCTGGGAAGGCCATCCACAATGCTTGGGAGTGTGTCTATGGGAATGTGCACACCCCAATGCAACAGACTGCACACACCTATGGTGGCACCTGACTCCTTGTCACGAGGGCCACGTACCTGATGTGAGACCGAATTAGAGGGGAGGCCTCCCTTGCACATCGGGTCTTTAAAGCCTCTGGAGATGGAGACAGAGACTTGGTGGGGACACCGAGTGGCAGGGGTGCCAGAGGTACGGAGCACCGCAAAAGCATTAGTCCGGTATCCGAGCCGAGGTCAAGTCCAGTTGGGCAACGAAGCATAAAAGGGTTAATCAGAAGAAGAATGGTCGAGATCCAAGCCGGGGTCAGTTCCAATCTGGCAGCTGTATACAAAAGGGGCAAATAAGTAGAATGGATAAGGTACAAATCCAAGGACAATGGCAAGCAGCAATCAAGAGTAGTCAAACAGGTTTCCAGGTCACAACAGGTTCATACAGATCACACACTAGCACAGGAACAAGGGGGGAGTGAAGATAATCCAGCAATATGGCAGTGTCTGGGCTGGGGCTTATATAGGGAAGTTTGAGGTCACTTCCTGTGCGCCTCCTGGGCATTTTCCCACCTTTTTCCATGAAGTCTTCTGCGCAGGTGCAGGTTGACGGGGCGTCTTTTGCGCATACACAGTTGGCGCAAATTTCCTCTTGCGGTAACACGCCATTGGTGCATGCGTAGTTAGCCCTGGACTCTTAGGCCGCGTACACACGCGGGGACTGTTCGCTCAACTTTGTTCGTCAAACAGTTTCAGCGGACAGTCCGCTCAAAATTAGCATGGACGGACATGGCCACACACGACGTACGAACAGTTTGCTGAAACCGTGCGCGATGACGTGAACGGCACGTACGACGGGACTAGAAAACGACGTCCTATACACTGCAATGCAACCTTCGGCGTATAAATTCTTTCTGAGCATGCGCGGAACTTTGTTTGACGAACAAGCCTACACACGAGGGGACTGTTCGCTGAAACAAGGTTTCAGCGGACAGTTTTTCGGAAATTCCGAAAAACCTTGTTCAGCAGACTGTTCGCTGAAACTGTCCGCTGAAAGCCCACACACGAGCGGACTGTCCGCTGAAACACTGTTCAGCGGACAAAGTTGAGCGAACAGTCCCCGCGTGTGTACGCGGCCTTACACCCCTAAGAGCCTCTTAGGAGTTTCAGCCCTCAGTCACGCCCTGAGGCATCTTTTGCTCAGTTGGCACGGATTTCCTCTTGCGGTAATGCGCCATTGGTGTATGCGTAGTAAGCCCTGAACTCTTACACCTCTAAGGGCCTCTTAGGAGTTTCAGCCCTCAGTCAGAACAATTTTACTTCATGTACTATCAGCAGCTCAAAATAATATTACAAATGCAGGACAATCCTACAACCCACCCTTGTTTTTTGGACATAATAATATATATTAATAATCAATGCACAGTGAAAAAAAATTCCTTTAACAAAATTCTGGCCGCAACAGCCACATGGTTGCAACATCCCTATTGTATAATTTGATAATTCTAACCTTCTCTTATTTGGAAGGCTGGCATTTTTCCTAATTCTGTTTTCTTCCCTTGTTATTGTATTTCCTTTATAATCCCAAAGTCTTTTTCATTTACCTTCCAGCATAGCATTGGTATTGGATATTTTATAGACGTGCAATTTGTTTCTTTCCAAATTAGTTTTTTTTTACCACATTTCGACAAATTCATTCATTTGGATATACCCAAATTCACAAAAACCTGTTTAACACATTTTTTCAGAATATTCGGAAATTTGGAAACTCGAAAATAAGAAAGAAAATCCTAAAATTTTAAAGAATAACTAACTATAATTAACTAATAATAACTAACTATTAAATTATAGGTATTGGAATTTCCTTTCAAATTTTGCTGTTTGTATTCGTTGCGAACGCAACGAATACAAATTTATCCAAAGTTACGAATTACCCGAATTAATGAATGCCGTATCTAAACAAATGAAACGTAATGAATTAATAATAATAAACAAAAATAATAATAAAACCTTTTTACTATTATTATGTATTATTAATTTGTTCTGTTCCATTTTTTTAGACGCAGCATTCATTATTTTGGATAATTCGTAAATTCGAATAAATTTGTATTAGTTGCGTTCACTAACAGCCAAATTTGAAAGGAAATTCCAATACCTATAATTTAATAGTTAGCTATTATTAGTTAGTCAGTTAGTTAGTTATTCTTTAGAATTTTTGGATTTTCTTTCTTATTTCCGGATTTTCAAATTTCAAAATTATTGATTTTCCGAATTTCCGAATTTTCGAATTTACGAATTTTCAAATTTGCGAATTGCGATCATAACGAATGACCCAAAAACAAAAAAAAAAATGAGTGAAACTAACAAATTTTTCGGCAGTGCACATGTCTAATATTTTATAAAAGTATACATTGAATTTTACACATCCTGTAAACGCTTGTATGCCTACTGTAATGGTAATTTCTTATTATCCACACTGCTTCTGAAAAATGTATAATATTATACAACTTATTTATGTTATTATATTGTAACAGATTATAATATAATATTATGTATACAAAAGCAACAATGTAGCTTTAAAGACTTTTTTTTTTTTTTACATTGACGTTAATAAGCATCAATGGAAAAAAAAAGTCTTCAAGGTTACATTGTTGCTTCTGTATATATTGCTTAGCGAAACCTGGAAAGTGCTTGTCAATTTTTCTGGTGTACAAGACCGAATATCCCTCCAGAGTCTGCATACAGAATTGTGATCATCGATCTTCCAACAGCCAATTATTAAAGCTACACATATCCATGTCATTACGGACACTGCACCAATCATGCACCCGAGCAACCTTTAGACATCCATCGTTCTTCAATATTATCTCACCAAATGAAATAGCCAGAGGCGTGTTCCCATCTTCATGTTTTAGGTGGAATGAAGAGGCTGCATGTTACATAGAGTTCACTGGTAAGGCATGGAAAATGCACAACGCCCTGACCACTCGCAGAGTCCACCTTTTGCAAAAATGTATCAAATGCACACATTTTTGTGAAAGGTGGTCTCTGTGACCCCAGTTCGCCGAGCTACTACCCTCAAAGCTCGATTTTATTTATTTATTTTTTTAATGTTCATGGCAGGTGCCTCACCTGACTGCACATCCCTGCATCCACTGCTCTACTGACACATCCACTGCTCTACTGACACAGTCCACTGCCCTACTGACGCCATCCACTGCCCTACCGACACTGTCTACTGCTCTACTGATACCCTACACTGCTCTACTGACACCATCCACTGCCCTACTGACACAGTCCACTGTTCTACTGACAACATCCACTGCCCTACTGACACAGTCCACTGCTCTACTAACACCCTCCACTGCCCTACTACACCATCCACTGCTCTACTGACACCGTCCTCTGCTCTATTGAGACCATCCACTGCTCTACTGACACTGTCCACTGTCCTACTGACACCATCCACTGCCCTACTGACACCCTCCACTGCCCTACTACACCATCCACTGCTCTACTGACACCGTCCTCTGCTCTATTGAGACCATCCACTGCTCTACTGACACTGTCCACTGCTCTACAGACACCATCCACTGCCCTACTGACACCATCCACTGCCCTTCCTTATCAAAGCTGGCCACTCAGCTGTCAGCTAATAGCCTGCTTGTCAGTCCTGCTTACTTAAGCCGTCCAGCCCAGATGATCTCTACCTTCGCCTTCTTTAGAGACACTCTCTTATGTTCCTGTTAAAGACTTGCTTGGCTGACATTCCTTCTGGCTCCAGATCCTGCTTGCTGTTCTATTATGCTCATCTCTGGCTCCCTGATGTTTTGGCTTGTTTTACTATCCATTCCAGTTCCTGAACTCTGGCTAAGTTTTGACTACGTTTGTTCTATTTACTTTTATTATTAAACAAGTGTGATTTAACTGTACTTCTGTCTCAGTCTGATTCATGGATCAGTTTGCCATGGCGTTTACAACGGCTCATCTGGAATCATCCACTGTGGCTGCTCCGATACAACCTGTGTTGCAGGCCGTCCCTGCTGCTTCTCCAGTCTCTGTGCAGGCACTCACCTTGAGTATTACCTCTATAAGAGGTATGTCTGGTTCTTCTCCACTTCCCCAGCAATTTGGGGGTGATCCAGTCCAATGTAGAGGGTTTCTCAACCAGGTTTAAATATACTTTTAGATGCTGCCCCAGGTCCTTCCCACGGACAGAACCAAAGTAGGTTTTGTGATATCTTTGCTTTCTGAGAGAGCTTTGGCCTTGGCAAACCCTCTATGGGAGATGCAAAAACCTGTTGTCTTGAGTTGCCCTGAGTTTGTGACTTCTTTTAAAAGGGTATTTGACGTTCCCGCACACTTTGCTTCTGCTGCCAAGTGCCTCATGTCCATCAAACAAAGTACGAGAACTGTTGTTGATTACACCACTGAATTCTGTACTCTGGCAGCAGAGGTTGCTTGGAACATTGAGGCCCTCGTGGCTGCTTTTTCTCATGGTGTCTCGGATTCCATCAAGGATGAGATAGAAAACTGAGATATACCCACTGAGCTGGAGAGGTTGATCACGTTTGCCATCCTCATTGACTCCAGACTCAGAGAAAGACTGCCTTTTAAGGAGCGCTTGCAGAAGCCTCCTGTACATTTGTCTCCGAACTTTGCAGTCCCACCCTTGCCTCCCTCACTTCCCATGCCTCTTGGTACTGAGTCAGCCCATGAAGATGAACCCATGCCCTTTGGCTTTGCGCTTTTCACTGCGGATGAGAGAACCCTTAGGAGGAGGGAGAGATTGTGCCTTTATTGTGGCCTGGCAGGTCACTTTTTGAAGTCTTGTCCTACCTGTCCAGGGAAGGCCCGAACCTTGAGGTCCTGTTATGGACAGACCTTAGGTGGCCTTGTTTCTTCCCCAGTTATCCAGAAGGATAAGCCCCTGGTTTTGGTTACCCTTTCTTTGGCTGAGTCATCTGTCGAGATAAAGTCTTTAATCAACTCTGAGGCTGCAGGCCTGTTCATTGATGCTGCCTTTGTATCGAAGCACTCTATTCCGCTGCAGCTGCGTGACACTCCACTTGCCATTGAGGCTCTTGACAGAAGACCTCTACAGCTTGCCCATGTGACTCATGAGACTGTTTCATTGTCCATGGCCGTAGGGGCTCTTCACCATGAGATAATCCAATTCCATGTTATTTCCTCATTGGTTATCCTTGGTTACAGAGGGAGTATGCAGTGTGGTCCGTTTGTGTTCATCATAAGTGTGTAAGTCACGGTCAAACTTTAGTTCATCAGAGTGAGATATCTATTGGTTGTACGGAAGTGAGTCCAACTTGCCCATGTTTTCGAGAATTGAAGAGAAGGCTGCGGAGTCTCAGGAGATGAAAATAAGTTCCTCCATTTCAGCTATTTTGTTAATTTGTTTGAACCATTCTGGGAGGGTCGGTACCTGAGGAGAGCCCCAGTGTCTCGGGATGCACATTTTTGCTGCGTTGAGTAAGATCAGTGTCTTGCGGTAGTGATAGGGCTGATAGGTTTGAGTGGTGCAAGAGGCATTGGGCTGGGGTATGTTCTAATGTATAGGTGGATATGGTTTCTGTGAGTTCTCGTACTTGCCTCCAAAATGGTTGGATTGTCGGGCATGACCACAAAATGTGAAACAATGAGCCCGGTTCCCCGTTACATCTCCAACACTTGTTGGGAAATGAAGGGTTGAGTTTGTTTAAAACAGCTGGGGTTCTATACCAGCGTACTAGGGTTTTGTAGTTATTTTCCTGAATGGATACATTTAGAGAACCTTTGTGGGCGACCGTGAATATGCGTTCCCATTGGTCTTCGGAGTACTCTGATTCTATTTCTCTTTCCCATGTCTTGAAAGCTTTCCCTTCTTTAGGGGAGATCTCTGTGAATAGCATGGCATATATACAGGAGATTAGGTGTTGTTGGGGGTTAGATTGGGAGCAGAGGTGTTCGAATGGATTAAGTGGTCGCGTAATGGATGAATCTCGATTAATCTCCTTTAAGAAGTGGCGGATTTGAAAGTAAATCCAGAATGGGAGGGGGTCCTTGGGGAGAGTGGGCGTTAGCGCAAGGTGGTCTAGGAGAGAGACATCCTGGAAAAATTGGTGTGCTAGTATGTCTGGGTGTTGCCATTGGTGTGTTAGGAATTGATTTTAGTGATCTTGATCATTTCACGATTATGAATGCCTATCTGATTCCGCTGATTAAAGAGTTATTTGACTGCCTCAAGGGAGCAACAGTTTTCACAAAGATTGATTTGAGAGGGAGATACAATCTCATGAGGGATAAGGAGGGTGACGAGTGGAAAACTGATTTTAATACCAGAACAGGCCATTATGAGTACCTTGTAATGCCTTTTGGCCTTTGTAACAAGCCGGCAGTTTTGCAGGAATTTATTAACGATGTCCTCTGAGATTTGTTGCAGTTATGTGTGGTGGTTTATCTTGGCGATATCCTCATATTTTACAACTCCCTGGAGAGCCACCACACAGATATCTGTTATGTGCTTCAGAAACTAAGAGAGAACAATCTCTATTGTAAATTGGAGAAGTGTGAATTCCATCGTGAACAGGTTCAATTCCTGTAATTTCCACTGCTGGTTTTTCGATGGACCCAGAGAAACTTTCAGCAGTCCTACTGTCGCCCCGACCCGTGGGTTTACATCCTCTACAGTGTTTTATTGGCTTTGCTAATTATTATCGGAAGTTTATTAACTTCTCGTCTCTGGTCAAGCCCCAGACTGATATGACCAGAAAGGACGGTAAGCCACAGTGTTGGTCTCCGGAGTCCATTAAGGCCTTTGAGAATCTCAAGGCTGCCTTTGTTTCTGCTCCTGTGTTGGCACATCCTGATCCTACGTTACATTTTATCCTTGAGGTTGATGGTTCTGAGACTGGAGTTGGCGCCCTTCTGTCTCAACGTCCTACATCTGAGAGCACTATGCATCCTTGTGGCTACTTTTCCAAGAAATTGTCACCTGCAGAGTGCAATTACAAGATTGGTGACAGAGAGCTGTTAGCGATCATTTTTGCCATGAAAGAATGGAGACATCTCCTCAAAGGTACCACTGTGCCGGTTCTCATTCTTACTGACCATAAGAATCTAACATTCTTGTCTGAGGCTAAAAACCTTTCTCCCAGAAGGGTGCAATGGGCTCTTTTTTGTCTAGTTTCAATTGCATTGTCTAATTCTTACCCAGAACTAAGAATGTAAGGGCTGACACTTTGTCAAGACAATTTTCCTCCACTTTCAAGATGCAGTCTGTTCCGGTTCCTGTGACTCCTTCTGATCATATTCTGGCTATGGTTCGCACCAGTCTCACTTCTCCTTTCGGTGACAAAATTCTTGCTGCTCAGATCCATGCTCCTCCTGAGAAACCTTGTGATCATCATAACAACTGGTCAGACCTCTTACAGTGGGCGCAGTTTTCTCACAATAGTGCCTTGAATTCTGCTTGTCCTCGTTTATGGTGAACTACGGTTTCCAACCTTCCATGTTGCCTGACTCATTTGTTCCACAGAGTATTCCTGCGTTAGAGGAGCATCTCCGTGAACTTTGTTCCACTTGGGTACAAGTCCAGGAGGCTTAGAGACATGCTAACAGGTTAGGGACATCTGGCTGTCATCTCGCAACCCTCTCTGACGTTCGCACCTCGGTTTATTGGGCTTTTCTGTATTCTTTGCAGGATTAACCAAGTGTCTTACACATTCGACCTTCCTTCTAATATGCGTATTTTGAATGTATTTCATGTGTCCTTATTAAAACCTTTGGTCTGCAACCGTTTACCACCTTGGTGCCTCGTCCTCCTCACTCTGTACAGGTTGAGAACCATGAGGAGTATAAAGTACAGTCTATTGTTGACTCCCATAGGTTCCGTGGGCGCATAGAGTACCTGGTGCATTGGAAAGGGTACGGTCCAGAGGAACGCTCTTAGGTCTCATCCTCGGATGTACATGCCCTTGTCCTCCTCCGTGATTTCCATAGATGTTTTCCCCTCAAGCCTGGTGGTCCTCCGAGGGGGAGGGGTCATTGAGGAAGGGGTACTGTCAGGGCTGGGCTCAGCCCTTCCTTCTCAAAGCTGACAGCTCAGCTGTCGACTAATTGCCAGCTCCTATCTCTCCACAGTGATTCGCCTGTTGATGATATCCTGCTCTTCAGTCCTGCCTACTTAAGCTGTCCAGTCCAGATGATCTCTGCCTTTGCCTTGGTTACATCTCTAGAGATGTTCTCCTGTGTTCCTGTTAAAGAATTGCTTGGCTGACATTCCTTCTGGCTCCAGATCCTGCTTGCTATTCTACTACGCTCATCTCTTGCTCCCTGACGTTTGGGCTTGTCTGACTATCCGTTCCGGTTCCTGAAGTCTGGCTATGTTTTGACTACGTTTGTTCTATTTACTTTTATTATTAAACAAGTGTGATTTAACTGTACTTCTGTCTCAGTCTGATTCATGGTTTCTGACAACCATCCACTGTTCTACTTACACCATCCACTGCTCTTCTGACACCATCCACTGCCCTACTGACACTGTACATGTTTTAATACATTTTAAATGTGTGTTTACATTTATTTTAATCGTGTGTGTGTATAAGTATATATAGTTTACACTATTGGGTTTACATGTAGAGTGCTGTTAAAAAAGTATTTGCCCCTTTCTGTTTTTTTAATTTTTTGCATATTTGTCACATTTATATGATTCCTATCATCAAACTAATTTTAAACATTATCCAAGACAAAGTAAATTACAGCACCCACCCCTGCTAAATCATGAATGAACTGTGAATAACCAAATTTTTTGGGAAATTTGAGTTAAAAGTCACTTGCCACACCCAGGCCTGATTAATGCCAGACCTGTTGAATCAAGAAATCATTTAAATAGAGATAGGTTTAGGGGGCAATTACTTTTTCCCATAGGGCCAGGCAGTTTTTTGACATCTTAATAAATCATCATTTAAAAACTGCATTTTGTGTTTGCTTATCTTTGTGTAATATTAAAATTTGTTTGATGATCTAAATCATTTAAGAGTGACAAATATTCAAGAAAAAATAAAAAAATCAGGAAGGGGGCAAATACTTTTTCACAGCACTGTACTTTAAATAAAAAGTTGTTAGGGCGATGGAACAGTAAAGAATTTTTTAGACCAAATTTGAAAAACATTAATCAAACCAGGCAGTTATTTTTTTTGCTGATTGTGGATCTCTGTAAAACAGGGAGGAAGTCGTGAAAACTGCCAGGCCGGGGAGATATATATTATCCTCATAACATCGACTCATATATGTATATATATTTGAACTCTTCACATTGGAGGGTCCTGGAGGATTCAGTAACTTGGATTTGATTAAATATGAATCTAGCACATAATCTCAGTCAGTTTATTGTCTTTCTGGGATTAGGTAGTGATATAATGTCTGGCTGTAATAAGTACTTTCACATGGAACGCACTAATCACATTAAGACAGATTGCCAGGAACTCAGTGCTCCTACATTAAAGACGAAGACCTGGATCTGTTAGGGTTAAAGGTACACTCCCAGAAAAATATGAAAACATGCCATTTAAATAGACGCAAGGGATGCAGGCTACCTACACCGTGCCTTTAAAGGCCAACCCACTCCAAACTTATATTTTAGCTTTTTGTGGTTGCTGTCAAGCTGAATCACGTATTGGCTTTAAATACTCTATCTATGATGGAACCAATTGGGAGATATTAAAGACAGAATTTTCACCCCCGTCCAACTGCCATAAGTATTTAAAGGCAACTGTTGGCATCATGTTCCCTAATAGATTGTTTGCAAGTAAAATAAAATTGTGGGTGAGATTTCTAGGGTCCTAAATGTCCTGGGGCACAACCGTGCACCTTCTTGGAGGAACTTCCTAAATGTCCTGGGGCACAACCGTGCACCTTCTTGGAGGAACTTCCTAAATGTCCTGGGGCAAAACCGTGTACCTTCTTGGAGGAACTTCCTAAATGTCCTGGGGCAAAACCGTGTACCTTCTTGGAGGAACTTCCTAAATATCCTGGGGCAAAACCGTGTACCTTCTTGGAGGAACTTCCTAAATGTCCTGGGGCACAACCATGCACCTTCTTGGAGGAACTTCCTAAATGTCCTGGGGCACAACCATGTACCTTCTTGGAGGAACTTCCTAAATGTCCTGGGGCAAAACCATGTACCTTCTTGGAGGAACTTCCTAAATGTCCTGGGGCACAACCGAGCACCTTATTGGAGGAACCTCCTAAATGTCCTAGGGCACAACCGAGCACCTTCTTGGAGGAACTTCCTAAATGTCCTGGGGCAAAACCGAGCACCTTCTTGGAGGAACTTCCTAAATGTCCTGGGGCAAAACCGAGCACCTTCTTGGAGGAACTTCCTAAATGTCCTGGGGCACAACCTAGCACCTTCTTGGAGGAACCTCCTAAATGTCCTAGGGCACAACCGAGCACCTTCTTGGAGGAACCTCCTAAATGTACTGGAGCACAACCGAGCAGCCTCTTGGAGGAAATTTATGTTATGTGCAACTGGTTTGTTTTAAAATGAATATGTCTATATAGAAAGTATTTAGGGATATGTGCACTATATTTATTACCAAAAGTATTGGGACGCCTGCCTTCACACGCACATGAACTTGAATGGAATCCCAGTCTTTGTCTGTGGGGGTTCAATATTAGGTTGGCCCACCCTTTGCAGCTATAAAAGCTTCAACTCTTCTGGGAAGGCTGTCCATAAGGTTTAGGAGTGTATCTATGTGAATGTTTGACCATTCTTCGAGAAGCACGTTTATGAGGTCAGGCACTGACGTAGCATGAGAAGGCCTGGATCGCAGTCTCTGCTCAAATTCATCCCAAAGGTGTTCTGTCGGGTTGAGGTCAGAACTCTGTGCATGCCAGTCAAGTTCCTCCACCCCAAACTGGATCTATTGTCTTTATAGACCTTGCTTTGTACACTGGTCCAATCATTTGGTAGAAGCGGATTATGGTGTGGGATTGGGCTTGGCCCCTTAGTTCCAGTGAAGGGAACTCTTAAGGCGTCAGCATACCAATACCTTTTGGACAGTTTTATGCTCCCAACTTTGTGGGAACAGTTTGGGGACGGCCCCTTCCTGTTTCAACATGACTGCGCACCAGTGCACAAAGCAAGGTCCATAAAGACATAGATGAGCAAGTTTGGGGTGGAGGAACTTGACTGACCTGCACAGAGTTCTGACCTAAACCCGATAGAACACCTTTGGAATAAATTTGAGCAGACATCGCAAGCTAGACTTTCTCGCCCAACATCAGTGCCTGACCTCACAAATGCGCTTCTGGAAGAATGGTCAAACATTCCTATAGACACACTACTAAACCTTGTGGACAACCTTCCCAGAAGAGTTGAAGTTGTTATATCTGCAAAGGGCGGGCCAACTCAATATTGAACCCAATGGACTAAGACTGGGATGCCATTAAAGTTCATGTGCATGTAAAGTCAGGTGTCACAATACTTTTGATAAAATAGTGTATATGTAGTGCTTATCCTCGAAGGAGCTGCTGTTTTTTCGGGTCCCTTGTTCCCAGGGTCCATGACTCTGCAAGCAGCACCATACTCTCCAACACACCCGGACTGAAGAGAGGATATTTGTTGTAAAAATATTTATACAACTACAATATCCAAAGAAATATAAATAGCAACAAACCCTAAAATAAATAAGTATTACAGTAGTAAATTGGATATACTGTTGATAAAACGAAAATGGTCCAGAGGATGACCCCCTTAGCTTTATACTGGGGCTGATTCGGCCTAAGGGATAATGTTACTATAACAGCCTGTCAGTCTGTATTAAACCCTTTCCCTCTTGGCCAGCATGTTGGGGCCCGGGTCCAGCATTGGAGTACTAATATTGGTTCCCCCTAATCCAGGTATAGAAACCTGCACTGTGACCCAAGCAAGCAATACTATTCCTTGTTAATAGGGTGCAATAGGGTTTGGCCAGTGGTCCCTTGCAACTACTGGGGTGACAGTCTCCTTCTCAGGTCCCTCACTGGCTTAGCAAAGTCAGTGGCAGTGGTGTTCTCCCCAACGATCAGGCATCAGCATCGGTCAGCGACAGTGGCATTCCCATGTACCAGGAGATGTTCACTACTCCATCCCTCTTTCTCCCTGAGGCTGTGGCAAAAAGTTCTGCTAATAGCCTCCAGCACAGTCTGTTTCCCACAATGTCCTCAACACATCTCCCTCTAGCTTCTGGAACAGACTTTCCTTTCCCTCTTCACAGAGACCCGGTCAAGCAGGGATGTTTAGTTCCACTGCCAATCTGACACACAGACTTAGTCTTTCTGGGGACTCCATTCCTCTTTGCAGATTTTTGCTATCCCAGGATGCACAGCAGTCCATATCACCTTCCTCTGTGTCCTCCTTCAGCCAATCACAATCTGTCCAGTACACATATTGGCTCACCCAAAATGGCTGAACCATGGATTGAAGACGCATCATTGTTCATAGTCTTCCCTAAAATGGTCACTGCAGCTCAGCATTGCAGGCAAATTCATTTAACCCTCCTTATGTATAGAGCAAAACTTCCAAACAGGGAAAAGGCATTTGTCATCACTGGAAACCCGGCTACATATATATAATCATGTAATACCATCTGTTTAATGCTCACACATAATTAGGTGGGCCTAATATCATGAAGAATCCCATTGCTACCACCATTTACAGTACTTGGCCTTGAGCTTGTGGAGAAACTCACCACTGCCACCATGTGTAGTGCTTGGCCTTGATCTCATGACCTGAAATAAAAAACCCCATCACTGCCAATATTTGTAGTGCTTGGCTTTGTTCTCATGACCTGAAATGAAGAATTCCACCAGTGTCACCATTTGTAGTGCTTGGACTTGATCTTATTGCCTGAAATAAAGAATCCAATGACTGCCACCATTTCTAGTGTTTGGTCTTGATGTCATGACCTGAAATGAAGAATCCCATTGCTGCCACCATTTGTAGTGCTTGGACTCGAGCTCATGGATGAAGAATCCTACCACTGTCACCATTTGTAATGCTTGACCTTGATCTCATTAACTGAAATAAAGAATCCAATGGCTGCCACTATTTGTAGCGCCTGGCTTTGATCTTCTAAGATGGAATGAAGAATTCCATCACTGCAACCATTTTCAGTGCTTGGCCTTGATCTTGTGACCTTAAAAAAAGAATCTCATTGCTACCACAATTTGTAGTGCTTGGCCTTGATCTAATTACCTTAAATGAAGAATCCCATAACTGCAATCATGTGTAGTGCTTAGCCTTGATCTCATGACCTGAAACAAAAAATGATATTGCTGTCACCATTTTCAGTGATTGGCTTTCAACTCATGACCTGGTATGAAGAATCCCATCATTGCCACCACTTGTAGTACCTGGCCTTGAGCTCATGGCCTGGAATGAATAATCCAATGACTGCCACCATTTGTAGTGCTTGGCCTTGATCTCAAGACTTGAAATTAATAATTCCATCACTGTCACCATTTGTATTGTCTGGCCTTGAGCGCATGACTTGTAATAAAGAATCCCACTACTGCCACTATTTGTAGAGCTTACCCTTGAGCTCATGACCTGAAGTAAATAATCTCAGCACTGCCACTATTGTAATGCTTAACGCTTTGACTTTAAATTCAATGATAAGATCTTGCTGAGATCCCCAACTGTCTTTTGAATTTAATTTGCAATTACCCCAAAAAAATATTAATATATGCCTTCCTGCACAATCTGGCTGCAAGGGATCAAATTAAGGAAATATTATATATGATTCAAATTAGATGATAGATGATGTTATAACAAATTGAGGAGTCTATTTGACTTGAGCAGAGTTGTAGATTTTTTAAACCAGCATATGAATACAGATCTGACAGAATAAAGCTGTTAGCACTAACCTTTACTCATATGACCTGTTCCACAGAGCTGTCAATGGTATCTCAACTTTCTAGTGTAGTGCTTGGCACTTATCTGCCACCGCTGTTGCACCGGGGCTTGATCTCATCAACTGAAATGAAGAATTCCAACCATGCCGCCATTTGTAATGCTTGGCGCTTAGACTTCTAATTCAACGATCAGAAGTTGGAGAGAGCCCCAATTGCTTGGCACTGTTTATCTTTAAAAATCCATTTGCATTGACCCCAAGAAAAACATTTATATATGCCTGCCTGCAAAATCTGTCTGCAAGGCATCAACTGAAAATATAAAGTATATGATACAAAATAGATGATACAAATTTTGTAACATGACTTGAGTAAACTATTTGACTTGAGCAGAGTTGTAGGTTTTTAAACCAATATATGCAGGCACAGCTGGCAGAATAGTACTGTTAGCATTATTATCTGATTGCACAGAGCTGCCTATGGTATCTCAACTTCCTTGTGTAATGCTTGGCACTTAGCTGTAGTGCTAGGGCTTGCTTTCATTACCTGAAATAAAGAGTCCAATGACTGCCACCATTTGTAGTGCTTGGCCTTGATCTCATGACCTAAAATGAAAATGCCCACCAACTGCACCATTTGTAATGCTTGGCCTTGATCCCATGACTTGAAATAAAGAATCCCACCACGGCAACCTTTTCTATAACTTTGCTTTGATCTCATGACCTGCAATAAAGAACCCTAACACTGCTACCATGTTTAGTGCTTTGCCTCAATCTCATAACCTATAATAAGAAACCCCATCATTGCCCCAATTTGTAGTGCTGGGTCTTGAGCTCATGACCTAAAATAAAGAATCCCACCATTGCCACCATTTATAGTGCTTGGCCTTGACCTCATAACCCAACATAAATATCTGACCATTGCCACCATTTATAGTGCTTGGCCTTGACCTCATAACCCAACATACATATCTCACCATTGCCACCATTTGTAATGCTTGGCCTTGATTGCATAACCAAAAATAAAGAATCCCACCATTGCCACCATTTGTAGTGCTTGGCCTTGATCGCATGACCTGAAATTAAGAATGCCACAATTTCCACCATTTGTAGAACTTGCCCTTGATCTCATTACCTGCAATAAAGAATCCCATCACTGCCACTATTTGTAGTGTTTTCTTTGATTTCATAGCCTAAAATAACAAAGCCTTCAACTGCTACTATTTGTAGTTCTTGGTCTTGATCTCATAACCTATCATACAGATCCCACCATTGCCACCATTTGTAGTGCTTGGCCTTGATCGCATGACCTGAAATTAAGAATGCCACAATTTCCACCATTTGTAGAACTTGCCCTTGATCTCATTACCTGCAATAAAGAATCCCATCACTGCCACTATTTGTAGTGTTTTCTTTGATTTCATAGCCTAAAATAACAAAGCCTTCAACTGCTACTATTTGTAGTTCTTGGTCTTGATCTCATAACCTATCATACAGATCCCACCATTTCCACCATTTGTAGTGCTTGACCTTGATATCATGACCTGAAATTAAGAATCTCACCATTGCCACCATTTGTACTGTTTGGGTTTGAGCTCATAGCCTAAAATAACGAAGCCCACAACTGCCACAATGTGTAGTGTTTGGCCTTGTTCTCATAACCTAAAAAAATAGCATACCATCGCTGCTACCATTTGTAGTGCTTGATCTTGATCTCATGAGTTGACATAAAGAATCCCACTATTGCCAGTATTTGTAGTACTTGGCTTTGATCTCATACCAAATAAAGAATCCCACCATTGCCACCATCTGTAGTGTTTGGCTTTGATCTTATGACTTGACATAAAGAATCCCTTCACTGCAACCATTTGTAGTGCTTGCCTCTTAGATAGACTCTTAATTCACTAAGCAAGATCTCCAATTGCCTAGCACTGTTCACCATAAAACCTAATTTACAATGACCCCCAAGAAAAATAATTCATATGCAGTTTAAAAGTTCTCAATATATGCCATTGAATCAAAAACACACACACAAGTGGACAACATGTATTCAAACAGATGGCAGGTTACTAGAAATAGCAGTCTCAGATCTTGCAGTCTCAGGATCATTTATTCCTTAGCAGGGGCATTGACTTACAGACATCTTGCACCGGAAGCCACTGGGTTTCAATGGTCATGATGGCAGTTCACCCAACATGGAGCCCCTTCACCATCAGCTGGTCAAATACTACGAAAATTGAGGACTCAACATCAGCTCAGTGTACTGAGAATCTATATTAAGAACCCTAATGGCAGCTCTGCTCCAGAAGCTTAAAGTGGACCGTCAAACTAAACCCAATGTTCTCATCAGTGGCGTGACTAGAACCTTCAGGGCCCCGATGCAAGAAACCATGAAGGGCCCCCTGAACCCCAGCCAGGGCCCTTTCCTCCGAGTCTGGCGGTGGAACTCCAGGGCGTGGTCACATGTATGACCTTTGTGAGCCCTGTAGTTCCACCACTGGTATCAGTAGTTTTTATTTTTTATTTTTTTTATTTTTAGGTGCCCCATTGGGGGACTGTCCCTAGGCAGGATGGGGTTCCCGTCCCCAGAAGAGATGAGGTCCTTTTCTCAAGGGCAGATGAAGTTACTGCCCCCAGGTGAGAAGGGGTCCCTGTCCCCAGGGGAGGTGGGGGTCCCTGTCCCCACGTGAGAAGGGGTCCCTGTCCCCAGGGGGAGATGGAGGGGGTATGTAATGGTGTGTGGGGGGTGGGGTCCTCTCACTCACCATGACCAAGCTGTAGGCCATGCACTCATCCATGTTGGCCTGGGCTCCATCCAGTGTGCTGGATGGGCGATCAGCATATCTCCCAGAAAGACCTTTCATCATCTGTGTATAACGGGGGAGGAGGGGGGCTGGCAGACAAGACGGGGGAGCTCTCATAGGGCTGCACTGCATCTGTGTGCTTAATGTTTGTTTACCCGGGAGAAGTATGCAGTGCAGTGTGGGCCGGACTCGGGGGGGGGGGGGCGGGACTCTGCATGGAGCAGGAGAGGGGTACTCTGAGGAGCCGGCTGAGGACACAGGTCATGCGAGGAATGCACAACTAAAGAGAAGCCAGTGCGATAGTCGAGCATGGAGCTCTGCTAGTCACCCTCCACCTCCAGCCACCCGTGTGTATGGTACACTGGTACCCCTAGCTGCCTATGCTGCTGCCGGCCATATGTAGAGGGGGCTGCATGGGCCCCCTGCATCACAGGGCCCGGTTGCGGTCGCGACTGCTGCACCCCCCTATAGTTATGCCCCTGCTTCTCATTCCATGCCTCCTCTCCTCTCCCTCTCTTTAAATTGTACTTTTTTCTTTTATTCTTTCCTTTATTTTTTAAACACAAAACAGATGATCTGTAGAATGGAGGTATCTTCAGCATTCTTTATCCTAAAGAATCCACGTACCTTCAGCCAGGTGAAGCTTTTATAATCCATGTACCTTCAGCCAAGTGCAAGCTTTTACACTCAATTAGGGAATTGAGATAATATCATCGGTCTGCTGCAAGCAAGAGGTGGCATTTCCCTAGCATTTCCCCAGCAGGGGTGGTGCTACCACTAGGCAAACTAGGCACCCGCCTAGGGCGCACTGCTGCCTAGGGCACCTGGCTACTGGTGTTCCTACACTCTTCTCTCTGCAGCAAGCAACTAAGTCTCAGCAGGCAGCCGCCGCTCCGTTCGCACATAGTGTCAGAGGCACAGTGGCTGCGTATGACTGTGTCTGTGTCCCAACTCCTGAAGGAATGGAAGCAGGCAAACATTCATTGATGAGCACTGGTGAGGCTGCATTTAATGGGCCCCGGTAAGGCTGCATTTAATGGGCCCCGGTGAGGCTGTATTTGATGGGCGCTGTTGAGGCTGCGTTTGATGGGAGCTGGTGAGGCTGCATTTGATGGGCGCTGGTGAGGCTGCATTTGATAGGTGCTGGTGAGGCTGCATTTGATGGGCGCTGGTGAGGCTGCATTTGATGGGCGCTGGGGAGGCTGAATTTGATGGGCGCTGGTGAGGCTGAATTTGATGGACACTGGTGGGCTGCATTTGATGGGAGTTTTGTTAAAAAGATGGGGTATACATGGGCAGGGCAAAGAGGGTGGAGTCACGGGTGGAGCCAAGGGGGGGGCCACAAAATTAGGTTTTGCCTAGGGTGTCAAAAATCCTTGCACCAGCCCTGCTGCCAAGCTGCATGCTCAGATAAGGGTTTGGTATGGATTTTTTTTGTGTGGTTTACCCTAAAATCCAAACAGGACCCCATGTTCTAGGACCCCTGGAAATGGGGGAAGGAGGCTTCTTTTTTGCAAGGGGTCCCTCTAAAATTAATACCAGCCCTAAAGGGCCTACTAAAAATTATGGTGGTGAACCCCACACTTTTTGTTCTTGTTCTGCGGAAGTTCCCTATCAACATATATAGCAGACCCTCATCTAGGATAAGGGTCTGGCATAGATGAATGGAATCCCCAACCTCTTTGAATGAATGAAATGGCCGGGGGAGAGCGGGGGGGGGGCTGGGGGAAAACGATATTTTTATAAATGAGAATTTTGAAAGTATTTCATATTTTGTATAATGTGAAATTTATTAAAAAGTTAAATAAAAAAAATAAAAAACTTAAGTTAGCCAATAAAGAGTATTAACTTAAACTCCAGACTTTCTTTATTTGTATGATATTTTATGAACCTTCTAGCCAGGCATATTTTCATCAATAAAGAAATCCTTAGAATGTGACTTTCTAACCAATATTTACTAACGATGAAAACAAAAAAAATGATTAAAATGGGTGCGTATAAAAAAAAAAAAAAAAGCTTTAGACACCAGAAACCTCAATCTGCACACATCCTCCTCTACCGCCTGCACCCTGTAATAACAGAGGAGGGAATTTCCTTATTTATGCCATTTAATACCGGAGAGGCTTATGCTTCATGTCAACATTATTCCTCTCTAGAAGGTTTCTCAGATTGGAGATTATTTCGTAAATTCGTACAAAACTTTGTGGTTTGTTCTTTCATGCAATAAGTCCAAACCACCGAGAGAGATTTCCAAAACAACAGCAAAAAAAATATATAATAATCACATGCATGTCCTTTATGGGGTAAACTGTTAAAAAAAAACAATTGTTAAAAGGGACTATTTTTTTCCAATAAAATACATTTTCACATGTAGGAGTACACTTGGGGGTCCTTTTATTAAAAAAAAAAAAAAAATAGCATAGCCATTCCTCCAGTAATTCTGCATTTGATCTGTGCGAACTGGTAAAAAAACAAAAAAAAAAACAAAAAAAAACAAATGTTCTTTAGGCTATTTTCTCTTCTGAACGAAGATGTTTTTATTATGGGCAGTAGTTAAATGCCATATTATGGGCACTAGATGGCAGCATAGGAAATATATGCATTGGTTATATATATTTTTTTGCTGATTCTCTCTAGCGTTCTCTTGAATTTTTACATTGTATCTCTTGTTTATAAAGATGCACATGAAAATTCACTGGATGCATGCCTATGTGTTTTTTTTTTTTTTTTATAAATAGGTCCCTAATTAAATATTTGAGGGTGTTACTTTTGATTGCCTGCCCCAATGTTTCTCAACCTTTTTTTTTCCTGGAGACTTTTTTTGCAGGTCTGGGGAAACCCTACATAAAATATCTGCAGCTCCCGTTCTATTAGTGTGATCAGTAATTTGTATATAACAATAAATAATAATGCTGGTGGATCATTTTTTTGTCAACATCCACTCTATATGACAAAATAATTTTCAGTGATAATTCTTAAAGTGTATAACAAACCCAAGAACAAAATTATATCGCCGCTTATCAGTTGAGGCTGCATTCCTTTTTTTTTTTTTTTGGTCTTTTGTGCCATAATTTTGCACCAAGTGATCCCCCCAGTAACACACTTCTAAGATAACAATGCTCATTCACTGTACTGTGTCAGGACCCCAGAAACAGGGAAGGACTACAAAAACCTCCCTCCCATGTCTTCTCTATAGCAAAAAGGGGGACGGGCTTCTGTAGTCCTCAGAGATAGCTGGGAAGAAATTATAATGCACTGGACATTCCGATGACAAAATCCGTCTGATTTTTGGCCCAAACTTGTCTTGCATATGACGCAGTGACGTAGTGCATTATGGGCTGTTACGCGTCGCTCGAATTTGGCGCAAACAACAACCCAGAATGTTCGATCTTCGTCGAACTCATGTTCAACTCGAACAGCCAGCCCACCCCTAGTGGTCAGTGGAAAGAAGACGCTGTTACATTGGTGTTCAGTGGAAAGAAGACTTTACTACATTGGTGTTCAGTGGAAAGAAGACTTTACTACATTGGTGTTCAGTGGAAAGAAGACTTTACTACATTGGTGCTCAGTGGAAAGAAGACTTTATTACATTGGTGCTCAGTGGAAAGAAGATCCTGTTATGTTGGTGCTCAGTGGAAAGAAGACTTTATTACATTGGTGCTCAGTGGAAAGAAGACTTTATTACATTGGTGCTCAGTGGAAAGAAGATCCTTTTACGTTGGTGCTCAGTGGAAAGAAGACTTTATTACATTGGTGCTCAGTGGAAAGAAGATCCTGTTACGTTGGTGCTCAGTGGAAAGAAGACTTTGGGGGTTATTTACGAAAGGAAAATTCACTTTGCACTGCAAGCGCACTTGGAACTAAGGTCGCTGTAGATCTGAGGTGGACATGCAAGGAAAATAAAAAACAGCATTTTAGCTTGCACATGATTGGATAGTAAAATCAGCAGAGCTTCCCCTCATTTCAGATCTACCCCTTAGATTTAGAGCGACTGCACTTTCAAGTGCACTTTCAGTGCAAAGTGGATTTGCCTTTAGTAAATAACCCCCATTGCTACATTGGTGTTCAGTGGAAAGAAGACCCTCCTTAACTGGTGGTCAGTAGTAAGAAGACACTGTTACAATGGTGCTCAGTGGAAAGAAGACTTTATTACATTGGTGCTCAGTGGAAAGAAGATCCTGTTATGTTGGTGCTTAGTGCAAAGGAGACCCTGTTACATTGGTGCTCAGTGGAAAGAAGATCTTGTTACATTGGTGCTCAGTGGGAAGAAGACCCTCTTTAACTTGTGGTCAGTGAAAAGAGAACCCTGTTACATTGGTGCTCAGTGGAAAGAAGACTTTGTTACATTGGTGCTCAGTGGAAAGAAGACTTTGTTACATTGGTGCTCAGTGGAAAGAAGACTTTGTTACATTGGTGCTCAGTGGAAAGAAGACTTTGTTACATTGGTGCTTAGTGGAAAGAAGACCATGGTACATTGATGCTCTGTGGAAAGAAGACCCTGTTACATTGGTGTTCAGTGGAAAGAAGACCCTCTTAAACTGGTGGTCAGTGGAAAGAAGACTCTGTTACATTGGTGCTCAGTGGAAAGAAGATCTTGTTACATCAGTGCTCAGAAAAAAAAAGAACCTGTTACATTGGTAGTAAGTGGAAAGAAGGTCCTGCTACATGGTGGCAAACTGTTAAATTGGTGGTGATTGAGAAGAAGGACCTCTCTCTCACATTGTTGGTCAGTGGAAAGAGGACTCTGTTAAATAGGTGGTTAGTGGGTAACAATGCTCCATTACATTGAATGCACCTCACATT
Organism: Lithobates pipiens; assembly: GCF_037356315.1. Lineage (NCBI taxonomy): Eukaryota > Metazoa > Chordata > Amphibia > Anura > Ranidae > Lithobates > Lithobates pipiens. The sequence continues at coordinate 19,573,125 of NW_027507764.1, read as the reverse complement.
CTTTAGTTTTTGAGAAGGATTCCATCTTTACAGACAGATAAAGGGGCAATGGTATCACCAATACGTATCTGAGAAACAAGGGAAGCTTCAATGGTTCCAAATGCTTACTCACTGTCAAATTATGTTTCCCAAAAAACGATGCAGAAATCATCAGGCAGTAGATGAATCGGCCACCCTAGAGCAGGGTTCCTCAACTCCAGTCCTCAAGGCGCACCAACAGGTCATGTTTTCAGGATTTCCACTATTTTGCACAGGTGATTGGATCAGTTTCCCTGCCTCAGTAATTACCACAGCCATTTCATCTGAGGGAAATCCTGAAAACATGACCTGTTGGTGCGCCTTGAGGACTGGAGTTGAGAAACACTGCCCTAGAGTCTCACTGAGCTTTTGTTGAAAATAGGGCTGAGCTATACTCTATTAAACTAGGACATTTAGGGATTAATTATTGTAGCGCCCTGGCTCCTGAAGAGCATGCACTATGTAGTTTTTCTCATTTAACTTTCCTGGAACCGCAGTTTGGTTTTGGGTTCAATTGCACCAAATTGTGGTCTCTGTACCAGTATAGCTGGATTGCACTGTGTTCTGCTTGGCTATAGGTGGCGCTGTCATCTCTGGCAGGTGTGAGACCGCAGTTCAGCTGGGTGCATTGAATGCTATCTTTCTCTGAATCAACTCAGTGGGTGGGTCATCCTGCTGTGAATTCTGGGAGAGGGTACTTAAGGTGCTGACATCACGTGCTTCGGGGGGTTCCGGCCCAGAAGTGCTTTCTATCTGTTAGGTCCTGGTCCTCCTGACCAGCCTCCAGGGCTCTCATGGCCTGGGGTGCGGATCCATCCAATTCTGAGTCTCAGGGCCGGCTAGCCCGAGGCAAAGTAACTGGAAGGAGGATTCGGAGGTGGTCCGGTGCCGTCTCATCTGTGGAGAGGCCCAGCAACTGAAGGAGCAACCAGGGGAGGACTCTTCGGGAGAAGGCCATGCGGAAGGCTGGCTTCTCAGAAAGAGCCTGGAGGCTTCATTGAAAGACCCCAAGCGAATCTACACTCGCACGGTATCGCCGGACCGGCTGCAAGATACTGGTACCGTATGAGGGTTCTCGAAGTTGTCTACATCCTTCAGTTATTCAAGTGTTCTACAACAAGAGTCTGTGGCAGAGACTTTGCTTTGTTTGAGCACTCTATCGGCTGCTAGGCCTAGTGAGAGGAGGTCTATCCGATAAGGGTGAGGATCCAGTCGTGAATGGCTATTCTCTGGATTTCTAAAGTGAGAGACTTCCTATTTGACTAAGTTCTAAGAGTACCTGGACTTTCTACCTAAAACCCTCTAACCCTCATCGAGAGACTGTATTTTGTCTACAGTTCTTGGGCCATCAACCTCGGGAAACCCCTAGACATACACGAGGTGAAGAAGGTAACGGTAAGCCCAATAAAATCAGCAGCTCCTTCGGGGGTCAGTGCTACATGATATTGCAATTACCAACTACTGTAGATCTTGATGGTTATGCATTTGCCTTTGTTTATAAATTAGACAAACCCCTATCCATTTATGGTGAGAAGACGTGTGGACTCAATGAATGGGTGCCGAGTAATCCTAGTTGATACATGATGATGTAACTAGCTGCTAGTGGATTGGTAGGCTCAGGGGCGGACTGACAACTCATGGGGCCCCCGGGCAATAGGAGATTATGGGGCACCCAGGCAATCTGAGATTATGGGGCCACACAGTATACACACACAGTATACAATCACACAGTATACACAGACATGTTTCTATTGGCTGAGAAGGTACTGGAGAGGCGGGGCAGCTATAATCTCAGGATTTTTAGACCAAACGGATGTTGGTAAGGGACATTTCAGAGACAGATGTAAAAAAAAAATGCAGATTTTTACATACTGTCCCTGGTTTTACTGAGGCTGGCAACCCTGATGGAGCCCCCTAGTGGCTCGGGGGCCCTCGGGCAGTGCCCGAGTGGCCCAATGGTCAGTCCGCCCCTGGGTAGGCTCCATCCTACATATATAAAACACGGGGTCACCACTCTATGTAGGCAATGAGCTTGTTTTAAATTAATTTTATCATTCTCATGACCTAAAGAAGACGCAAAGGATTCATGGCACCATTTTCAAAATTGAGCCGTCTCCAAAATGTCCTTGAATATATAAAAGTATGAATCAATTCTTCGAGAATGTCGTCTCACCACAAACTAGCTGGACAGGGAATGGAGGAAAGAACATTTCCTGAAAGATTGGTGGGAACAATCATGTAGCTTCTCTATACATCTTTCTATCCTCTCATCTCCTTCGAAGGGCTCCTCAGAGATCATCGATCGATTGTAAATTTAAATAGGTTCATATAAATATTTTAAATGCAATTTTTTTTTTTTAAATAGAGAAGCTTGGGAATTTTCGGGTTCTACTTAACCACTACAATACAGGGCACTTTCGCCCCCTTCCTTCCCAGCCCAATTTTCAGCTTTCATCGCTCTAGCACTTTCATTGACTATTGAGCAGTCATGCTACACTGTACCCAAATTAAATTTTTATCATTTTGTTCGCACAAATAGAGCTTAATTTTGGTGATATTTATTCATGACTCCTTTTTTTTATTTTTTGCGATATAAGTGCAAAAAAAAGCGAAAAAAAAACAATATTTTCTTTTTTCTATTTTAAAAGAAATCCAATAAAATCAAATTTTGTCATAAATTTAAGCCAAAATGTATTCTGCTACATGTTTTTGGTAAAAAAAATTCCCTTAAGTGTATAATAATTGGTTTGTGTGATCACGGACATATGTACGCAAATGATCATGTACATATGTGTGCAGGTGATCACGTACATATGTGTGCAGATAATCATTGGGACATGTGATTTTAGTGGGACATATGTTTTATTATTTGGGGACATGTCTTTTTATTATTTGGGGACATGTGTGTTTTGGGGACATGTGTGTTTTGGGGACATGTGTGTTTACACTGTGTGGTGATGTGTGTATTACACTAGACTAGTGATCAGTGAGTAAAAAGCTGTAAAAACAGCTCATACTCACTGATCACCAGCCGGCTGCAGCGATCTGCTCTCCTCTCCTCAGCGATGACTTCTGTGTGAGGAGAGGAGAGCCGATTGCCTAACAACCGGCTGTTTATTTTGATCACATGACGGCTGTGATTGGACGCGGCCGTCATGTGATCAGGAGGGCCAATCACAGAGCCCTCCTGCCGATCTGAGATGCGATCCGAGACGTTCAAGTGACACGAGCGCATCGGGATCGCGCCGCTGCGCGGGCACGAGCGCGCGCGATCCCCCTCCTTCTGAAGGACGTTCCTGAACGTCCAGTCAGAAGGAGGCGGCTCCCACCCGGCCGTATATGTACATTGGCCGGATGGGAAGTAGTTAAGTCACAAAAATATGTTAAAACATACCTTTCATATATAATCTCAGTATTTGTTTTTAAAAGACAATCATAAAACTATATATATATATATATATATATATATATATATATATATATATATGGTCAAAATGACTTCCACCCCTTCTGTAGCCTTTCTGTATAATTATGTTGGCCCAAAACCTACAGTCAGGTCCATAAATATTGGGACATCGACACAATTCTAATCTTTTTGGCTCTATATACCACCACAATGGATTTGAAATGAAACGAACAAGATGTGCTTTAACTGCAGACTTTCAGCTTTAATTTGAGGGTACCCTGTTTCCCCTAAAATAAGACCTAGCGTTATTGTCGACGATGGCTGCAATATAAGCCCTACCCCCCAAATAAGCCCTAGTTAAAGTCCTTCTATGTCTTATTCTCAGGGTAGGGCTTATTTTTGGGGAAAGAGGATGGGGTTTATTTGGGGGGTAGGGCTTATATTGCAGCCACATCACCGACACTCATGCTAGGTCTTATTTTAGGGGAAACAGGGTATTTACATCCAAATCTGGTGAACGGTGTTGGAATTACAACAGTTTGTATATGTGCCTCCCACTTTTTAAGGGGCCAAAAGTAATGGGACAGATTAACAATCATCCATCAAACTTTCACTTTTTAATACTTGGTTGCAAATCCTTTGCAGCCAGGTACAGCCTGAAGTCTGGAACGCATAGACATCACCAGGCGTTGGGTTTCATCCCTGGTGATGCGCTGCCAGGCCTCTACTGCAACTGTCTTCAGTTCTTGCTTGTTCTTGGGGCATTTTTCCTTCAGTTTTGTTTTCAGCAAGTGAAATGCATGCTCAATCGGATTCAGGTCAGGTGATTGACTTGGCCATTGCATAACATTCCACTTCTTTCCCTTAAAAAACTCTTTGGTTGCTTTCGCAGTATGCTTCGGGTCATTGTCCATCTGCACTGTGAAGCGCCGTCCATCTGCACTGTGAAGCGCCGTCCAATGAGTTCTGAAGCATTTTGCTGAATATAAGCAGATAACATTGCCCGAAACACTTCAGAATTCATCCTGCTGTTTTTATCAGCAGTCACATCATCAATAAATACAAGAGAACCAGTTCCATTGGCAGCCATACATGCCCACGCCATGGCACTACCACCACCATGCTTCACTAATGAGATGGTATGCTTTGGATCACGAGCAATTCCTTTCCTTCTCCATACTCTTCTCTTCCCATCACTCTGGTACAAGTTGATCTTGGTCTCATCTGTCCATAGGATGTTGTTTAAAGCGGAGGTCCACCCTAAAGTGGACCTTCCACTCATCGGAACCCTCCCCCCCTCCGGCGCCACAATTGGTACCTTTCAGGGGGGAGGGGGGTGCAGGTACCTGTACAGTACAGGTATCTGCACCCACTTCCGGGATAGCTCTCTGTGGAAAGGGGCGTAGATTACGCCCCTTTCCGAAAGTCCCCCGCTGCCTGCTGGGAAACACACAGATCCCAGAGGCAGCGGGGACCGAAAGGCTCCACTTCCTGATTCCCATACCCAAGATGGCGGCGGCAGCACCCGAGAGACGATCGAGAAATCGGCTTCGGGTGCCGACATCGCGGGCGCGCTGGACAGGTAAGTGTCACTATTTTAAAAGTCAGCAGCTGCAGTATTTGTAGCTGCTGGCTTTTAAAGAAAAAAAAAAATGCGGAGTCCCAGCGGACTCCCGCTTTAAGAACTGTGAAGGCTTTTTTAGATGTTGTTTGGCAAACTCTAATCTGGCCTTCCTGTTTTTGAGGCTCACCAATGTAAAAAGAAGCAAGATGAAGAAGTCAAACTACCAATACCACATCCCACATATATTTACTCAAAAGCAGAAAAAGGGGGAGAAAAGAGACTGAGAGGTAACCAACCTCTGGACTTTAAACGGTATCGAATTAATTAGGTCAAGACATTCACAGAAAATAAATATAAAAAATGTATTTTATTTTTACAAAGTAAAAAACATAAAACAGGAAAACATTAATACATCCAACCATGACATTGGATATATGCATTATTCAAACATATGTATATAAGGTGCTACCACTCTCAACATGTTTCACTCGTTAGAGCTTCCTCAGGAGATTGGTGGTGCAGCTTGTTTGTATGCTGAAATAACAAAATATAGTGAGAAACATCCATTTAGATGCACAAAGAGAGATATGTTGCAGTATAACAAACCATTAATTAAATAAGAAACAAATCAATAATGTGATAGATACAAGGACCTAGAAAGCACATGACCAGGAGTAGCAAAAAAAAAAAAAAATCTCACCACATTAACCTAAGTTCCAATGATAACGGTGAAGCTGATATATGCATTATTCAAACATATGTATATAAGGTGCTACCACTCTCAACATGTTTCACTCGTTAGAGTTTCCTCAGGAGATTGGTGGTGCAGCTTGTTTGTATGCTGAAATAACAAAATATAGTGAGAAACATCCATTTAGATGCACAAAGAAAGATATGTTGCAGTATATCAAACCATTAATTAAATAAGAAACAAATCAATAATGTGATAGATACAAGGACATAGAAAGCACATGACCAGGAGTAGCAAAAAAACAAATCTCACCACATTAGCCTAAGTTCCAATGATAACGGTGAAGCTGATAAAAACACCAAAATTTATATTGAAATTGAAATTGAAAAAACTAGGATAATTCAGCCGTCGCAGAATGACGCATTCAATAGAGCCTGTAGAGAGGGACATTTAATAGTGTAAAGTCAGAAAAGAGAGAAAATCAATCCTCATATTTTTCATGTTGGGAGGAGGTCTAAAAAAGAAGCCTCCCAGTGTATCAAAGAAGGGTGTACCTTGATTGTAATATTGTCAGTAGTAGAATCAATAGCGAGTAGCTGGATTTGCTCGTAGGAAATCGCTAAACAGCATTACATCAAGAAAAGTGTCAGGGTCTATACTTAAGCCAGGTACTGACAGCCCAGGGCGCCTGGCAAGAAATAAATAAAAAGAAGGAAAACCCAAATAAACAAAGAGATATCAAGTCTCTGAAATCAAGCTAGGCACTACTGGCTTCCTAAAAGGAGTGCACACGTTCAACAACTTGTAAAGTTTAGTCTTACCTCTATAGGATTGATATGTCAAACAAGGCAGAGCGATCGGGAGCACGGAGACAGTCCCCTCGCATTGAACTACAACAGTCAATGGACAACACGCTGTCATTTATGGCCATCTCCGGCTCGGCGGTGTCTGATGTCACCGCCGAGTCGCGGGCGAAACTAAAGGCTCTGTCGTAGTGTGTGTCTCCCAGAGATGTCTTCCGCGCATGTCCCAATGACGCTCATCGCGTCATCAGAACATGGCGGCCATCTTGAGAAATCCCACATGCCCTCAACCAAAAACAGGAGAGAGCAGGGACCAAACTTGAGGGAGTCGGCGAGACAAAAACCCCGCCCACCATCCCTTTGTGCGGATAGGACTAAGCAAGAGTGAGGGAGAGCCACAGGCGGAGCCAGAATATGGGGCAACCACAACGACCACTTGATTGATTAGTGAGATGGCCTAAGCCCTTGTACACACGGTCGGAGAATCCGTCGGAATGTGTCCTATCGGACCGTGTTGTCGGATAATCCGACTGTGTGTGGTATGCATCGGACTGATTCCGTCCGAATATCCGTCGGACCCAATTTTCCAACATGTTGGAAATATTTCCCGACCAACTGGGCCGATCGGACATACTCCGATCATGTGTAGAGAATTTTTATTGGAGTAAGTGCCACGCATGCTCAGATCAAATTCCTACATCAAAGCTATTGGCTACTAGCCTGAACGTAGTCCCATCGTAACGAAATTACGTCATCACGTTCTGAAAGATCGGATTTTTCGACAACTTTGTCCGACCGTGTGTATGCAACAGTTTCGGACAAGATCCGGCGGACAAAATCCGACGGATTTGGTTGTGGAAATCTCCGACCGTGTGTACAGGGGCTTAGAGTGCCCCTGGGCGCCCATACAGGCAAGAATGCGGCATAGCATTGGCGGCTGAAAAGAGCATATCCTAACAGAAAATAGTCATGTGTTTATTATATCTGAGATCTCCAGATATAACTATAAACATCTTTTGATAAATTTTTGTAAAAATAGTAACCGGCAGTGGTGATGCGGCAGTGGTGATGAGAAAATTTGTTATGCATCTAATATAGTCATGTGCCTTAAACATAACAATTCAGCAAAAAATACTTAAATTATATTAGCGTAAGCTCAAAAATTAAATGAATGAGCAATAAATTACCTAAATAAACAGGAAAAGAGAAGAAGAAGAAAAAAAAATTATAGATAATAAATGGGTTAAAGCTCAAAGCATCGTTTAGACCAGGAGTGGTGGTAGCTCTGAGGTCAAAAATCCAGCACGCCTCACATTGCAGTAAGATGCGGTCATAATTGCCCCCCCCTATTGCCGGGTGGTATATGTTCCAGTGCAAAAAAGTGCATCTTGGTGTCATCAAAATTGTGGTATAGGCCCAAGTGGCGACTTAGCCCTTGTACACACGGTCGGACATTCCGACAACCAAATCCGTCGGATTTTGTCCGTCGGATTTTGTCCAAAACTGTTGCATACACACGGTCGGACTAAGTTGTCAGAAAATCCGTCGTTCAGAACGTGATGACGTAATTTCGTTACGATGGGACTACGTTCAGGCTAGTAGCCAATAGCTTTGATGTAGGAATTTGATATGAGCATGCGTGGCACTTTGTCCGATCAAAATTCTCTACACATGATCGGAGTATGTCCGACCGGAGCATTTTGTCGGAAAATATTTCCGGCAAGTTGGAAAATTTGATCCGATGGATCAGACCACACACGACGCTCCGATCGGACACATTCCGTCAGAATCTCCGATCGTGTGTACAAGGGCATACACCTACCTCCTGGAGAGTGTTCTTGATCTGGTCATCTGTTGTGAAGGGTGTTTTCTTCACCAGGGAAAGAATTCTTCGGTCATCCGCCACAGTTGTTTTCCGTGCTCTTCTGGGTCTTTTGGTGTTGCTGAACTCACCGGTGTGTTCTTTCTTTTTAAGGATGTTCCAAACAGTTGATTTGGCCACACCTAATGTTTTTGCTATCTCTCTGATGGGTTTGTTTGTTTGTTTTTTCAGCCTAATGATGGCTTGCTTCACTGATAGTGACAGCTTTTTGGATCTCATATTGAGAGTTGACAGCAACAGATTCCAAATGCAAATAGCACACTTGAAATGAACTCTGGACCTTTTATCTGCTCCTTGTAAATGGGATAATGAGGAAATAACACACACCTGGCCATGGAACAGGTGAGCAGCCAACTGTCCCATTACTTTTGGTCCCTTAAAAAGTGGGAGGCACATATACAAACTGTTGTAATTCCTACACCGATCACCTGATTTGGATGTAAATACACTCAAATTAAGGCTGGGTTCACACCGCTGCGATGCGGAAACGCCGCGAATCCGATGATATGATATGTTAATGACACCCCCAGATCCGTCCGCATATCGCAGTGCGATCTGCCGACTCGCACAGGAATCGGATCGCATGGTGTGAACCCCCATGCGATCCGATTCTGTTGCGGACCAAAAAAAGGGTCCCGTGCGAGTTTGCTGAGGGAGCGATGCGAATTCAGCCATACTATCTGTATGGCTGAACTCGCATCGCTACGGAGATCGGATGTGATTTGCACTGCAGTGCGGTGCGAATCACATCCGGATCTCCCCCCGCAGCAGTGTGAACCCGGCCTAAAGCTACAAGTCTGCAGTTAAAGCACATCTTGTTTGTTTCATTTCAAATCCATTGTGGTGGTGTATAGATCCAAAAAAGATTATAATTGCGTCGATGTCCCAATATTTATGGACCTCACTGTATGTGGGAACCATCAGGCAGTAGGTCAGTCTGCCACTGTTTTCTGCTCAAATGTCACGTACCTGGAGAGAAGAGCAGGCTAACCTTTTAACCCTAGAGGAACCCAAAAAAATATTTTTAGGTCTCGAGGAACCCTTACTAAAACCATTTCATCAGGGTTCAATAGGAACAATGCCCCTTATATTAGGAAGAATGTCCCCCTTAAAGTGGTACTCAGAATGCCACTCTTAAAGACAGCTAAAAAGATATTTGGTGTAATGCTGCTGGCTTTAATAAGTGGTGCTTAAGCTTGAAATCTGTAGGCACCATGAAATAGGTGGTTCATCAGCCACAGCTCAAGGAACCCCTAGCAACCTCTGGAGGAACCCCAGGGTTCCACGGAACCCTGGTTGAGAATGGCTATGATAGAGCCTGACATGAAGAGGTAGGTGTCTCTTAGCCCTTGTACACGCGGTCGGAGATTCCGACGGAATGTGTCCGATCGGAACGTTTCGTCGGATATTCCGACTGTGTGTGGTCTACATCGGACTGTTTCCGTCGGAGTATCCGACAGGCCAAGTTTTCCAACTTGTTGGTAAAATTTTCAGACAAAATGCTCTGATCGGACATACTCCGATCATGTGTAGAGCATTCCGATCGGACAAAGTGCCACGCATGCTCAGATCAAATTCCTACATCAAAGCTATTGGCTACTAGCCTGAACGTAGTCCCGTCGTAACGAATCGGATTTTCCGACAACTTTGTCCGACCGTGTGTATGCAACAGTTTCGGACACAATCCGTCGGACAAAATCAGACGGATTTGGTTGTCGGAATCTCTGACCGTGTGTACAAGGGATGACACCTCTGACTCGGTGCACCTGGTAAGGTAAGAAAGGACAATAGAGCACAGAGTGGGATGGGTGCCTGACAGATGCGGATGAGTTGTCTGTGTGTTTTTCATATGCAGATCGGACTGTGTTTGCTGATCAGCAGAGGTGACAGGCTGGCAGGTCCTGGCAGGCAGACAGCAGGCACTGATTATCAGTTCAGCCCCAATAGTGCCCATCAGTGCAGTCTATCAGTGTCAATAAGTGCCTATTAGTGCTGCCAATCAGTGCCTATCAGTGCTGCCAATCAGTGTCCATCATTTTACATTGGTAACCTGAACAAAATCGGGGCAAAAACGTGCGACTTTGAAACGCTCAGGTGTGAATACAGCCTGAAGATTGAGGACAGATAGCTGCCTTTCAGCTCTGACCTTCTCTGCCTTTTCCACTATATAAATCTGTGCTGTAAACAGGGCCGGACAGGCCTACCGGGATACCGGGAGATTTCCCGGTAGGCCGCCTGCCCTGAGGCTGCTTTTAGTTGCGGCTGCATTGCTCCCCTCTCTCCTGCAGATCATGAAGCTGGCTGGCTCTGTGTTCAGTGGCCGCGCTGTAACATGGTCCCGCCCCCCCCCCAGACTGGCTTGTGTGATAGTAGATAGAATCAACCTTCCGCCAAATTTTCGGATTTCCAAATTTCTGATTTACGAATTTCTGAATTTTCGATTTTCTGAATTTCGGATTTACGAGTTTTCAAATTTCCGAATTTCGGATTTTCGGAATTCCAAATTTCCGAATTTTTGAAATTCAAAGATTTGAAAGTCTAAAAAAAATTTGAAAATCTGAAAAAAAGAGAAAATCAGTTTAAGTAATAACTAACTATTAAATTAACGAGTATGAATTCATACGAAGTTAAGAATTATCTGAAATAACATATGCCGCATCTAAACAAAAGGAACGGAACAAATTTTAATCATAAATAATTAATAATAAATGATTAATAATAAATCATTAATAATAATAAAAAGGTTTTATTATTATTCTTAGATCATTACGTTCCATTTGGTTAGATGCGGCATTCGTTATTTTAGATAATTCGTAACTTCGGATAAATTCGTACTCGTTACGTTCACTAACAGACAAATTTGAAAGGGAATTCTAATACCTATAATTTAATAGTTCGTTATTATTTAGAATTATACAGATTTTCTTTATTTTTTCAGATTTTTGAATTTTCCGAATTTTCGAAATTCGGAAATCCGAAAATTCGAAATTCGGAAATTTCAGAAATTGAAAAATTCAGAAATTCGGAATGAATGAATTTGTCAAAATTCGTTAAAAAAACGGATTTGGAACTAAACGAATTGCACATGTCTACTGCCTACAGCTTTGCAATGACAGCCATACAGGGGTACGGGCAACAGAATTGTAGGCAGTGTCTGTAGTAGCCTGACACTTCACTCCTACTCTGCTGATTGCAGTCTCCAGTTTAAAAAAAAGAATAGATGCCCTAGAAAAAATCTATGCATTTATTATTTTTTAATAAAAAGGTGAACCTGTCCTTTAGGTTATCTTATAACTCAACCCTTTGCCCATAGATGTGAGCATTTAACCCATGCAGTTTTATGAACAAGAATGTCAAAGAAAGGTCAGACATAAATGTGTGATTTTATGCACATATATGTGAGTGTTTGTGTGTGTATACAGTATATATATATATATATATATATATATATATATATATATATATATATGTGTAGCGCTGGCTTCTGACGAGCAGACGCTATATGTTTTTCAAAGTTCAATTTTCCTGAAACCACAGGTGGGTTTTGGGGCTGTCACTGCCAGCAAAAGTAAGAACTCTAGCTGGGTGTATTGAATGCCACTGTTCTTTCGGAACCAGCCCAGTGGGAGTGTTTCTCATGCTGTGCATTCTGGGAGGTGGTATTTAAGGTGCTGACATCACGTGCTTCGGGGTCTGTTCCGGAGAATATTTTCTGCCTGTTTGGTTCTGGTCCTCCTGACCAGCCCTCATGGCCCTCCTGGCCTGGGGTGCGAAACCATGCATTTCAAGTCTCGGGGCTGGCTAGCCCGAGGCAACGCAACTGCAGGGACAGGCTTGAATGGATTTTGGGGCCTATCGATCCAAAGGTGGTCCGGTGCCATCTCATGCAAGGGAGAGGCCCAGCAACTGGAGAAGCCCCAGGGGAGGACTCTTCGGGAGAAGGCCGTGCGCAAGGCTGGCTTCTCTGAAGGAGCCTGGAGGCTTAGTTGAAGGACACTTCATGGATCTACACTCATACGGTATCGCCAGATCGGCTGAGAGATACTGGTACCGTATGATAGCTCTTTTAATTTGTCTAATGTTCCTCAGTACACTTAAGTCTGTGGCAGAGACTTTCTCAAATATCCTACCAGCCGCTAGGCATAGTGAGAGGAGGTCTATCCGGGGGTTGTAAAATCCAGCTGTGAGACGGTTGCTATTCTCTGGATTTTTCCTATAGACTTTTCATTTTTGCAGTCTAAAGTACCCGAACTTCCTCCTAACCCTCTACCCTAAACTGAGAGACTCTGTTTCTGTTTGAAAACAATAATCCAAAAGAAGTTTCAGTGTCAGTTTCCACATTTCTTTGGGCCATCTACCACGGGAAACCCTAGTCGTGCTACATATATGTATATATATATATATATATATATATATATATATATATATATATATTGTAAACCTTAGACATGAAATATGAACAAAAATAAACAATCGTCTGCTGTGCTTATATTCACACTTAAAATTGAACTAATCACATAAACAGCAGCTAACACAGTATTGGTGAAATGATAATAAAAGGTTTTATGAATGAGGTGCAGCGCTTGTATAAAAGTCCACAAGAAATAAATCCAGAAGACAATGTTCAACACAGTTCACAAAATGGTCAGCAGAAGGTGAAACATAGAGGAAGCCATCACTGCCACCCAATCTCACAGCCGCTTACCCTCCTTATGCCGCGTACACACGATCAAACAACCGGGTGGAAAAGTCCGGCAAACTCAAGTCCGCCGGACAATCCCCCCCCGGTGTAACCTCCGGCGGACTTTTTTTACCCGAAAGTAAGGCGGACTTAGAAAGTAGTTTTGCACTCCAATCTTCCCGCCGGACTTGCATTTCGGCGGACAATCCGGCCGTATGTATGCCAGTCCGCCGTACTTTTGAAATGAACGGACTTTTCCCCCCCAGGTCCACATCAGACCCTTGCCCGAGCACGCTACCCGGCCGGCCAGGAAAGGGGGGGACGAGCGAGCAGCCCCCCCTCCTGGGCCGTACCAGGCCACCCCAAAGCATCTTGTCCCCATGTTGATAAGGACAAGGGCCTCTTCCCAACAACCCTGGCCATTGGTCGTCGGGGACTGCGGGCGGGGGGCTTATCGGAATCCGGGAGCCCCCTTTAATAAGGGGGCCCCCGGATACCGGCCTCCCACCCTATGTGAATGAGTATGGGGTACAATGTACCCCTACCCATTCACCTGTGAAAAAAAGTACAAAAAAACACAACACACAAGGGTTAAAATAGTTTATTGCACAGCTCCGGGGGTCTTCCGTCTTCGGGGGTCTTCTCACCGGACTCCTCTGCTATCTTTTTCTAGCTCTTTTGCTAGCGGAGGAGCCCGGCTTTCTTCCTCGCCGCCGCCCTCTTCTTCCGACTTCGGGGGTCTTGTCCCCCTCTTCGGGGGTCTTGTCCCGCTCTTCAGTTCTTCTTGCCGGGCCACCACGCCCTCTTCTAGCTCTTTTACAGGCGGTGGCCCGGTCTTCTGTCGCCGCTTTCTGTTCTTCTCTTCTTCTCTTCAGATGTTGCCTCGTCGCATCCTCTGCTCACAATGGCACGGACACGACGCGCGGCGACTTATATAGGGACATCACCGGATGATGTCCCCGCCTATTATGATGTCACAGTCCCCATGTTGAGGGCACGTGGCCTGGTACCGCTCAGGAGGGGGGGGGGGGGGGCGCTCGCTCGTCCCCCCCTTTCCTGACCGGCCGGGTAGCGTGCTCGGACAAGGGTCTGATGTGGACCTGGGGGGGACACCCAGGCCGATTTTTACGGTGTTGGGGTTCCCCTTTAAGTCCATACCAGGTGGCGGGGCCAGCGGCGTCTCCTTCGCGGGCCCCGCCTACCTGGAGACGCGCTCAAAATGACGGACTTTCCTCCGCGTGTGTGGGTGAGTCCGTTCATTTCAAAAGGACTTAGTACGCCGTATTAGTCCACTGAAAAAGTGCCGTGTGTGGGGAAGTCCGCCGGACTAAGTCCGCCGGATAGTCGGCTACGTGTGTACGCGGCATTAGGGGGCCCTCATTACAAGTGATAGTGACACCAAGTGACACCAAGTTATAAAAAGGTGACAGGGGAGGAGCTCCAGCTGATTGACAGCCTCAGCTCTGTTCCTGTGAGATATGTGATGGGGTGGGGAAGGTACCCTTCCCTCCAATCAGCTCTCACTAAGCTCTGCAGAGTGTAACTTCAGTTCCCCACCCCCTGCTTTCTGAAAGCTCAGACAAGCTTTATAAATTCTGCACTGAATGATTGTGGAGAAGAGAGTGTGCTGCAGAT